>NW_025767085.1:600000-1009815 GCF_003918875.1 Haliotis rubra
TTGTTGAAGACCAATTCTAACCCATATCTTCAAGGGTCCAACCCAAGATGTAAATATACACAATGAAACTGTGTTTCAGTGTCTACAGTAGAATCACTTGGGTTAGATTAGTGCAGGAAACTATGTGTGTCCCTTTGTAGTTTGATATATTTTCCCATGCCGGCCAATATGTGTACCTCAATCAATGTAGATACTTACAAACCATATCGATTGATTTCTGAAGAAACGCCACTTTGTTGTCTTTTTCCTGAAGTGCGAAAGTGTTAAGTCATTTCATGAAAGCATCCAGTCAAATTAAATCATAATTACCTGTACTGATATTAGTGTTAGTTAGTGGTGCTAGGTAATACTGTGAACATATCTGTCATGAGGATGACTACAGCATGTGCGATTTCAGACAGAAAGTTGAACAAACATCATCAAAATACATGTGAGTGAGTAAATGAGTGAGTTTAGTTTTACGCCGCACTCAGCAATATTCCAGCTATATGGTGGCAGTCTGTAAATAATCGAGTCCCGGACCAGACAATCCAGTGATAACAGCATGAGCATCGATCAGCGCAATTGGGAACTGATGACATGTGTCAACCAAATCAGCAAGCCTGGCCACCCGATCCCGTTAGTTGCCTCTTACGACAAGCATGGGTTACTGAAGATCAATATTCTAACCCGGATCTTCATGGGTCTCATCAATACAAGAGTTCCGTAACCCAAAACATGTCTAGATGCCAAGGTGATAAACATGAGCATGGTTATGGTGCTGACAAAACCTAGAAACATAATCTCTGCAAACTGGGATTCGAACCCACAATCTGGTTTCTGTATTGTAAAGGGACACAACTCTTCAAAGTGAACTGCTCAACATATTGACTTATTTCTATTTGTATGGATTAACTAATGTACAGCTGTAACTATACTGTTTAAATAACACTTTATTTCAAACAAGTACATAATTAATGCATGTTCAAAATTTACCTTGACATTTTCAGAGTTCAATTCAAAATCAGTAAACAGTCCCTTCATAAACCCAGTTGTCTTGATGACCTAGAAACACAGATTATTACACATTCAATAAGCAACCAATGAACATAAAATAAAAAAGTAAATGTGATACTTATCCACGTTTGCTAAGCTGCAGTTTAGCAATCTTCTAGACATGAGATGTTGAAGGAATGTATTAAGAAAGGATAATCATGATAATCTTTGCATGTGAAAACTCTTCTGACTCTGAGTTATATTTCTGTATATGTAATATATGTAATACATTGTAAATTGAGTCTCAACATTATATCTAAAAGCAATATGAAAGTGAATTAGCTGTGAAATAAATCAGAGTCAATACTAATAGGTAACCTCAACCCTGTCCAACAAACAAAAGTGGCAGGAATGATCGGAATTGTTTCCCTGGTTGGACATAATCACTGAATGGTACAGAATTTATGTACAATTTCGGCATTCACCTGGTGAAAGCGTATCACAAATGGAGATCTTGGTTACTGCGTATCATACAAATACCAGCCGACTCTTAGCTGACCAGAACAAAAACAGAAACCCTATCATCTAGATTACCTTAGAACAAATTATCGAATCAGTTGTGCATGATGCACATATATGTTAAAGAAAATTTTGAATGCGATCGATTACGGCGATCTTCGGAAAGACAACTTGTAGCCTACCACGAAATTAGGTAACACATAGTGATAGCTGACTTGAGTCGAGTTCCTAACTTTGGATCATACAAACTTATTTTTAGGTGAAGAAAGGGAATCCGTTAATCCTAAGGTCACAGTAAGCATTCATGCAATATGTCAAAGAGAGACAGAAAAAAACACTACCGATGTTGTAACATCATGAAGGAATCTGAACGGCGGTTTCCCCAAGAGTTTGTCTGTCAAAGGGGGCTTCGAGATCACTTTGCCCAAAGTACTCTGTGTTTTCTTAGCAATTTTCGGATCCATGTTGTCTTCGTGATAAATCTATGTAACAGTGTCAATTCATTTGCTCGTCAGGCAGACGATATGCTTCGAATTGAAGTCAAATCATATAGTCCAGTTCATAATCAAACTCCACTGACAGATTTCATAGACGGAATTTACACCCGGCATGCACTAGGATTCATGCGCAACTCATTACTTCCGGCAAGTGCGTCCTGGCAAGGCATCAGCAGTTGCCCGTGACAACGCAAGCTGTCAACATGTTTGCTGCAGTGGATTTGGCCCCGACACATATAGTCGACAAAGCCCGATGCATTTACGGATTAAACCAGTATTTGTACCATGTGTCATTCTGGAAGTATTTTAATTGAAAATGTTGAATGATACTTTTAAAAACAAGAAAGAAACGAATGTAATAAAGCTGGTTTCATGCATTTTGCTAAAACAATGTACATGTACTTGAAAATAAATAAATATATGGATGAACGAGTGAGTGAGTGAATGAAACAACGAATGAATCCATAAATAAATATGTAAATATGTAAATATATATCTTCATTTGTCTTTTATTACCGATTTTGTTTTGCATGAACATCTCGTTAACGTTTCAGCTAGTAAATCAAGTAACCGCCCTTCTCATAACGTATTACTTTAAAATGTGACAAACATCTATGTCTTTTTTATGTGAGATAAATATTCATTATGGGAATTAGCCATGAAGACAGATACACGGCATTAAACAAGGCATTTGTGTACGCACTGAATAAATGTGCCTGCACTATTCCAAGTGTAGTACATTATATATGTGGATATTCAGTGAATGGCAGTGGTGTGCTATATTCAGATTTGTGCTATATTTAGAATTGTACGTGATTTAGAGAAAGAGGGAGGTAATTGTTTTATCGGCATACTGGAGGTTGGTGAGTCAATAATGAAGCGAATATCTTTATAGATTAACGCATGTTTATTGCATAGAGGCTCAATGCAATAAACAAAAAGTTGTTATCCATAAAGTTGTATGTTTCGTTAAAGACAGAGCTGGAATGTGAAGAAACCTATTCCAGAATCAACTGCCTTAGTGTAGAGTTATTGTTCTGGCAGCTTTTTCTTAGGTATATAACGGGAGCTAACTCTTGCCTCTCATCTGAAAAGACATTTTAAATTGCAAGAAGACATGCATTGAAGGCGATGATCGTTATACCCTGGGAAGTTGGGAACTCTACTTAAGCAAGTACGATTACTGTTGCTGAGAGGTGTATATTACTAACACTGTCTTTATTTCTATATTCACTGCTCTTGTATTGTATTACCTTTTGTCCGGGTTAAGTCCGGGTCAGAATATTGGTCTTCAGTAACCCATGCTTGTCGTAAGAGGCGACTAATGGGATCGGGTGGTCAGGCTCGCTGACTTGGTTGACACATGTCATCAGTTCCCAATTGCGCTGATCGATGTTCATGTTGTTGATCACTGGATTGTCTGCTCCAGACTCGATTATTTACAGACCGCCACCATATAGCTGAAATATTGCTGAGTGCTGCGTAAAACTAAACTCACTCACTCACTCTGTTTAGTAATGCCATATTGATACCTTTGTACTGATTTGTGAAGGATGAAATTACAAGGGTTAACTATGCCATAGCATTTACTGGTTTCTCACCTAGATTTTCTACGGACTGATTGTCGATTAGTTTTAAAGGTTCAACCTGGAAATCATAACCTAACAACGCAAACGCACCCACATACGCACGCACACACCGAGAGAGAGGGAGATTTACAGCCGCCTCCCATAACTGTAGCTTCACCAGGGGCGGATGCAGCTTTTTGAGAAGGGGGGGGGGGGACACTATCGAGAAAAGGGGGGTGCACACTTCATTTTCACCCGAGTTTCAATGGTCATTGAACAAACTTTCAGGACAAAAGGGGGCGGGTGGACACCCCTGCACAACCCATCTCGATCCGCCTTTGCTTCACGCGCACTTTGTCAGTGTCGTCAAACCACAATACGATACGGTTTGACAATAGCATCCTTTGTGATGCGGCGAAAGCAGATGGGCCGTGTCTGTGTAGTCAGTGACGACCTTTTGTATCGTCTCCGGAGCAGGACGGCATCAATACTGGCCACAATGACTGCGGTGGACAAACGCTAGCGTGGTAAGCGCAACGGAACGAGACAACAAAACACGTAAAAAGAACAGCTCAGCTGTTAAGCAAACGTGGATGCAAGACCGCGTTAACAAGATTGTACCGATTATGAGTTGAGTTGAGTTGAGTTGAGCTTTACGTCACATCGGCATTTTTCCAGCCATATAGTGACGAGAACAAGTTTGCATTAGTAAACATTGTAAGTACACACTCGGAGTGAGTTTTATTTCAAAGACATTTATTTATTACATTGTCATTCAAAAGCAGAAAAAGTCATAGCATCAAATTTAAAGGCAGGCGGTTTGTTGTACCGATTATGATAAACTGGTCCAAGTTAGTAATAATTAGAGTGTGTGCGTGTCCCGGAGAGAAGGAGAGAGGGAGGGAGTGTGTGTGTGTGTGTCCCAGAGAGAGAGAGACGGGGGAGGCTTTGGCAATGATGGAACAAGACGGTGGCGCTGTGTGTAGTATTGTAAACTTACTTGCATTTTCTGTTGGATAGTCAATAACTACACACAGGGATAATGACAATTACACACAGAGACAGAAAGGACTGCATCCTTATCGAAACTGGGAAGCGACGCAATAACAGTTTAATCCATACAGCCGTGTCAAGTTTCTATTTTCAAATAACAGTAATTATGTATTGATATATTCCTGCCCGGCAAGGCTCCCTGAAGCCTAACCCATTCCCAATCATCTTCAAAATCGTTTATTGTCACCACCACTCTAACATGTATCTCATGGGGACTCGGAAATAAGTATCGATTTTGATTTCAGTCAATGGAACAGTGGAGGCAGAACGGTTGTCTGAGGTAACGATGGAGATTGGTAACTTAAGGCGACAGTAAACAAACTGCCATCTCCATCCTTGCCCTGAAGACGCAGCCGTCAGTGACAGAGCCACACAGGCACAGGTAGGTTCTCACTCCATTGTCTGGGACGCGGGGGTATAGGGGGTATTCTTTGAATGAACAGTGCCAACCTTTGATTATGGTCAGACTTTGAAAGGTTGCGTAATACTTTTCATTTCATGTCTTAAAACAACTGCTAAATTCCGTTTTATGTGTATAAATGAGTCATGGGTGAAACTGTCCTGGGTTTAACATAAACAGAACACACAGAACCGAGTAATACATTCAATAAATATGGCGTTGGTAGTAATTCCAACCTCACCAACGATGACGTTGTTTATGCACAGATAATACTGGACTGATTCCAAGATTGACATATCAGTGGTTTGTTAGACTGAGTAGATTAAATGTGTTATGAACCGTTGTTGAGTTTGCCTATAGCTTTTGAAGCTGAATACGACACACTCCGTTAGTCAGTCGAGTTTCCTCGCCATTAGCATTAGTGGTAAAGACAGAGACTCAATAAAGATATGACACAGACAAATGATATTGACTTGACCTCGTGCCAGTCAACAATGCTCTTTTTACACTTGAATATATCAGAGAGAGAGTCAATACATTATATCTGATATGAGACTATAACTAGGCGTCATTAAACAATTGTCGTGAAAAGGAAGGTGAGGTGAGGTGAAATTGGGTTTAACGTCGTGCTTGAGAATATTTAGCTCATATGACGACGTGCATGCGTGTGTATGTGTATGTGTATGTGCGGCTGCTTGTACTAGCCCAGACTTAAGCCGACCAGTCCTTGTTGTACCCATTAATGCCGAGCGCCAGGCAGGGACCAACAAGTACCATATTTTAACGTCTTTTGGTATGACGCGGTCGGGGATCGAACCCGCGACCTTCCGCTCTCCGGGCGGACGCTCTAACCACTACACCACGGAGGCGGTCCGAAAAGTAATGACAACAAAGGCCCTAATGTATTTAGTGTTACCACAAAGATAGTCGTTCATAATTCAGTATTTCTGCAGTACGTGAAATGTACACATGTATTAGCTATAGAGTATTTGGCATCGGGATAAGGTCCATGGCGTGTTACCTAGGCGACACCATACTGCTAGCAATCTCCCAGTAGGGTTTTGGTCAAATATGAACTGTTGTTGATCCAACAGAACACGAACTTCAGACTTAACTAAACTCCAAACATTATTTTACATAACTCCACCAGTGTACTCTGAACAAAATCACCGAGGGATTATATGGTGTTTTGGTATAATTTTGGTTGTAAGGACTAAGCACATTATTTCACAAAAAATCCTCCTAAACATTCATGATTCTAAACTATTGTACTGACTGAATTTCAAAGAGTCAATCCTCAGCATATCAATGAGGCACGGTTTTCAGGATCCAAAAGAGGAATTCTTGTGACGGGGAAATGACAGCATTCTTTTACAATATGGCACATAGTTCTTCTGTGGAAATACTTGAAACATCCACCAGACGTCTCTCTTGGCGTATGAATAATGTGTGAGCTTCCCCAGTGCCATTCACTTCGAATATATTCCCTGCCGTTGTTGCAAATTGTAAATTAATAGAAATATTGCCTCGTGAACAATCGACGGCAGTCCGTTCCTGCAAAAATTAACACTACGATGACGTCAGAGATGTAAGGTAGCATGATTTTCGTGAGTTAGAGCTGGCAGTATTTCTCACAGTCCTCACTTGGACTCGGTTCTGTGTATTGCAAAGAAACACCTAGATTATCGCATAATCTCTGAATGTTTATAATTTTTATTGAAAGAAGGAATTCGTTATAAATTGAAAAGAAGCCCCAGTGAGATGGGAGATTCAAAACCTGAACCTGAGGAAATCTGGACTTTGCTTCATTTAGGGCTTTAGCATTGCAGAAAGGGCTAGGCAGAAAGTAATGCGGTTCAGGGACTGTGAGAAAGACTTATAAACATCGGTCTTGGTATTTCTGTTGTATATAATAGCTGCAGTGGAAAACAGATATTTCAAATGTTGACGTTCATCGCTTATGATTCAAACATATTGTTCGGTCCTATATAACAATTAACGTTTGTCTTTTCTTATCGCCATAGCTTCATACAATACAGACGACCGTAAGTCAGGAACGAAGACCGTTCGTCAATATCTCCTTATCTATGTAGCACAATGCTAGATACTTAATATTTAATGCACCAAACGATGCATGAAGACATATGTTTGTTGATAGGTATATAAAAACCCTTCGGATGTGTATGTTTGTGTGTAACCAGGTCAACGATCACAGAATCGAAAGTTTTTGTAACAACAGGCAACTAACTTACAGGGGGACACCTCACATTCCCTACATCTATTGTTTAGAGTCTGGGTACACCAGGCCATGACCAATTAGTTAACAAAGGGGGATTAAGGTATAGTCTGTAGCGGAAGAGGTGGGACGTTTTTGGCACGGGACCGATACAGACTGGCTTGTAAGCTGTAGAATGTTGGGACGGTTGCCGCCATATCATGTCCTTCGCGGTTGTTGAAGGCTGAAACAATGAAAAGGAATATATTAAAATCTTCTGATCTGATGATTAGCCTTATTTATAGATGTATGCACATAAAAGAAACTAATTGTGTTAATAGATTCTCAATGAAAGGATAAAATCTTGACATATCTCTGATGATTAATTTTATTTATAAATGAAAGGTTATAATTTGCAAAGGTTTTACCTCAAAGCTCTTCCTTGTACAAAGAAGGTACAGCTCTGCAGTCAGCTCTGAATCTGGCCTTCATCTGCTGCACGACCTCTTGGACTGCTATCTTGTTCTCCTCTGAAGGGTGATTGTGCTGAGGAAGAGGTGATGCTAGAATACCATCGCGAATGGTAACTCTGGCTGTGCAGTCTTTTTTGCAACATTCCCAGTATGTGATATTATTACGCCTGGACGTTACTCTGAATTTGAAACCATCTAACGCTACATTCTGACCACTTTTAGTATTAGCAATGTATCTAAAGTTTTGGAATGACCATTTGTGATTCAGAGGAGCTATTTGTGTCAAAACGATAAGCTATGATTAAATCTCAGTAGTTTATTTGTTTTTATTTCAAATTAATTATTACATCAAGATCTATTAAAACAGTTCACAATTTATAAGTGAATTGATTTCACCAATTGGCCTTAGCTCCCTTTTACTGATAGTGAGAAGTGTTCACTAATTAGAACAGACCATAGTCCCACATCCACAGTCCAGTGACCTCCTAATCCCTTATCCAAACATTCAAATGTGGGGAAAGTGAGGATAAACCACTTAAAGTACTAGTACATCTATGCTTCATTAGCTTCCAAAGTAATTGGTAATAAGTTATGTCCCGTACGTGTGATCCTGGGTTCGAACCCAGGTTCGTCCTGATTATGTTTTTAGGTTTTAAGTGTAACCAAGAAATTAAGAAATTCAAATATGATCAATGGATATATGTGTCCACGCGAATGACATTCTCAACTCCCCGGGAGGTATGCAGTCCATGCTGCCTTGTGAGGCAGAAGGAAAACAGTCGTATTACAATCCTACTGGGTACCCTTTTTCTGCAGGGGTTACAGGAATCTTCGAACAACGTCTGTTTCCTGAGGAGACAAGTCATGTGTCATGTGTTTTGAGTTAGACACGATTGTAGCCCCTGAAACTCTAAGGAGTGAAGGTTACGATACAATTCCTTTTTTATATGCAGTGTACACAAGGACCCCGGTCTCATGGTGTTTATATGTACATGACATATGTATATTCAGCTGGTGAGATGGGGTGAGGTGGTGTTTAACGTCGCGTTCGAGATTATTGCTCTGATATAGGATTGTGTGTGCGTATGTGCATGAATGCGTGAATGCGTACGCCTGCCCCCTGAAACTGTAATGCCAGATAAAGAAGGATCCCTCTATGCCGACACTATGCACTGACTACCCGTCAAGATCCGGGTTAGAACTGGTCTTCAGAATCACATGCTTGTCGTAAGAGGCGACTAACGGGACTGGGTGGTCAGGCTGGCTGTCTTTGTTGATACATGTCATAGTATCCCAAAATGCGTAGATCGATGCTCATGATGTTGATCACTGGTTGTCTGGTCCAGACTCAGTTATCTACAGAATGTAGTCATATAGCTGGAATATCGTAGAGTTAAACCAACCAACAAACAAACAATAAATGGACTTCAGTCCGAAACCATGAAGTAATTATGTCATAATGGGTCTTAGAGGCAATGAATTAACCTTGAACTCTGCAACCCCTTCATCCCCACAGTTAATGAAGTTTAATCACAACTTCATGTAAATGATTGTTTTGTTATTAGCTAACTACAATGAAAGCAAGGACATTGTCATGCAGAAAGTGTCATCACGATGTATATGTCTAGATTCCATGTTTCCCATGACCTTCCTCGTAACAGGCATTCGTCAATTATTGATTATAACCAAGGTAACCCACGCTTTACCGATATTCTGATCAATACTACAGTTTTTTCAAGAAACGCTATGATCTATTGGTTTCGCTGTTATCATGCGTGACTTTCTTCCTTTCTCCTTCATCTTCTGTGAGCTGTTGTGATGCAGTGGATAAAGCGTCTTCCCGCAGAGGGGCAGGTCATACCAATATATATATATATATATATATATATATATATACTTGTTGTTACCCTGGCTGGCGCTCGGCATTAAGGAGATAGAGCAAGGGATTTCAATGAAATTCTCTTGACACATTGTCATCTAGCTATACACATCATAAATTTAAGTAATAAACCTGAAAACCTGTCAACAGAACACCTGTCTGCAGAGTCCGGTTTGCATTACCTTATGTGATCGCTCATCCGTGAGCAGGCTAGCATCTCATATTGTGTTAACATATCCCCTACATTGTGTAAAAATCACCTACATTGTGTAAATATCCCCTACATTGTGTTAACACATCACCTACATTGTGTTACATATCCCCTACATTGTGTTAACAAATCACCTACATAACATATCACCTACATTGTGTAAATATCCCCTACATTGTGTAAATAACCCCTACATTGTGTTAACACATCACCTACATTGTGTTACATATCACCTACATTGTGTTAACAAATCACCTACATTGTGCACGTCGTCATATGAGCGAAATATTCTCAAGCACGACGTTAAACCCAATTGCACCTCACCTCACCTACATTGTGCAAATATCACCTACATTGTGTAAATATCACCTACATTGTGTTAACAAATCCCTACATTGTGTAAATATCACCTACTTTGTGCTAACACATCACCTTCATTGTGTTAACACATCACCTAAATTGTGTTAACATATCACCTACATTGTGTTAACACATCATCTACATTGTGTTAACATATCACCTACATTGTGTTAAACATCATCTACATTGTGTTAACAAACCCCCTACATTGTGCAAATATCACCTACATTGTGTTAACAAATCACCTACATTGTGTAAATATCACCTACATTGTGTTAAATATCCCTACATTGTGTTAACACATCACCTACATTGTGTAAATATCACCTACATTGTGTTAACATATCCCCTACATTGTGTAAATATCCCTACATTGTGTAAACATCCCCTACATTGTGTTAACACATCACCTACATTGTGTTACATATCACCTACATTGTGTTAACATATCACCTACATTGTGTTAACACATCACCTACATTGTGTTAACATATCACCTACATTGTGCAAATATCACCTACATTGTGTAAATATCACCTACATTGTGTTAACAAATCCCCTACATTGTGTAAATATCACCTACATTGTGTTAACACATCACCTACATTGTGTTAACATATCCCCTACATTGTGTTATTTCACCAACATTGTGTTAACATATCACCTACACTGTGTTAACATACCACCTACATTGTGTTAACATATCACCTACTTTGTGTTAACATATCACCTACATTGTGTAAATATCACCTACATTGTGTAAATATCACCTACATTGTGTTAACATTGTGTTAACAAATCCCTACATTGTGCAAATATCACCTACATTGTGTTACATATCACCTACATTGTGTTAACATATCACCTACATTGTGCAAATATCACCTACATTGTGTTACATTTCACCGACATTGTGTTAACATATCACCTACACTGTGTTAACATATAACCTACACTGTGTTAACATATCACCTACATTGTGTTAACATATCACCTACATTGTGAAAATATCACCTACATTGTGTTAACATATCACCTACACTGTGTTAACATATCACCTACACTGTGTGACATATCACCTATGTACAGAGTGGTAGCTTACATTACTTAATATTCTCATCACGAAATAACCGTCAAAGATCCCTGCTCAAAATGACAGGTCTATCGTCACTGGACTCATTTACATCAAGTTCAGCACCAGCATAAGATTAACTCTCCTAGTTAATTGAGTTGTATATTTCCAAAGAGCCGTATAAGATCGATACTCCGGATGACCATGGCAAAATATCGACAGAATCGTAATGATCTTTTTTGCCGAGTGAATATAGCTTATATTTCAAATTAGTCGTATAAGATCAATACTCCGATAGAACGTGGCCTTGTATACTGAGTCAAAAAAGAAACTTCACATTCTTTCTTCAGGGCACTATAAAAGAACAAGAGATGGTAAGATGGTTAAATTGTTATTATTTCATTGCTGAGATCTGTGTGATGTACTCGATACACTGACAGTGCCATAATCAGTTCCATTAGGCTACACCGCCGTTCCAAAACATGGGTATACAGAATTTCAAGTCACAAGAATAAAAATGCGTAATTTCTCAGTTCAATATCGTGTATGGCCGCCCCGCGCATTCACCACTGCCAAACACCGTCTCCTCATCGACTGCCTGATGCTTGTGAACAGGTGGTTGGGGATTCTGCGCCATTGCTCTTGCAAGGCAGCGCCAAGTTCCTGCAAATTCTGAGGTTGGTTCCTAAGACCACGAAGCCTTCTCCCAAGTGCATCCCAAACGTGTTCTATGGGATTAAGGTCAGGGGACCTCGATGGCCAGTCCATGACGTTGGTTCCAGCGTTTTGAGGGAAATTTCGTGTCAACATCGCGGTTTGCGGCCGAGCATTATCATGCTGGAACTGGGCCATGAGCCACCATGAAAGGAACGAGTTCAGGGGTGGGCACCTGGTCGCGGTAAGCAGCAGCTGTGAGGTTTCCACTGATGACCAGAAGTCGGGAACGGTTGTTTCCACAGAAAGCATCCCACACCATGCAACTTCCGCCCCCGAATCTGTCGACTTCCTGTACACAACATTGGGCATACCGTTCACGACGTCGTCTCCAGACTCTATGCCTGCCGTCCGCGAATCTGAGGGTAAACCTGGATTCATCGCTAAAGACGACTCGATTCCAATCTCTCTGGGTCCATCGTCCACGTTGACGTTGATGAAACGGCGTCAATATTGGCCCACGATATGGACGTCGAGAATGGAGATTGGCAACCCGCAACCGATTTCGAATGGTCTGTGAGGACAGTCGACCTCTAAACATCTGAGCCCTGGTTCGTGTAGCCGGCAGAAATCTGTCACGTAGGTGACGTAGGACGATTTGACGGTCTTCTGCTCGTGACTTCACACATGGACGACCCGACCTTGGGCGATCAGAAGTGGTGCCAGTTTGTTGTAGACGACCTCGCGAGTCAAACACAGTACGACGGCTGCATCCCATTGCTCTTGCGACGTCAATAACTGATGTTCCCGCTTGCAACATGCCAACGGCACGTTCACGTTGCACATTTGACAATCGTGGCATTTCAAGTACCGTTAGAACTGTGGTTTAAAAGTGTTTTTTCAATTCTTGAGGCCAATGCAAACATGTGCATATGACGAAAACTTCGATGCGAAGATCACGTGATCGACTGCACGTGCAAAACCTGATTTGGCACTAACATCATTTGCACGACGAATGGATGGGTTTGAGTGGGTTTTGCTAACGTTTTTCTAGAGTCGAAAGATAGGGATCCCATTTCGGATACATAGATGTATCATCAGAGAAAAATTATTCATTATTTTTCAAATTACATTTTGTGAAGTTTCTTTTTTGACTCAGTATATTTCCAAAGAGACGTATGAGAGCCGTACACCGAGCGAACAAAGCCGTATTCTTACAAAATGTCTAAGATTCACACCCCGAGTGCACATATCCTTACATTTCCAAGGAATCGTATTAATAGCGCTATTTGTATCAAGTCTATTTCAAACGAACAGTTACAAATACAAACTATACGAGTGGATATACCTTATAACTGACTGACTGACTGAGTTTAGTTTTACGCCGCTTTTAGCAATATTCCAGCAATATCACGGCGGGGGACACCAGAAATGGGCTTAACACATTCTGCCCATGTGGGGAATCGAACCCGGGTCTTCGGCGTGACGAGCCAACGCTTTAACCACTAGGCTACCCCACCGCCCCTATACCTTATAACAAATCTGTAAAGGATATCAGTCAATATTTCTCTGAAATATCAATTCCAGGACCAAATTACAGTCTCCATGTAGACAATACTGCGGTTATTAATGTACAAACGTAGTTTGTGAAAGTGGAATGTTTGACACATTTAGTCGATCAATGACGGTGGCAGCCAGATACCTGGAAATGTTTGTCTGCCCGGGGGACAGTTAGCCACTTCTGTACACAGGTATTGTAAGACTTGTGTAAATTTGGCATCGTACGTTATCGAAAGTTCATTGTTGGTATGAAAAATAGCCCAGAGCCGATGTTGACAGAGAATTACATTTTGTTTGTTGAGTAGTAACATCGCTCGGGCAATCGAAAGTGCAAACATTAAATAAACTATGCCATTTTCAATATTGATGCGATACACTTCAGTTGTCTCATGATGGTTTACTTGCTCTTAACCCACAAACCGAATCCAAATATTACAATGTTTTAACGACTAGTTTTCATTACATTTCAAAAGACACATTACATAAACAATAGACCAGGAGAGTGAAAAAGTAACATCAAAGCGATGCTTTGAAAGTTGTCCTGAGGGGTAGCGTTTGCTTGTCACGCCGATGGCCCAGGTTCGAATCCCCTTAACAATGTTTGAAGCCAACTTGTATTGTCTCTCGCCATTATTTTGCTGGAATTTTGTTAAAGCGGCGTAAAAGAATACTCACTCTCTTTGTCTCAGTCCTGTGAGTAAATGCGTGATCACACGAGGTGTAACGCGGCTCTTGATTCAAATTTGCTTGAACTTCATTCCAGACATAAATAACGCTTTACAAGCTGTTTATTTAAGACATGTTGAGAAAATTAAATTTCTAACTATTATATATCAGTCAAATCCGACATTCCGTCAAATTCGACACAACGTTAACACGTTCCAGGCGTGGGCACATAGTAAACAAAATAGAGCTTACATCAGCGGGTTATACAGTTTACATTCATGGTATGGCTATTTCCTAATCACATAGAATGGTAATCTTGTTTTAACATTTTACATTATTGAAGAAAATATACTTTTATCTGATGTACATACCATTGTTGTTCTATATATTTTTCATTATTTTTACAACCAACTAACAAAGTGTTCTATTGACTTTCAACCTGAAAGAACAATCAGTAAATGATCAGGAAAAACGTATGCATGTGTTTCAGTGTCTGTAAACTTCAATCATGAATATGTACTTGCCATATTTGGGACACAAGTATTCTACATTTACTAAAATTAACGTTATAAATAGGCTTATAATATTCACATTTGTTTGTGGGATCATCGTGTTTTATTTTACAGCTGTCTAACCGGAAATCTGTCTATTCCGAATTTCCTCTTTCTAGGGACAATTTAAAATAAACTCTGATATAAACCGTCACAAGACATTTCTATGAGCATCCAAACAGCTTTAATGTTCTCTACAGTGCGTGTGAATAGCCACATACAGAAATAAAGTATCTACCTTAAGAGTGAGTGAGTGAGTGAGTGAGTTTAGTTTAACGCCGCTTTTAGCAATATTGCAGCAATATCACGGCGGGGGACATCAGAAATGGGCTTCACACATTCTACTATACGACGTATGAACTCTCTTTGCCATTATAAAAAAGTTACTTGGTTAATTGGAATACTTATGTCACCGACTTCAGTGTTATTGAATAAGAATGCATTAGTCTTATAGACAATGAAAACTGAATACAAAAAGACAACAGATTTATTAATAAATGGATTAGACATACACAGATTGTAGACAAGACATATAACATTGTTGATTCATTGCTTTCTTCCGTGCTTGATGGATCATTGCGTTATGTAGTAGAATCTTGTCAAAGGCGACTATGCTTGCAGCAAGAGGCGACACATGAGATCGGGTGGTCAGGCTCACTGGCTTGGTTAATACAATCATCGTGTCCCATATGCGTAGATTGATGCTCATGATGTCAATCACTGGATTGTCTGGTCCAGACGTAATCATTTACAGTCCGTTGTCATATAGATGGAATATTGCTGGTGCGACGTTAAACAACAAAGTTACTCAAATGGAAATTTCTGTGAGCTGTGATGCCAGCTTTTACACAATACTTATCACATCATTGAAGAACATTGCGATCAAGCTTGTTTGTAAAACAACTTTTTTTATTTTTAGGACATAAATTCTGCAAAAACCTCACAGAGTTGGTCTGATGTTTTGATTATGATCAGCGTTTCATTGAGTATTATATGTTTATTAGTTTTCGAGTTAGATTGCAATTCATCGGTCCGCTTTCGAGTGTAGTTAATATTGATTCATAAACACATGCTTGTGATGTAGTCAGAATCATGTAGTGGAGATTTCCTATGATTATCGGGGCGGTCGGGTAGCCTAGTGGTAAAAGCGTTCGCTCGTCATGCTGAAGACCTGGGTTCGATTCCCTACATGGACACAATGTGTGAAGCCCATTTTTGGTGTACCCCTCCGCGATGCAATGCGATGCGATGCGATGCTATGCTGTGATATGTTATGCAATTAAGCTATGCTAAGCTATGTTATGCTATGTTACGCTACGCTTTGCTTTGCTGTGCTGTGCTGTGTTGTGCTATATCCCGATTCCACTATATGCATAGTTGTATACGCCTGACAACGGGCTTTTCACGTCTAGTGTTTGTAGGCTGTTGCATTGGACGTCAAACAAACAAACACAACTCCTACGCATGGCTTTTAGTTTGAACGACACGATTGTAAGATATTGATCAGCATGCGTGATTATGTTCCCGTAAGTTCGACTTTACAGCACGTGCTTGATGCTTTTCTCTGTAGGAGAGCGAGAGTATCGCTGTGAAATCGTTCACGATGCGAAGAGAAGACAGTGTGAAAAGCAAGTGATCGATATTGTTTATTATGTAATTCCATTAGGTAACTTGCAAGGAAAGTAAAATCGATACGTACGCATGTCGCTCGTCACACAGTTTAATATCATCAATGGAATACGGAATCCTTACCGTACTCTATAGCACTTTCAGTGTGCCTTTACTTCCTAGTTTAAACGCTGCATTCATCTGCGACAGTGTTCCATGTAAAACGAATCTGGGTCTGAAAACTCAGTGATTGACACCGTGAGCACTACATCCCTGGGATACGATTACATCTATTAGCCTCTTCAGCGAGCTCTACCACCGATCCAGTTAGTCGCTTCTTACGACAGATTTGTGTTGCTGGTCACCAATTCTGACCTGGATCGAGGGATGCCGAGAAACAGAAACATCTATACAGTGTGCTGAAACAGGAACATATAGACTATTGATTGACATACATGTCTGCTGAAACTACCTGTACGGGGAACATATAGACTATTGATTGACATCAACATGTCTGCTGAAACTACCTGTACGGGGAACATATAAACTATTGATTGACATACATGTCTGCTGAAAATACCTGTACGGGAACATATAAACTATTGATTGACATACATGTCTGCTGAAAATACCTGTACGTGGAACATATAGACTATTGATTGACATACATGTTGTGAGTTCACTGAAAGAGAGACATATACAGTGTTCATCAACAAGTCTGCTGAAACTACCTATACGGGGAACATATAAACTGTTGATTGACATCAACATGTCTGCTGAAACTACCTGTACGGGAACATATACACTGTTGACTGACATATATGTTTTTGGTTCACCGAGAGAGAGAGACACATGTACAGTGTTCATTAACATGTCTGCTGAAACTACCTATACGGGGAACATATACACTGGTGATTGACATACATGTTGTTTGTTCACTGAAAGAGAGACATATACAGTGTTCATCAACAAGTCTGCTGAAACTACCTATACGGGGAACATATACACTGTTGATTGACATACATGTTGGGAGTTCACTGGAAGAGAGACATATAAAGAGCTGTTGAATATTTGTGATGCATACGCTCATAAGGGGCACATACATACTTCTTTAATCACATGTATAATGGTTGTAATATGTTTGGTCATAATTATTCAAGTGTTTTGTTTCCAGGTAGGACATCGCGATGGCCAACCCTGTGATTTCAACACGTGAGATCAAAGAGAACATTTTAAAATGTGACAGATGCGAGCAGCAGTTCGACAGCGAGGACAGGATACCACGTGTTTTACCATGCCAACACAGCTTCTGTTCTCAGTGTTTGGATGACGTGTGGACGATTGGATCTAAACTGAGTTGCCCGTCTTGCAGCCAACAGTGGGATGTCCGGGAGTCGGTGGAGGAGACCTTCCCCGTGGAGTATGTTGCCATGAAGTTCGTAGTATTTGTGGAACTGAAGGGAAAGAAAGGGAGAAGACTCTGCACCGACTGTTCCGAGAAGTCGCCAGCGACTCACCATTGCCTTAACTGTCAGCTGTACATCTGTGAAGAAGGACTGCGGGCCCACAAACGATTTTACAAACAGAAAGGCCACAAGATTCTCTCTATTGCAGAAATATTGAAGCTCCCTGAGAACTACCTGACACAGACAGAAACCTGCCCCCTACATCCTGGCTCGACACTTGATCTGTTCTGCGAGAAGCCAGGATGCATGAAAGCCGTGTGTCCTTCATGCGCCATTATTGAGCACAAGGAGCGGGATGGACACGAGATTAGGGATGTACAGGACGTGGTCAAGGATGAAAAGAGGGAGATTTCAGAGGCGCTGGAGAAGCTGAAGGAGAAGCAGGAGAGAACCGAGTCGGAGAAGTCCGAGTTGGAAAGGGACTTGTTATATTTGAATATTGAGAGCAAAAAGTTAGAAGCACGAATTGAATACACTTTTACTGAGTTCATTGAGGAGGCTGAGAAACAGAAGGAAGAGCTGAGGAACAGTCTTCATGTTGCTGTAGCAGACGAACGAGATCACACGAGTGCGTGTCTCACTGCCTTCGAGACAACAGCTCAAACAGAGACGGAGTACGCGGACTACTGCAGGAAAGTCATAGAGGAGGCGAAACCAGGCAACTTTCTCCAGGAAAACGAAAACATGAAACAGAAACTAAATGCTCTAATCCATGCTCCGCTTCCTGCTAAGCCGGAGAGAAAGGAGATCTTTGTTGACCTCAACTCACTCAGCGACATAACAAAAAAGATGGCCAAGGTAGGCGAGGTCATCAACCTGGATAATACGATGTTGCAGTGGAAGGTGATCATTGAGATTACAGATTCCCTACAGGAAGGAGGGGACGCGGTGATTGTGAGGATCTTCCTCAAATATATGGGCAACTCCTTCGTCTCACCTAAGCCTGCAAGCATGAAGGCTGTGATAGAAGACTCCTCAGGACTGACTATCAGCCGAGCACTGGAGCAGCTTGGTGAGACGGATGACGGCGTATCAACACGTAGTGACGAAGTGGATTCTCCCGATGCCAGTAGACACAATTCTACAAAGACCAACAAACACTTCGACAGTAACGGCGACAGTGGCTACCATAACAGTGAAATGTCAGGTGATGGCAGGGGCACATTTGATCATGAGCGATATGTAGAAAATACCAGTCCGACTGAACAGGATGTAGGAAAAATACGGTACACGCCAATCACCAGGGACAGGACCAGTCTGAAACATACGGGATCACAGAAATCTATCGGAGCTGCGTCGTCGGAAGACCTGCAAGAGGAAGGGAAGGGGAAACATCGAAGTAGGGCAAGCTTCAATCAGATGGAAAGTGTGGAGTCGAAGGTCTCCTTTAACGACGACGTGATGACAAACGGCGTCCACACAAGTCCCCAAGGAGCAGGCAACCATAGCGGCAATGGTTTCCTTCAGCCTGAGTCTCTACATGAAAGCCGATCTCGATCGGGAGCTACCAACAGGACGGGCAATTTCAAGGTGAAGGACGTTTTTAGTCGTTTTCGTGCTACCAAGGGTTTAATATTTTCGTATACATGATCACCTTGTTATCCCTGTTTAAACGATTAAGTACCCAGGACACACAGGCACATTTGTTTGGTTTCAGTGTCAAGTTAGTAAGAATGAAACAAATCACTGACTATCAAACGATCAATACAATTTACTCATTACCCCATTTCAATAAGACTTAATCATTTGAAAACTAGCAAGCCGATTAACTCAACTCAGCTTAAAGATAACATTTACATGTCAGAATCACATGGCCGGTCGTGAGCTGCTTAGTATTAAACATTATATTCACGGCAAGAATATGCTACCCAGCTTTTATAAAAGCATCGATGTTTAGCGAATCGCGAAAATATATTTCCGTAAGGATGTAAAAATCTTTATCATCCAAAACTGTGTTCCACAGGAGATATTGCTTGTGTGAGATCGTTTTGACAGTAGGTTTTGTACAATGCCCTGACAATGCTATGACATCATGAACTTGATGACGTCACAATGCTATGACATCGCTGCATAGCAATTCTAATGGCAATACTGTGTTCAGAGATTCACATTTTTCATTGAAAACTAATGAAGAGTGATTTTTGATGATAAATAGAATCTCACCCTCGTGTCTTCTGATATCAGTTATATCAACACTCGCTGATAAAAGTAAACATATCCTCGGCAAGCCTCGGATATTTTTTCTTTATCAACTCGTGTTGATATAATTGATATCAGTAGACACTTGGGTGAGATTCTCTATATATTTGGCTAGTTATTTGGCCAAAATGGTATTACACAGAGAGTGATGCAAAATGTAATTTAATTTAATTAAACATGATATAACCTCGACCTTCCCAGGAACAGGAAGCGACCTTTGAACTCCGCTTTTCCCCAAGGCATCCTGGACCGCACAAGGTGAACTTCCGGCTTGGCGGGTATTTGGTGGAAGACGATGCCTTCACCTTCGACAACAAAGAGTGTGGTAACTGCTTTCAGTCTGTAATTGATTCATTGTGAGACTGTGGTCTAGTTTCTAGATACAGTCTATATCCTTACTGGCTGCGATTATCGTAGCTTAGCTTTCCCTGTCCTGGAATGTTACTACTGGCAGCTAGCCATCATCCTGTTACAAAGGTCTTCGAGCATGCGCTGTAAGGTGTCTTAATCATCACGCAATATTTATAACTTTATTCTACCCGACAACCCCCTTTAATCAATTCTCTCATTCTACGTCTACTTTATTAATCAATAATGAATTTTTCGACAAAATTACGAAAACGATGTCTGTTAAGGACGTTGAGTATTATGCAAAATGATTTTCCTAAATAGCAAGTTAAAGTCTTGATAGACCAATGAGATTACGAGGGGCAAAAAAAATGTGACTAAATATAATAGGGATTGGTTATATCGTCCAATCGGCAGATGAGAATGGTATGGATCGATCTCTTCATTTTCTAACATGGAAGGGCGAGTCCGAGGTGCTGGTCAAGTCCGTCAACTGTGAGTGTGCTATTCTCCGTTATGTTTCACATGTGTTTCATTAAGTACAACATGTGATTATACGTTATTAAATGCAACTAACACATTTCATTTGAGGACAATATGTAACCAAACATTACCGTATTTGTCCACTTGATGCACAAATGCCCTGTGGTGTAAAACAACTGGATTAACGAGGTTTGCAAACAGGTTACTATGAAAACAAACATATATAGATCGATCCCGATGTTGGGATGGATAGGGTGTATACAAGAAACATATTTTTAGATTGCTTTTCTAAGAGAAGGTCTTATTTTGTGTTTCATTAGTGCCCCACATCACTTTGTCGGAGGACAAGTTGAACCGCGAGCAGTGTACCATCACCACTTCCGGTAAACTTGTCAAATCACCTTCAGAAAGGGGAGGTAAGCAAACTAACCTATGCATAGCATACGTATGATAACATACACGTTGTCAGTAGCGAAACAAATCATTGACCATAGCTTTGTATTAAGCCGTCATTACCAGTGCTGCAACGTATACATGGCTTTTCACATGCACGCATGCTCCGTACTCATGGAATCCGCATTTATTTCTGTATCCGAGTATGTGTTTCGTAGTCTGATGAACCCTATAGGACCCCCTGTTTAGAACTGACCCGTAGCAAGCCATTGCTGCCATTAGTGCTGTTGAAATGAACAGGAAGTCAGTCACGGTGAACTGGTTAATGGACTCATGTTATCAATCACTACTTCTCTTAATATCAACCACTGGCTGTCTGGTCGCTGCCAGATAGCTATAATACTGTGACGTATGAAAATAAACAAGCACACAAATTCATGTTTGACTTGACTCTCATCTGAAATCATGTCATCATACAGTGATCCTGCATAAGTGTCATGTATATTTTTGTCGTATTTTAAACAAGCAAATCTTTGTCGTTCTGTGTAGGCTCGGCTGGATTCAGCAATTACTGCGGAACTACCGGAAGTCGATGTATCTCAGGGAAGGGCGTCCATTATTGGAATGTCACATGCAACGTCCGAGTCCTGGCGCAGGTGTCGTCCTTTGGAAAGATGATTCTGGAGGCCGCTGTAGCTCACAGCGACGTCTTGGACAACTCCTACTGCGTTTGGGAAACGCCCCGAGCATGGAGCCTTGTCGTCAGCATCTGTTCAACACACAGAGCTGTCTGTGTCAAGGTCGTTTGTAACTCCAAGGTTCTGTTTGACACTCCCGTCATGCAGTGCGAGGAGGAAGCCACAATCGACCTTAACATGGGTGTCATGCTTAACCTCGACCGCCGCAGTCTAACGTTCCTGAATGCAACGACTGGTAACGTCATGTGGACGTTCCACGACATCGACACCACCAAATCACTCTGGCCAGTCTTTGGTGTCTACAACAGATACCACTTCAGCGTAGAACTCGGGGTCACTTCGGGTGTTAATCTCGAGCTGAACTCGGAGGTGTCCAAGGCTGTAGAGGCACTTTTGTGAGAAGAATGAGAAGACAGCTATATCTTTGCTATGCACCTTTCAGGACAGCTTCGGGATGATCAGAGATGTTCCCAAGATGTTCAAATATCAAGAAAAACCTTTTAAAAAGTCAATGTTGATGAGTGCAGCAGATTTCAAGGAAACCTCCGTCTGTTAGAGAATCAGAGATCGGTTCTAGCACCGCAAATATGGAGGGAATAGGCCGCAGTGGAGGAAATCCTTTGTCGCACTTTCGCGCACCCGTTACGATTATTGCGCACGAAAAGCTTTTATAAAAGATTTAATTGTACTTATACCTACAAGTGCGGCCAATTTTCCTTATCAAAATATCCAGAGGTTAATATTTGCAAGCCATGAGCCATCAAACTTCTCAGTCGATCACTCGCATGTCAGCGGCGTAATTTTGAATCACGTGACCTGACGTGTCGGTGATTCCCTCCCTAAAATAGTAACACAGATGTAGGAAACCTAATGTGTGCTACTAAAATCGAATGATTTTCCGATTCTGCAATTATGCACTAAACTAGTACAAGTGAGATCTATTACAATTGTTTTGAAATGAAAGTGTATCAGTTTATAAATAACATTTTTTGATCAGTAAAAACACAGAGTGTGTTTAAATTAGAGATTTATAGAAAACTCGATTTCCGCATAAAGGCGGACAATTATTTCGGATTAACCACATAGTCACATGGCTCCTCATTTGCTAGCGCTATGTTCATTGGTCATTTGGAATTGCCAAAATACAAAGACCTAGTATCATTGGCTGAAAGTTATTTTGAATATTCCAAGTGCATCTATTGAGAGCCTGATTATAAGGTTGGCCAATAAGGTTGGGATCATGTGATTCTTTCTTATTGCATTGGATCATCTGTGGGGTAATCCTCACTTTTTTAGTACTATAGGTACAACTTTTAAGGACTTTTCTTTTTATTATCATAAATATAACGCACTCTCGATAGATAAATAATGTACACTATCATCAGTTTCTGATCGCAATACCCATCGATGCGAGAACGGATGATGTGGAATGTATTCTATTATTCTGTGTTAAGTAAGTGATTGACATGAGCACCGAACATAGTGATATATTATGAGGGAAAGAGGATATATATATTTGGCAAGTGATTCGAGATTGGCTGCCCGAGTAAATTCATCTTTGTCCCCAACCACCACTTATTTTCTATTCGCCAGACTTTGGCTTTGGTAAGTGATTCTCGAATTACGTCAAACATAAAAAAGGAGTTTTACACATGGCAGTGGTGTAGTAATATAGGGTTGAATCGAAGTTGGAGAGACCTACGTTTATAGATCGAGTTCAACACAGAGAAAGTAATTGAAGAGTCCGAACGTGTATTTCGGAACAACCGTTTGTTCGACTCGACAAAATTCGACACTACGGCTTTTGACAATAATATATTGACCTAATGTTTTTAGAAAGGCACATTTGGTCTATTGTTTTTTTTATTTCATGCTTTCCAAAGGCACGGGTCCGTTTTGTCTCCTAATTTGTATACCTTGTTTTACAAAGGCGTTTGATCTTCTGTTGTGTATTCCTAGCTTTACAAACACGCTGATCCGTTTGATCTTCTGTTGTGTATTCCTAGCTTTACAAACACACTGATCCCTTTGATCTTCTGTTGTGTATTCCTAGCTTTACAAACACGCTGATCCCTTTGATCTTCTGTTGTGTATTCCTAGCTTTACAAACACGCTGATCCCTTTGATCTTCTGTTGTGTATTCCTAGCTTTACAAACACGCTGATCCCTTTGATCTTCTGTTGTGTATTCCTAGCTTTACAAACACGCTGATCCGTTCGATCTTCTACTGTTTATTACTTCCTTTATAAAGGGATAACGTTTGCCTTTCATTATTTATGAAATGGTTTTCGTATAAAGGGATTAATTTCAAAAACACAATAATCAGTAATCATTGTTACAAGCTTTACTCATATACTGCCTTTTACACAATTTACATTACTCGACCATGGGCCTGGGCCCGCACCACTATTGTGTGACTTGTAGCATCAGAAGATCATTTGTTTATATTTAATGTACGTTTGAGGTGGGCAGCTGCACAAAGGTTGATCATGATTTGAAATAGGCGGGCAAAAGAAGGTACGAGCGTTAAAAGTGATATGGCAAACAATAACAAACGCTTTTAAACGTTACCAGCCAGTCGCCGATACATTGCATGCTCAAAGACCTAAACACCTCTTTATACCTGTATCAATTGCATAACGAATCAAATAACATTTCTTGTTTGTTTTGTTGTAGACACTCAGAGCTCCAGATAAGATTAAGCTCATGTGGGTACTGTACCCACTGTATTTTTTTGGAGTGGGTAATATGAATGTTGAGTGGGTATTTCATTTTCCGTTACCCACTGCTTTCAAATATGTGCGTATTTCAGTCATTTTACTCACCTAAGTATTATGTCATTGAGTAAGTTTACAAAGCAGGTATGTTCTGCCTTATGTGATACCTAATCAAAACCAACTTAAATATAATGGAAATGGTTTCATAAAAAATCACTCATCCTATACTGACAGTACAACATTTGTCCTATACTAACAGTACAACTTGATAGCAATCGATGTCTTTTTCATTACGCAAGCGATTTTTATAAATATATTCCGTATGCATTTGTTTTAAAATTTTTGCGTATCTAACATTTTAAATGCGTAATTGGTACGCAACAATTATTTTTCAATGCGTAATTGGAAATTTTATATGCGTATTTGACCCGGATACGCAGCTTATCTGGGCCTCTGCAGACACTATCCAACATTGGTGCATACCTTCTTTTACCAGGTACTTTATATATCTAGGTATACGTTATGTGTGTTGAGCTGTACCATATACAGTTATTTTGTATTTAGTAAGTACCTTTCTCCAATGAAATCAAAATGTCCAATGTACCTAAGAATTAAAGCAGTATTTTCTTGTCTATCGGTTCATAGTGCATATGCTATGTTTTGAACAACAGTATACACATTCACTTACTTTGGCAATTGTTTAATGGCAGCGTAACAACACTGCGAAGAGATCTCTGCCAAGATTCAGCTGTTCGGTTCCGCCTGAACGATGAGGTTGTGTTTATGAATCACTGTTATATAGTGAATGAGATGATATCAAGTGAAAGGGTGAGCGTATCCTGCCATACCTAAGGCATCTGTCACAAACACATGCAAAGACTGTTCACATGAAAATAGATCACTGGATTTTATGGTATAACCCAATAAGGTGTGCACAGGACACCATTTCTGTCACTGATATGTGGAAATATGCTCCTCAATGGCCTTTGCTGAGTCATTGAATGTTGCAATCATGATCAAACATTTCCTGGGCAAGAACAAAGTTTGACGCTGTTTGAATTTTTCGTAGAAAGGGTATGGTCAAATGTGCATCACAAATTGTGAAATGTTAAAACCAAAGGCTGTCGCTGCAGAAACGGAGATCTACATAAGGGGAGGTAGAATACATCTTGGGGAGTTCAGTCAAACAGTCACGTGGATAGTGTTAAACCACTCTGAATCCTAATGAATATGTCTCAGATGAGGCGGTCTTCGGTTACTTCTAGTCCAGGGGGGTAATCAGCGTAAGGACATAGGTTATATCTACTTGATGCTTATTAAATATAATTTATTATATCATGTCATCGATATACCCGCAGTTTAACATTTTTGCTAAATTGGGTTCTTCTGACCTTGGCAATGCGATCAGATAATCTAATTTATATGCATATGTAAATTGGTCAGCAAGAAGGGGAGCGTGAATGTTGTCCATTGGGATGCCTACTCTTATAAATGCCTTACCAAATCTCCGTTATCATCAACGAGGAAGTCCAGCATTTGACAAATTGTGTGCTCAGCGAACTTCACAGATGATGCTATCATGTATTTCCAGTTGCCCCGCACCTCTGATAATAGATATGTAACTGTATCCATGGTTATCACGTTTGGAACAAAAGCCCTGTGGATCTTGGAATGAGGTTTTTAAACTTAAGTTTGGCATAGTGTACAAAGTTGAAAAATCAGATGTTCTGAATTGAACCAGGCCCTTTCTCCAAAGAAGCGTTATGTAAATATCTCCAGTGAATGTGGCATTAGTGATGGTTTTCTCTAATAATAAGATCATAGAAAGGTTGGACCAGAACGAAGGAGGCACGGTGACCCAGTCGTTTGTTCGTCATATAATGCATGATGGTCATATAATCTAGTTGAAGACGGTAGAAATTTGAGTACCCATAAACGTGACAGCTACTTTACTTCAGATCTATTTTCCTGTGTTATTTGTGAAACGCCTTGACACTTTGAGTTCTGTTACGGGATTGTAATACCCCTAGAGTAGGGACCAGATCATCCCAACTCGAGCACTAACAGAGAGTTGGTGAGTTTAGTTTTACGCCGCTTTTAGCAATATTACAGCACTATCACGGCGCGGGGACACCAGAAATGGACTTCACACATTGTACCCATGTTTGGAATCGAACCCGGGCCTTCAGCGTGACGAGCAAACGCTTTAACCACTAGGGTACCCCACCGCCCCTGGAGCATTAATAGGAATACAGTGTAGGGAATGCACAGTAACAGTAAAAGACATGCATGGTTCAGATATACACTGAGCCTGCAGTCATGACTGGGAAATTAGAGAGACAACTGATTGACTTATATATTTTAAGTTTTCAGTTGAAAATATGAGACATAGAATCCACGTTCAAACACTAATTTGAAACCGCGTTTATGTCTACATTAGATGCCTTGGGGGATCAGTTGGAATGCAGGATTATAAAATGTCACGGTAAAATATTTACTGTTGAGGTGAGGTGAAATTGGGTTTAACGTCGTGCTTGAGAATATTTCGCTCATATGACGACGTGCATGCATGTGTATGTGTATGTGCGGCTGCTTGTACTAGCCCAGACTGAAACTGGCTTTATAGTGCTAGCCCACTGAGATACCATGCCACAGTGAAGCATGAAATCCCCACTCAGATACATTATACTGACTCCGAGCCGACCAGTCCTTGCTGTACCCATTAATGCCGAGCGCCAGGCAGGGACCAACAAGTACCATATTTTAACGTCTTTTGGTATGACGCGGTCGGGGATCGAACCCACGACCTTCCGCTCTCCGGGCGGACACTCTAACCACTACATCACGGAGGCGGTCATTTACTGTTGAACGCATCACTGGGGTAACATTCCACCCATATGACGGATGTGAACGACACGGTACCACGTGGTGTGTTCAGTGAGAGATCTACACATCTGACGAAGCCAACAAAGGTTCAAATGAATCAAAAACGATTTGTGGTTGTCAGACGGCTGTATGAATCCATCCAATACTATGTGTGGACAAGGGCACCAGAGATCTGAAGCGCAACAACTCGATATATATGTGAGTGAGTTTAGTTTTACGCAGCTTTTATCAATATTCCAGCATTATCGCAGCGGGGGACACCAGAAATGGGCTTCACACATTGTACCCATGTGGGGAATCGAACCCGGGTCTTCAGCGTGACGAGCGAACGCTTTAACCACTAGACTACCCCACCGCCCCGGGATATATATGTTTCGTCCTTTAACCTTTCCAGAATCTGATTATGAAGCTTGGCCTGTCAGTACCATGCTCGTGCTTTTAGGAAAGAGTGAACGTCTTGGGCCTGAGTTACCGCTGGTTTTACTCCCTCATTAAGCATTACACCCGAACACTGCCCAAAGCGGCGTTAAATTCACTCTCATAAAGCATGCCGATCATTGATAAAGTATATAGCTTTTATTGACAACGCGGAAGTCAAATCTTGATGACATGCAGTGGTTTATTTATATTAAATAATAAAAAACAAAATTCACGTTGAATCATGGTTAGTGGAGTTTAGAGTTGTTATCAAGGTGTCGCGCGATTGAGAAGATGATCAACCTTCACATCTTATTGCTGACAAGAGTTGGGAGTTGTGGCAGTTGGGTGGTGGAGTTGCTGGTGTCGTCGCGGTAGACGGTGTTGCGTCTGAGGATGGCCTTGACGATGAGGATGATGCAGAGGAGGAGCACCAGGAGCAGCCCGACAGACAGCGCCACCACGGTGGTGATCATCTCCGAATTCATCGTGCACGCCACAGTCTCACTGGTCTCAGTTGTTTTCTGGACAGCTGGAAAGACCATCGGAAAATATCAAACACCCAGTTCCCATGTTGTCCCACTAAAAAAGGCACATCTCAAACACTTCCGACCTCATAAAGCAAAACAAACGTTCCCATGGTTCCGTATTGTAGTATAACAACCAAAGCAATTGTTCTTATCACTTAGCTAAACGGAACGCACTATGCATTGACTGCCCATGTATGTCTTTTGTATAAGAAAACACGCACAAAAAATCCCACAACATCCCAAACTGTAAAACAACGGAACAACATAAAACAAGCTTGGGGTTATACTGCCACGCCAAGTTACACTTACAATCTGGCTACCTTTCGGGGCATTTGTGTTAACTGCACAAAATACATAGTGTACAAAATAAGAAGACGGATTTGATGAGAAAACTACAAAGTTATCCAAATGTTTCAAGGCTCTATCCTACCTGTGGAAGAAGGTACAACATAACTATGATACCCGCTATGAAAAACATCACCATAAAAAAAATATTTTCTATTTGTTTCATATCAGTTAAGTCGACAGTTTAATTTCACTGATTGGTTGGTTTGTTGTTTAACGCCGCACTCAGCTATATTGCACCTGATCCAGTGATCAACATCATGAGCATCTATCTACGCAATTGGGAGACGATGTCATGTGACAACCATGTCAGCGAGCCTGGTCACCCGATCCCGTTAGTTGCCTCTTACCACAAGCATGGGTTACTGAAGACCAATTCTAACACGGATCTCCAGGAGTCCAGTTTTACTGGGTCCGATACCGTATATGTGGCTCCGGGGGTTAGCTGTGTGTGGCTCCGGGGGTTAGCTGTGTGTGGCGCCAGGGGTTAGCTGTGTGTGGCGTCAGGGGTTAGCTGTGTGTGACGTCAGGGGTTAGCTGTGTGTGACGTCAGGGGGGTTGGCTCCGGGGTTTGCTGTATGTGGCGTCAGGGTTAGCTGTGTGTGACGTCCTAGCTGTGTGTGGCGCCACGGGTTAGCTGAAGCCGGGGTTAGCTGTATGTGGCTCAGGGGTTAGCTGTATGTGACGTCAGGGGTTAGCTGTATGTGGCTCCGGGGTTAGCTGATGTGGCGTCAGCTGTGTGACTCGGGTTAGCTTATCGGGGGTTAGCTGTATGTGGCGTCAGGAGTTAGCTGTGTCGTCGTCTGTAGCTCCGGGGTTAGCTCGCTGTTGACGTCGCTGTGTATGACGTCAGGGTTAGCCGTGTGTTCTGTATGTGGCGCCAGTGCAGTTTGACGTCAGGGTTATAACGACATTCAATCAGTCCAAGTGTACGCTCCTTGGTTAATCGTTTCAAATACCCTCGGAGCAGCTTATCCAAACATTTCGTCGGCCGTATATGTGGAGTTTAGCTGTAATATATCAAATGCAGACATTTTAATCAAAACAAGATAAATGAACTTATGAATGGTAGTCGCTTTGAAGGTAGTCGCCATCTGATATTGTTATTGAAAACACTTCTTTTCGTTTAAGTTTAAACTCACATTAAATGTACCTCACATATTCGAACAGTTCTTCTCTTCACTTACATATATAGTATATTGATTGGATAGAAAAGTAGAGAAGAACATTGAAGCAAGCGGTCATAAAATGTACACAGTACGTTAAATTTAAGGTTCATTCATGCGGCGTGTTAAGCGCTTCAAGGACAAAAACGAAGAAACTGGTGATTTAATCAGGGTGAGTGAATATGGCTTTACGCCGCTCGACGCTTGAAGCAATACTCCAAAACTATACGACTGGGGACAACATGATCTTTGTGTTACATTGCATCCAGATGGAGAATCGAGCCTGTGTTTTATTCCTGCCGAGCTTTAGCCACAAGGCTACCAATCTGAAGTTACCATTACATTCTGACGTCACAGGGGGCGGTGGAGTAGCCTAGTTGTTGAGCGTTCGCTCGTCACGCTGAAGTACCGGGTTCGATTCCCCACATGGGTACAATGCGCGAACCTCAGTTCTAGTGTCTGGAATGTTGCTAAAAGCGGCGTAAAACTAAACTAACTCACTCACTCACTCACTGACGTCACGAGACACAGGGAACGTACCGGGGCGCATGCTGATGCTATCTGGCAGGTTTTCACAACACACGTGATGTCGACGGAATTACCGAAGATGAATTTGAATGCCGAGAATCCGTAGGTGACTTCTGGTCCTCCGGTTACTGTACCGTTCATGACGTCCACCATCAGCAGACCGAGTTCGGTTGATTTGCAGCTGTGGACGAAACACGGCATTTTTAGTCGCTCAAGCGCCGTTATGTTTTAGTCAGTAAGTCGAGTTTAACTCCGCTCAGAATATATCACGTATCAAATGATCCAAAACTGAGGTCTAAACTGTGGATCTAATTATGTCATCAAGACTGTCGAAAACAGTTTTAACCATCGTCATGCGTGCTGACAGAAAAAAAAGCCCAAACTCTTGACCATTGGGGACCCATTGTGGCACTGTCACGATCACGTCAATGGTTTCCCCACGTAGACAGATAAACAAGAACTGTCAATGGTTTCGCCTCAAAAAGAACAGTATATTTTCAATTTCTTCATTTGTAAATTAAAATTCATTTATCTTGTATCCATCAACAGTGTTGTCATTTAATTTCGTTTACAAAGCTAAGGCCATTGATAACTATTCAATCAAGACACCATTTCAGCAATCAAGATAATCCGGATTTTGGCTAAAAATGACACCGTCCGGATTAACAGGGTGCTGCAGAACACGGAAAACAGAGGATCCGGAACATACCTTCCGTCTATGAACTTGGCATTCTTGTGGTTTGCGTCAGTTTCCGCCATAGTATTTGTGGCCACACAGCGTTCTACTCGGATGCTTTCAAAGCCTGGAAGACAAATTCAGTTTTGAATCATTATATACGTAGATATACATTCAATATAAATATCAGCAAGGAATCGAACAACCACGTTCCTGGCCAAACTGCTGTTATATAACGTTATTAGGATGGATTCGAACGTTTGGTCACTGGTATGCTTTGAGAAGGTAAAACATATAACATGTCCTTTACAATTGGCATGGATTAGCTTGAATGACAGCTGAATATGACCATCAACGACGTTCGTGACCCACTCAACAAGCCGAATAACGAGGTTACGGAAAGGTACGAGTGGTGCCGAATGCATCAGCGAACGTATCTGACACATCTCAAGAAGATACTGCACCCGGAGTCATGTCCGGCAAGGAAGAATTTCCCCGTACACACGCTTCTCTTGATCGGCTCTATTGCGTGGTCGCTGGGATCGTACAGTGGATGGATTTTGTTGTGTGTGAATGGTGTTTAACGCCGTGCTCTGCAATTTTTCAGCTACATTACAGCAGTGTGTAAAGAGTCGAGACTGGACCAGACAATCCAGTGATTGACGCAATTGGGATACGATGACATGTATTAACCTACCGACCACCCGATCCCGCATGTCGCCTTTTACGACAAAAATAGGTTGCTGAAGATCAGGGTCCCGATTCACAAAGCGTTCGTAACGTTACGACCTATCGTAACTCTATACTATATCACTGGCTTACGAACGTCGAACGTGTAAGGCTAGGCTTTGTGGATGGGTCCCTGTTCTGGAGTGAATAACTGCTCATACCAGCTTTGTTTTGTTCTGACTGGCATCCTTACTGGGAATGCGAGTTAAAAGTGCGCCCCAGCAATATATGCTCTTTGTTACAGGCGACCACAAACGATCAGGTGTCATCGATGTCATTGCTCACATTATCAATCATAGTCTGAATGGTTCAAAGGGCGGTGTGGTAGCCTAGTGGATAAAGCGTTCGCTCGTTACGCCAAAGACCCGGGTATGTGAAACCAATTTCCGGAGTCTCCCACCGTGATATTGCTGGAATATTGCCAACGGCGGCGTAAAACTAACCTCACTCACTGTATGTTTTTTGCGGATGCTGCCTATGGTGGAAATACTGCAGGATGAGGTCTTACTGCACCAAGCAGCATCCACTGACCTACACTGATTTGCTTTCATATAGACCCGTGAAGATCCGGGTTAGAATTGTTCTTCAGCAACCCATGCTTGTCGTAAGAGGCGACTAACGATCGGTTGGTCAGGCTAGCTGACTGGCACGTGCCATCGTATCCCAATTGCGTAGATTGATGCTCATGCTGTTGATCACTGGACTGTCTGGTCCTGGACTCGATTATTTACAGACCGTGGCCATACAGCTGGAATATTGCTGAGTGCGGCGTTAAACAACAAACAAACAACTGCATGCATGCTAGTGCATGTCATCGTAACAAAATCAAACTTACGTTTAAGTCGTCACGATATGGCTGAAATATTGCCGATGTGACGTTAAATTTTAAGTCACTCACTCACTCACTTACGTTTAAGTCCTCCCTCTGTGAGTGAGATGTTGACGATGACGAGGTCACCAAGCTGAAGCGGGGAGGTGATGAGGGAGCCGTTCACGTACAGCGCCATGGCCACGTCCGTGTCCAGGGGGGTGTTTCCAAGAGTGCGACTGTCAAGGTCACTACAGGGAGACAACCGAAAAATTTAACCAGCTCCACATATTTAGAACAAACCAAATTACTCATACGAACATATATGCAGACACCAAACTTGTTAAGGGCAATCCCGGATGAGACTCAACACAGCAAAAGTACTAGAATCTGGGCCCCATTTCACTAAGCGATCGTAGCACTTAGGTGAGCGTAACTCCCATGCTTTAACATAGACTTACGACAGTTGTAGCACTAAGGTGATCGTAACTCCCATACTTTAACATAGACTTACGACAGTCGTAGCGCTACGATCGCTTTGTGAAACGGGCCCTGTACTTTACTGAGACAGTGTAAACCCAAATTTAACATGTGTTACATTGTTAAGGACAGTATTTCTAACGAACGTTTAGGGCTACTGCTCCTCCCTGTCTTCATCAACAAAGTGGTTACTGTTATTTTATGCATAATCTGTTTGTGTTGCGAGCAGAACATTTCTTGTATACAATGTATATAGAAATCGAAGAAGGAGCATTCCTGAATGCAGTGCAAAAACTACACACTTTCTTATGTCGTCGTGTGAGTGGCACGTGCTACCGATAGAGCAGGATCTGTTTAACTATTTCCAGAAAACCTGGTGTCATCGCGGAATTTCAGTGATCCATTCACATAACTATCGTCACTACTTCACCATGCAAGCCCACTGGAAACAATTTCAAAAGATGGTCGATGCTGGTTATACTTACGTATACCTTTTGAATTTATATTTACCGATACCTGTATACCTGGTCGATGAAGTATTATGCAAAGTATTTTTGGGAAGGTTAGTTACTACACAGTTAATAGTACGCACCCGTCTATGACAGTTACATTGACGGCACCGACGGTCTTGTTAATAGTGTCACCAGCTCCACAGACAGCGCAAATCCTCTGGTCACGTGACGTGAATGTATTAGAGTTGAAGAGTACGTAGAAACATCGAGTCGTGGTTCCTGTCTGTTGAAGATAGGTAGATTGATTTTGATCATTGTTATTATTATCACACATCCTTAGAACCCACTTCCACCACTCGTTCATGCAGCATTGCCCGGAAGAAAGAAGAACCGTTATGGCTAACGCAGAAAGGGTCGTTGTCGGCACGGGTACTTCAGGTATGTTCCCAAAGAACGTTTCTGTATATACCCTGTACCCTAAACAAAGTTAATGCATAATACATAAGCATTCGTGAAGAATTCTGATGTGTCTCCCGCCGTGATATTGCTGGAATATTGCTAAAAGCGGCGTAAAACTAAGCTCACTAACTCTCGTGGAGAAAAGTGGAATGGTTGTGGCTGACTATACTTACAGCGTTGTCATACCCAGCATTGCCGCAGTCAGCGTCGGTGTCGTTGATGTTGATCTGCTGGACACCGCCGTTGTCTGTGAAGGTACAAGCTGCTTTCCCCTGGTTCCCCTCCACAAAGATGGACCCGGAGAAGCTGGGTACAAACGGCGTGATGTCAAGGGCCATGGAGTCGGGGCTGCACGTCACTTTATCTGGGAAAGGCATCGATGTTCTATGTAAGTTCTATGTACGTTCTAAGTTCTATGCAGGTATGGCTGGTACTGTTACCGATAAAGCAGCAACCAACTTGTAAGACAGATGTGATCCTTGTCAGACAGCACACCAAAGATGTGGACCTCCTTATTACACAAGTACAAGAATAGGTTCAAATTGAGTAGGGGGCACTGGGGTAGCCCAGAGGTTTAAGCGTTCGAAGAACTGGGTTCGATTCCCCAGTGTGAGCCCATTTCTGGTGTCCCCGTCGTGATATTGCTGTAATATTGCTAAAAACGGCCTAAGACTAAACTCACTCACTCAAATTCCGTATCATTCTGTTATGACGACAAATTATAAGACATATGATCTCATTGGAACATCGGGCTGGCTAGTTGTAAATTTAGACCGTCCGTCAGAAATCTAGCCCGTCTCTGGCAGTCGGACGGGCCTTATTTCATATACTGTGCAGCCATTTCCCTATTATATAGTAAAACTGACAAATGATTAGCAGTCTTAACTCCTCATTATACAGCGGCATAGACCTTAGTCAAAACATATATTCTATTAAAAATTCGATTTGGGTACCGTCGCTGCTGGTTGATCCTAACACGTTATGGCGTAATAATTTACATACAGCGGAATGTGGTACAGTCAGCCCCAATGTATTCCTCCTCACAAAGGCACGTGTATGATGTTCCATCGCTGTGACAGGTGCCCCCGTTCTGACAGGGAGAGGTCGGGGTACAGTTTCCTTGGTCTACCTCAGCTGTAAACGAACGGTAAATACAAGCATATGTACAGCGGTCGCATGTTACACGTATGGTACACGCGGGGGTCACGCACGCACGCACGCACGTACGCACGCACACAGTAGTTATAATCTAAATATATTATGGTGTTCTTATGGTTGAGAATCCTTGAAGATCCGGGTAAGAATTGATCTTCATTAACCAATGCTTGTCGTACGAGGTGACCAGCGGGATCGGGTGGTCAAGCTCGCTGACTTGGTTGACACATGTCATCGTATCCCATTTGCGTTGATAGATGGTCATGCTGTTGATGACTCGATTATTTACAAACCGCAGCCATATAGCTGGAATACTGCTGAATACGGCTTAAAACTAAACTCATTCACTCACTCACTCTTATGGTTGAGACGGTGCCAGAAACTCAACCACCATATACCAGGAAGTCAGCTGGCGAAGATACATTGATTGCCGTGTAAACCAATGAGCACCCAGCCGAAGGGATTCTGCCCCGACACCAGCCGGCGATCTCCACAGGAGATGGCCAGGAGTTTTTCAGCCAGGTTTGGGGTAACACAAGTTACCTGTAAGTTCGATAAAGTCATCCTTTGGAGGTGGCCTGGTGTAGTTCAACCAGGACGTAATGCAACTTGCTATGACAACTCTTCAGTCATATTGCGTGTAAGTGATTTTGGTCTGTTTCAGCCAGGTAGAGAGTAACACAACTTACCTGTAACGACACTAGTCATCCCCGGAGTAGGTGGCCAAGTCTGTGTCAGCCTGGTAGGGTGTAACACAACTTACTTCTAACGGCGCTACAGTCATCTCCGGTGTGGGTGGCCAGGTGTTTGTCAGCCAGGTAGGGTGTAACACAACTTACCTGTGACGGCGCTACAGTCATCTCCGGTGTGGGTGGCCCGGTGTATGTCAGCCTGGTAGGGTGTAACACAACTTACCTGTGACGGCGCTACAGTCATCTCCGGTGTGGGTGGCCCGGTGTTTGTCAGCCAGGTAGGGTGTAACACAACTTACCTGTGACGGCACTACACTCATCTCCGGTGTGGGTGGCCCGGTGTATGTCAGCCAGGTAGGGTGTAACACAACTTACTTCTAACCGCGCTACAGTCATCTCCGGTGTGGGTGGCCAGGTGTTTGTCAGCCAGGTAGGGTGTAACACAACTTACCTGTGACGGCACTACACTCATCTCCGGTGTGGGTGGCCCGGTCTATGTCAGCCAGGTAGAGCGAAACACAACTTACCTGTGACGGCACTACACTCATCTCCGGTGTGGGTGGCCCGGTGTATGTCAGCCAGGTAGGGTGTAACACAACTTACCTGTGACCGCGCTACAGTCATCTCCGGTGTGGTGGCCCAGGTGTATGTCAGGCAGGTAGGGTGTAACACAACTTACCTCTAAGGGCGCTACACTCATATCCCGTGTGGGTGGCCCGGTGTATGTCAGGCAGGTAGGGTGTAACACAACTTACCTGTAAGGGCGCTACAGTCATCTCCGGTGTGGGTGGCCCGGTGTATGTCAGCCAGGTAGGGTGTAACACAACTTACCTGTGACGGCACTACACTCATCTCCGGTGTGGGTGGCCCGGTGTATGTCAGCCAGGTAGGGTGTAACACAACTTACCTGTGACGGCACTACACTCATCTCCCGTGTGGGTGGCCCGGTGTATGTCAGCCAGGTAGGGTGTAACACAACTTAGCTGTGACGGAACTACACTCATCTCCGGTGTGGGTGGCCCGGTGTATGTCAGAGCAGGTAGGGTGAAACACAACTTACCTGTGACGGCACTACACTCATCTCCCGTGTGGGTGGCCAGGTGTATGTCAGCCAGGTAGGGTGTAACACAACTTCGGTGTATGCTGCCCGGACGGCACTACACTCATCTCTCCGTGTGGGTGGCCCGGTGTATGTCAGCCAGGTAGGGTGAAACACAACTTACCTGTGACGGCACTACACTCATCTCCGGTGTGGGTGGCCAGGTGTATGTCAGCCAGGTAGGGTGTAACACAACTTACCTGTGACGGCACTACACTCATCTCCCGTGTGGGTGGCCCGGTGTATGTCAGCCAGGTAGGGTGTAACACAACTTACCTGTGACGGCGTTACACTCATCTCCGGTGTGGGTGGCCCGGTGTATGTCAGCCAGGTAGGGTGTAACACAACTTACCTGTGACGGCACCTACACTCATCTCCGGTGTGGGTGGCCGGTGTATGTCAGCCAGGTAGGGTGTAACACAGCTTACCTGTGACGGCACTGCCTCAGTCATCTCCGTGTGTGGGTGGCCAGGTGTATGTCAGCCAGGTAGGGTGAAACTGTAAAGAGGGCGCAACTTACCTGTGACGGCACTACACTCATCTCCGGTGTGGGTGGCCCGGTGTATGTCAGCCAGGTAGGGTGTAACACAACTTACCTGCGACGGCACTACACTCATCTCCCGGTGTGGGTGGCCCGGTGTATGTCAGCCAGGTAGGGTGTAACACAACTTACCTGTAAGGGCGCTACACTCATATCCCGTGTGGGTGGCCCGGTGTATGTCAGGCAGGTAGGGTGTAACACAACTTACCTGTAAGGGCGCTACAGTCATCTCCGGTGTGGGTGGCCAGGTGTATGTCAGCCAGGTAGGGTGTAACACAACTTACCTGTGACGGCACTACACTCATCTCCGGTGTGGGTGGCCCGGTGTATGTCAGCCAGGTAGGGTGTAACACAACTTACCTGTGACGGCACTACACTCATCTCCCGTGTTGGTGGCCCAGTGTATGTCAGCCTGGTAGGGCGTAACACAACTTACCTGTGACGGCACTACACTCATCTCCGGTGTGGGTGGCCAGGTGTATGTCAGCCAGGTACACTCATCTACGGTGTTGGTGGCCCAGTGTATGTCAGCCAGGTAGGGTGTAACACAACTTACTTCTAACGGCGCTACAGTCATCACCGGTGTGGGTGGCCCGGTGTATGTCAGCCAGGTAGGGTGTGACACAACTTACTTCTAACGGCGCTACAGTCATCTCCGGTGTGGGTGGCCCGGTGTATGTCAGCCAGGTAGGGTGTGACACAACTTACCTGTGACGGCACTACACTCATATCCGGTGTGGGTGGCCCGGTGTATGTCAGCCAGGTAGGGTGTAACACAACTTACCTGTGACGGCACTACACTCATCTACGGTGTGGGTGGCCCGGTGTATGTCAGCCAGGTAGGGTGTAACACAACTTACCTCTAACGGCGCTACACTCATCTCCCGTGTGGGTGGCCCGGTGTATGTCAGCCAGGTAGGGTGTGACACAAGTTACCTTTGACGGAACTACACTCATCTCCGGTGTAGGTTGCCAGGTGTATGTCAGCCAGGTAGAGAGTAACACAACTTACCTGTGACGGCACTACACTCATCTCCGGTGTGGGTGGCCCGGTGTATGTCAGCCAGGTAGGGTGAAACACAACTTACCTGTGACGGCGCTACACTCATCTCCCGTGTGGGTGGCCCGGTGTATGTCAGCCAGGTAGGGTGTAACACAACTTACCTGTGACGGCACTACACTCATCTCCGGTGTGGGTGGCCCGGTGTATGTCAGGCAGGTAGGGTGTAACACAACTTACCTGTGACGGCACTACACTCATCTCCCGTGTGTGTGGGTGGCCCGGTGTATGTCAGCCAGGTAGGGTGTAACACAACTTACCTGTGACGGCACTACACTCATCTCCGGTGTGGGTGGCCCGGTGTATGTCAGCCAGGTAGGGTGTAACACAACTTACCTGTGACGGCGCTACACTCATCTCCCGTGTGGGTGGCCCGGTGTATGTCAGCCAGGTAGGGTGTAACACAACTTACCTGTGACGGCACTACACTCATCTCCCGTGTGGGTGGCCCGGTGTATGTCAGCCAGGTAGGGTGTAACACAACTTACCTGTGACGGCGCTACACTCATCTCCCGTGTGGGTGGCCCGGTGTATGTCAGGCAGGTAGGGTGTAACACAACTTACCTGTGACGGCACTACACTCATCTCCGGTGTGGGTGGCCCGGTGTATGTCAGCCAGGTAGGGTGTGTAACACAACTTACCTGTGACGGCACTACACTCATCTCCGGTGTGGGTGGCCCGGTGTATGTCAGCCAGGTAGAGCGAAACACAACTTACCTGTGACGGCACTACACTCATCTCCCGTGTGGGTGGCCCGGTGTATGTCAGCCAGGTAGGGTGTAACACAACTTACCTGTGACGGCACTACACTCATCTCCCGTGTGGGTGGCCCGGTGTATGTCAGCCAGGTAGGGTGTGACACAACTTACCTGTGACGGCACTACACTCATCTCCCGTGTGGGTGGCCCGGTGTATGTCAGCCAGGTAGGGTGTAACACAACTTACCTGTGACGGCACTACACTCATCTCCGGTGTGGGTGGCCCGGTGTATGTCAGCCAGGTAGGGTGTAACACAACTTACCTGTGACGGCACTACACTCATCTCCGGTGTGGGTGGCCCGGTGTATGTCAGCCAGGTAGGGTGTAACACAACTTACCTGTGACGGCACTACACTCATCTCCGGTGTGGGTGGCCCGGTGTATGTCAGCCAGGTAGGGTGTAACACAACTTACCTGTGACGGCACTACACTCATCTCCGGTGTGGGTGGCCAGGTGTATGTCAGCCAGGTAGAGAGAAACACAACTTACCTGTGACGGCACTACACTCATCTCCCGTGTGGGTGGCCCGGTGTATGTCAGCCAGGTAGGGTGTAACACAACTTACCTGTGACGGCACTACACTCATCTCCGGTGTGGGTGGCCCGGTGTATGTCAGCCAGGTAATGTGTGACACAACTTACCTGTGACGGCACTACACTCATCTCCCGTGTGGGTGGCCCGGTGTATGTCAGGCAGGTAGGGTGTAACACAACTTACCTGTAAGGGCGCTACAGTCGTATCCTGTGTAGGTGGCTGCGCACGCACACGCTCCAGTAGCAAGGTCGCAGGTACCACCGTTTTGACACAAACCGTCACTCCGACCACAGTGGAAGTCCGCAGTCACTGGGGACACAAAGGGAAAGATGAGAAACATGACCCCAATCTGGAACCTTCTTCACGGCTTCGATCAGTTGCGTTGGCAGCATTAAATATATGCGGTGGAATTATATAAACCGCTGGGTAAAAAACTATACATATTAAAGGTGGATGTTAGTGAACATTTGCAAACGTCAGGAAATGCTAACCTCTCCGACTTACTGCTAAGTCAACCTCTCACAAACCGTATCTAAAACAGCACCACCAAATGACTGGTTCAAGCCACCACCCTAACATGACTATATCAATTGAACTTCGTTTGCAAACAAAAAAACATCCATGATACATTTAAATGAATTCGTACTCAACTCTTTAATGCCTTTAACCGTAAGTAAATGCATGTATAATGTCTACCAAATGTACATTGGTGTAAATGGAAACTCATGGAGGTGAACAGGCTGTTATGTTGTAAACGGTCCAATCATCTAGCATGGAGGACAACCTTATTTCAATTGTTTTCTCGTTAGTATTTTTCTCTTTGGTTCAAGGGGCGGTGGCGTAGCCTAGTGGTTAAAGCGTTGGCTCGTCACGCCGAAGACCCGGGTTCGATTCCCCACATGGGCAGAATGTGTTAAGCCCATTTCTGGTGTCCCCCGCCGTGATATTGCTGGAATATTGCTAAAAGCGGCGTAAAACTAAACTCAGTCAGTCAGTCAGTCTTTGGTTCAAGTTTCTTTCAAAAACTTCAAATTTCGAGTGTTTGAAAGATAATTGAACCAACGAGAAAATATTCGAAGCAACGCGGCATTAATCGTAATTTCAAGATATTGAAAACTTGAATTTTTTTATTATTTTCTGCTACAACAGTGACAGCATAAGGCGTTAGTCACCACACACGATTAGAACACAGAGTCCGGTGGAGACGTCACCTACCGGATACTACCAGCACTGCTACGACAAGGACAGGGATGCTCAACTTCATACTGGTGGTGTCGGGTCAACAAGACTAACACTGGCATAGAAAAAAACACAACAACGTTAATTAGCGTTCGATATGATCAGAAGGATGTCTGCATGATCAGTTTATAGTGAAATACTTTAGATATAATTTTTATCAAGAGCAGAACGTACGTCATAAGTTTAAACAACAAAGCGACGACAGGCTGTAATACACTCTGTGACACACACGACAACAAGAACAAAGACAAACAACAAACGTTAGGAGATAATGAAAATGTTAATGTTGTTTACTCATAAAACCTTCAGTATCTTTAACTGAAGTACGTCAGTCACATGCTTGCCAGGGTGTGTAGTTCTCAAACCTAACAGTTTCAATTTTTGTAGCTTTATGCAGCAATTATAATTAGACAGCACGAAATGTCATGGAAGAGAAAAGCAGAATTCACGAGCTGGCTGTGACACGTCATCTGCAGTAACAATCGCAACATCGCCACAGGACTTCTTGAAGATGAAGCTGTACGTCATTTCAACGTACACAAGAGCACCCCATCTCGCTTATGGGAACGGGATACTCTCCTCAATTCGACCCAAGATCATCCGAGGAGTGGAAATGGGAGATTCGCCACACATGCATTTAAAAGAACCCACGATATCCGTTGGTAAATGACCGAGATGGTGGCCACATGCATACGTGGACACACCTAGTTGCAGGTACAGCAACGTGCAGTAAAACTTGGACAAAGTACTGTGACTAAGCGTCCCAGTCCACCCAGCTGTGAATGGGTACCTCGTAAGGATTAACTTGGCAGTGGCTGCGCGAGTTGTATGATCCCCAGGGAGTTCAGATTGAAAATACGATGTGCCGTTGAGATTGACATCCAATGATCGAGGGAAAAACAAAGCGGTTTGAGCATGCATGTAAATGGGGTGGACTATAGCGCTATATCAATACCCATATAATATACCTCCATCCGGGTCTTAAATCTGGGTCATCGCAAAGCTACATTCACAGACACCGCTGGACACATGTGGTTGGTGTGAAGAGGGAGTCAGTTCGGTTTTACGCCGCTTTTACCAATATTCCAGCAACTTCACGGCGGGGGACACTAGAAATGGGCTTCTAACATAGTACCATATGGGGAATCGAACCAGGGTCTTCGGTGTGACGAGCGAACGCTTTAACCGCTGGGCTATCCCACCGGCCCTAGCTTGAACCATTCATTCCTTGGTGGGGAGAGAGTATCTGACGAAACAATCAGGTGTCGCCTGTGAGAGTTTGGAATAAGACCCAGAGGACCGGTATTTGTATCCGTGTTGAGACCTGGCATGGACTCTTAGATACTGGAGTCCGATTTGGTGGTCACGATTTCTTCTCCAACGCCGAGTGGGAAGACAACGAAATGAACGCTTTGCATCGAAGCAGTCTGACAGCAAATTGGTATATATTCGAGATTCATCAGCGTCACCTTCTTCCGAGTATCACCTGACATAGCTGTTGTCACTCTTGACTTCCTGCTTAATTCAAGACCCGTGAAGATCAGAGGTTAAAATGGGTCTTCAGTAACCCATGCTTGTCGTACGAGGCGACTAATGGGATCGGGTGGTCAGGCTCGCTGACTTGGTTGACATTGTGTCCCAATTGCGTAGATCGATGCTCATGATATTGATAACTAGATTGTCTGGTCCAGAATCAATTATTTACAGACCACCGCCATATAGATGGAATATTGCTGAATGCGGCATAAAACGTAACTCACTCTTAAATCAAAGGTCAGCGTTTTATCATGTCCTTCCACATCTCCGGATCTGAACCCGAATAAGACCCAGAGGACCGGTATTTGTATCCTCCGTGTTGAGAGCTGGCATGGACTCTTAGATACTGGAGTCCGGTTTAGTGGTCACGATTTTTTTCTCCAACGCCCAGATGGTAGACAGCATGATGAACGTTTTGCGCCAAAGCAATCTGACAGCAAAATGGTACATAGACCAGATTCATCAATCCCACCTTCTTCCGATTATGAACATCTCCGGATCTGAACCCGAAGGAGCATCTGTGGGATGACGTTGATAGACGTGTACGTCTTTGTCAACATACACCACAGACACCTACACAACGGACCAACGCCGAGCAGGAAAATTGTAGACGATTACACAGGACAGAATCCACAGACTTAATCGGTCTGTACCCATGAGGTGTAGAGCATGCAGTGATGACAGCAGACGGAGGTCACACCAGGTATTCACCGGACCTCCCCCTCGTGGACGTACATATCTTGTGACCGGATTTCATTCTTGTATCAACCAATCACACGACCATCAGTTATGCCATTGTGTCCACACTGTACTATGCTAATTTCATTCTTGTATCAATCAATCTATGTAAAATATGCCTACATAATTAATATTTATAAACCTAATGCGTTTATTGTTTTGAAGAGCATACTAGGGTATGCAGATTTAGGATTCGTTCCCATGCTGACCCTCGATGTGTCCGAACGCCCGTCAGAACCATGCAGATCGTCCTCGGAGAGTCATTTCAGTGATACTGTATGAGGAATTGTGTACCTTAGGTGGTGTTAATTCGAATCCACGCCGCGATTCCTTGACTTGGATACAATCCTTCAGCAACATGGAATGAATGTCATTCATCACTCGCGTTTTTTCATCACTTTACATGATACATAGGAATATTCCGAAAAGAAAGAGAGAGGGCCATAACAGAAATCAGTTCCACTTTTCCAAATATCGCAGACTGACTGACTGAGTTTGGTTTTATGCCGCTTTTAGCAATATTCCAGCTACATCACGGCAGGGGACACCAGAAATGGGCTTCACACATTGTACCCATGTAGGGATTCGAACCCGGGTCTTCGGCGTGACGAGCGAACGCTTTAACCACTAGGCTACCCCACCGCCCCTATCGCAGAAGTTATGCGGATTACTACGTTATGAAATGATTAATAACATGTAACCTATGTTATATTTTGGATTACCCTTTCTTAGTAAAGTACAAATTTCTAAATGGCATTGTGTAATCATGATAAATAACACATAAGGTTTCTGCCACTTGCACGACTCGCATATATTCGCAGAAAACAGAGAAGACATTGTTGACTCCGAGCAGGCCAGTCGTACACTGTACAATACTGAGTTAATGTGTAAAGAAGTAGACTTTCGCCGACTTAAATATTTTATAGATATTACGCATTTCAAAACAACGCATGCATTCGTGAACAACTCAATTCCTTGCGAGTGAGTTAAAAATGTTTACGTCGCATCGGCATATTTCAGCCATCGAGCGACAAGATTAAATCTGCACATATATACGCAAGTCCATTTTAAGTTCAAAATTAAAAATTAAAAGGAGTTTCTTTATGTACATATTTCATCATTAGAGTATTATGTACAATTAGAAAACGCCATAACATTAAATTTAAAAACAGGGAATTTGTGATACACATACTTAGTTACAGTTATGAAACCGATCAGTTTCTCTCAAGTAGTTAATAACACCTTGTGGATAACAAATAGACAAATATACTTACCATGGGAAACTACCCGCCCTTATGCTATTGGGACTAACACGTGCGTCTTCTTATGTGTGTCGGGAATAATAGATATATTAATAGATTTGTTGCTTTTATACCAATTTACCATATAGGTCACGTGACGGATACATGTAGTTCGATTTGTATTGCTTGTCAGAAAAGGTCAACGATATAACTAGAGTCACGTGGGTGCATACATTAAACCCACTCTCCCCCCCACCCCCCACCCCTTCCTGCACGCTCAGCGGACCATGGCCTTACGGTACACCCTCATGGAGTTGTACAACATTCTTACGCCAATAGAGGCGTTACTTTTTCATGTGAACCAAGGTTGGTAGATGATCAAAATTTCAATATATGCCAAAGATAGACCTAATTCTCTTTGAAGATGGTTTAACCTAATTTCGCTAGATCCCTTCTGGCAATGTAATTCTACTGTTAATGTCGGGACCAATGTGCATATACTGTGTGACATGCATGTGTGACGTCCCCCAATTATATGGTCCGGATGCTGATGACATTGGTTCACTGAGTGACTGTTGTTTATCGCCGCATCAGCAATAATCAAGCTATGTTACATGCTGGTCGTAAGAGGTGTCTAACAGGATCGGGTGGTCAGGCTCGCTGACTTGGTTGACACATGTCATCGTATCCCAATTGCGTAGATCGATGCTCATGATGTTGTTCACTGGATTGTCTGGTCCCTACTCGATTATTCAAAGACCGACGCCATATAGCTGGAGTATTGCTGAGTGCGGCGTTGAACAACAAGCAAACAAACTACATGCACCCATGAGATGTGAAATATCAGATAGCGGTGGATAAGTGAATTCATTTATTAACTACACCCCTGCCCTTCAACGAACTCCATTTAGTCTGCCCTTGCAGGACCCTAGAGAACCATTCTCCACCAAACACTCAGTGAATGTACCCTATGAGTGGCATTATATGAATAATTCAGCGTCTCTCAAGGTGTAAGGATGACGACAGCACAGTCTACACTACAAACATGTTCATGCCCCCAGGGCCTGAGAAATAAGGTAACGACAGCTCTGTCGCATCGTTACAATCACTATAAGTGTAATTGAGATCATTGTGGTCACAACTTAATCAAAAATTAAATCATACATTTTGGAATTATATTCAGTATGTAAGAAAACGTAATTCACCGGAAGAAGTGCAATTATATTATGTTATAATAAAGAGCAAAATTTACATGCATGAATTATACACCATGTGAATAATAGACACACCCGGATTATATCCATTGAGCACATGTATATTTTTCGTTAAAATGTTAATATCCTTAACGTAATGTTATTATGAAAGTGAAATATGAAAATAGTAAAAAAATATTGAAAACTTGATTTGGAAATCACGCAATACATGGTGAATGTATATTGTTACAAACACAAAGAACCTAGCTCGGGTTAATAGAGTGAGTCATTCTTAGGTAGAGCTATTACGGGTGTGCTCCGGGTATATTATACCGTTTCTGACTTTTGGGGGTCACAACGTCTCGCGCCATAGAAATCAGGTATTTATTAATATGGAATCATCAGCAGACTGTGGGAAACATGTGTACTGTTGTTTATTTAATATGCAGTGATTTCTTGTCACTGTAAAACAGGATCGATTTCAATTTTAGTTGTTGGTCGTTCATAGATAATTTACTCATATGTCACCTTTAGAGGTTACACAAAGTTTTTAAAGGGCAAGTTTACATCAAAAATATATCTATCTTAATTACCAAGGAGTTATATTGACAGAACAATACAGATATAATAAGTAGCTAATCTATTTTTTGCATTATTTTGCTCGTTAATTTGGGTATGTTTTGAAAACGGCCCATTTTTCGAATTAAATATTCAGCACCACAAACCCGTTACAATATCATATGACGTATTTTGTGAAACTTTGTTGCCCAACTCACTGGAGTAACAATACCCTGTGACGTCAGCCTTTTGCTGGGTCATCGAGGGCGCTAAGCGCCTCTCAGTCACCAATCATAGCCACACACATGGTCATTGTGAAGCCCCGCGATGTTGAGAGTTTTCAATGTTAGTTAACACGTAAGTCTTGAACTTAATATACTGAGTCACAAAATAACTTCACAAAATGTAATTTGAAAAATAATGAATAATTTTTCTCTGATGATACATCTATGTACATTTTCTTTCGACTCTAGAAAAACGTTAGAAAAACCCACTCAAACCCATCCATTCGTCGTGCAAATGACGTTAGTGCCAAATCAGGTTTTGCACGTGCAGTAGATCACGTGATCTTCGCATCGGAGTTTTCTTCATATGCACGTGTTTGCATTGGCCTCAAGAAGTGAAAAAACCCTTTTAAACCACAGTTCTAACGGTACTTGAAATGCCACGATTGTCAAATGTGCAACGTGAACGTGCCGTTGGCATGTTGCAAGCGGGAAGATCAGTTATTGACGTCGCAAGAGCAATAGGATGCAGCCGTCGTACTGTGTATGACTTGCGAGGTCGTCTACAACAAACTGGCACCACTTCTGATCGCCCAAGGTCGGGTCGTCCACGTGTGACGTCACGAGCAGAAGACCGTCAAATCGTCCTACGTCACCAACGCGACAGATTTCTGCCGGCTACACGAACCAGGGCTGAGATGTTTAGAGGTCGACTGTCCTCACAGACCATTCGAAATCGGTTGCGGGCTGCCAATCTCCATTCTCGACGTCCATATCGTGGGCCAATATTGACGCCGTTTCATCAACGTCAACGTCTGCTGTGGGCCCAACGTCACCTCCGATGGACCCAGAGAGGCTGGAATCGAGTCGTCTTTAGCGATGAATCCAGGTTTACCCTCAGATTCGCGGACGGCAGGCATAGAGTCTGGAGACGACGTCGTGAACGGTATGCCCAATGTTGTGTACAGGAAGTCGACAGATTCGGGGGCGGAAGTTGCATGGTGTGGGGTGCTTTCTGTGGGAACAACCGTTCCCGACTTCTGGTCATCCGTGGAAACCTCACAGCTGCTGCTTACCGCGACCAGGTGCTCACCCCTGAACTCGTTCCTTTCATGGCGGCTCATGGCCCAGGTCTACAGTTCCAGCATGATAATGCTCGGCCGCATACCGCGATGTTGACACGAAATTTCCCTCAAAACGCTGGAATCAACGTCATGGACTGGCCATCGAGGTCCCCTGACCTTAATCCAATAGAGCACGTTTGGGATGCACTTGGGAGAAGGCTTCGTGGTCTTAGGAACCAACCTCAGAAATTGCAGGAACTTGGCGCTGCCTTGCAAGATCAATGGCGCAGAATCCCCAACCACGTGTTCACAAACATCAGGCAGTCGATGAGGCGACGGTGTTTGGCAGTGGTGAATGCGCGGGGCGGCCATACACGATATTGAACTGAGAAATTTCGCATTTTTATTCTTGTGACTTGACATTCTGTATACCCATGTTTTGGAACGGCGGTGTAGCTTAATGGAACTGATTATGGCACTGTCAGTGTATCGAGTACATCACACAGATCTCAGCAATGAAATAATAACAATTTAACCATCTTACTATCTCTTGTTCTTTTATAGTGAAGAAAGAATGTGAAGTTTCTTTTTTGACTCAGTATATATCAAACACGAAATCAAGTAAATATCGACAAAAGAATACCACTGTTTATGGTTATTGGTTATGTGTGTTGTGTTATAAGCCTATTTCTGGCGTACTGCCCGCATGGGTACAATGTCTGAAGCCCATTTCTCGTGTCCCCTCTGTGATATTGCTGGATTTTCCTAAAAGTGGCTTAGAACTAAAGTCACTCACTCACTCTGGACTCACTTCATTGGTGTTGTGCATGAGAATAGTGCTACTAACTAATACTTATTAACAATGCAACCCTCTACAGCTACACATTTTTTCCCTCAAACTGAACGTTACAATATGTCATGACATTACAACACTAATTCGATCAAAATCATTTCAGATCCAGTGCAGACACAGTGTGAGATCACAAAGTTCTCCCTTTGAAGATCCGGGTTAGAATTAGTCATATGGAGAACACGACATCGGATTTGAATTTTAATGGTTCGATTCGCATTGAGAGAATCGGAAAGTTTATAGTCGCCACAATGGCACTGAAAGTTTGCAAAATAAATCTGGGCACCCTGCTAAATGGCCTGTTTTGTATTGCGCTGGCGTGGATTAACAACATGACACGATAGTGAGCTCCTCTCAACTGTATTCAACTTCCGCGGCATAACCACATGGCTAGATACACACATTGCGCATGCGTGGTTCCAAAAACTTATACAGGCAAATTCTTACGAACTGTTATCAAATGTAGGAGTTTAACCGAAACGAATATCTTACATGGCCTGTGAAACAAGATGAAGTCCTCCCACAGATGACATTCATACCAAACATTTAAACCAAACATAGTATCCGTCTACAGTCGAGGCAGCAACTGGCCGCCCTGGCTATTTTCGTCTTGCAGGTTTAGCTGGAATTCCACAATTGGATCGCCACGAGTTTCAAATCGAGCAAAATAGAATCAAATCAGTGATAAGATAACACAGAAATGTTGTAACCAGAATTTTTATTCAAATGTGAGACAACCAGTATTATTCCCATCTGAGACATACAGTATTGTTCCAAGAGACAGATATCGTTCCTCTCACTTTAAACAGAATTATTTTGACAAAATGGAACCGATGTATTAGACAAGTATATTGCAACCTGAGGTAAATCCTATACGGACAGAATTATTGTCATGTCATATACGTTATATTTGGAATTACACTTCAACTTAAGTATAGATTCTAGTACTTTTGATAGTTGAATCCCATTCCCTCAAAGTGATTCACCTAATCGCCAGTAGACAAAGTCTGCTATCTTACCCACTCAGCCACTAAAAATGAGCACGTTGGCCGATCTAGACTGTCATTTGTCAGATTTCCAGTTTACAGGAAGTTGCGAAGGCTGAGTGGGTTAGATCGCTGACTTTGTAGGCTGGCGATTAAGTGCCTTACAAGAGCCCGGGTTCGCGTATGGGACTCAAATCCCCAAATACTAGAATCTGTATTTTAATAAGGAACCGTAACCCCAAATATATACCGTATGTTTCATCTGACTACTTTCGATAAGGATGTGGGATGTATAAGACATCACTTGACTGGTATTATTGGTCGAGTAAGACATCAAGGTTAGTCTCACATTGTTTTCCAACAAAAGTAACAGGTTGGACTTGCTGAGTGTTTCTTCACTGGAGGAGGCATTGGCAACTTCCATTCCACCTTATACAATATATAAGAAAAGAAGTACTTGAAATATATTTAATTGGAATAATTGTAAGCATTTCATCAAAGCTTGTGGTGTGACGTTACACAGTGTTACAGTCCAATGCCCCGTTTCACAAAGCTATCGTAGCGCTAAGGTGAGCGTAACTCCCATACTTTAACATAGACTTACGACAGTCGTAGCGCTACGATCGCTTTGTGTACTTGTGTATCCAGCGTAATGCAATTTGGCCAGTCTATTTCATGTGCTGCTACTGCCGAACTGGATGATCACAGGTCCGTCTACAGGGAAATCCCATTTTCACAACCATCTTCCCCTCTTTCTGCTTTGGTTTCCGGTTTGGTATCACAACAGAGTTAACCACTTCAATCTGCTGACCGCCTGCTGTTTGTTTGAGGGTAGCCTCGACCATCTTCATCTGCTTTATGTTGGCATGGTTGGTCGTACAGCCGAGCCTTACAGGAGATACCATAGAAAAGGTCTCACCTAGATATTCGGTTTTAACTGGTAAATAAGGGTCCCAGCATCCTGGCCGATTGAAGCCATCATCTAGGAGACCAGCCTCCTTGACATGAGGCTGGGAAGTATTCAAGAAGCCTTTATCCTCATCACCTGTAGTGTTCAACAAACTGTCCTCATCACCGCTGCTAAGAGGCGGTGCAGAGATTGCCTTCTTTCCCCTCCGCCACCTGCTGAGAGGATTACACTCCCTGCATTTACAGCTCAACACCTCAATGTGGTCCCGGTGTTTCTTGTACTGAACACTTGACAACGGACGTCTCTTGTAAGAATCGCTGATTCCGATCTGTTCCATACTGTGTGATGTGGAGAGGCACCTGCAATCCTCTTCGCCAATGAAGTGTTCCACCAATTTATCTACAGAGGTCCTCTTTGGCAGACTATTTGCAAGCTGAAGTGATATTTTCCAGTCCTCTTCCAGCGGCCCAAGGACCAGGCATACTGAATGCGCAGGAAGCGGATGTTTGGAAGAGTAGGGTTCCAGGAGTGCCGACTCTGTGTACAGATGGGGTCTTTTGGGGTCATCCTTGACCATGCCTGTTGGCGTCACGAGGAAGAACCCGGAACACATGTGGCCTGTGAAGATCGTGGTGACGACGTGGTCGTCCGAGTATGAAAGATAAGCAGGAAGGCTGGATGGTACATCATGTTCAATTTTTAGGAAGGAGTCCTGAGTCGTGAAGCAAATTGTGAAAATAGTTGTCCTCTGTGATGTTGTGAAGGGATCCGTTACGTTAATCTGTGCCCCGGCAGCATAGAATAGCTGGCCAATATCCTGAAACCAGCACCCCAGTGTATTTGATGTTGTCTTAGATTCTAACTTCACATTTCTCTGCAACCCAATCGATCCAAGACCTGTTGTTATTGGATTCGAATTAATCTTTGACTTGGTATTTAACCTGCCATTTGAATAGTACATATTTGGTTCTGCTGCCCTCAAGTTCCTGCCAGTCATGTTGTTTGATTTCTCTCCACTACTTTTTAGGAGCTTGTTATCTCTGTGAGTATTGGTTTGGGAATGGTCAGATATACAACCTGATGTCTTTGTCAGTTTTCTCCGGATTACAGAGATGCCTGTTGATCCCGTGCACTGATGCACTTTAGTAAGTGAAAAGTCCTTAATGTTGTATGGTGCTTCAGTGCACTCCAGCTCAACAAGCTGTTTTGGTGAATTGATTTTACGAGGGCATTCATTTGGTACAACAACTGCTTTAGGTGTTTGCAGAATGACTTTAAAAGGCTGTTTCATACCGTCTTCAGATTGTTTGTTGCCTCTGTTGTGATACTGTGATATCAAGGATGCCATCCTGTTATCATCTATTTTTCCTTGAAGCTGATCTGGTTCCTGCTTGATCATAAGTTTTCCACCTTTTCCCGACTTTGGACTTTTTTCAGAACTGGTAACTTTAACTTTGGATTTTGGCAAACAGGTAGGTTTGATGTGAACTTTTGTCACCTGAGATGAAGAATTGTGGCCTTTATTTAGTTCTTTGCATGACGTTGTGTCATGTTGTGTTTGGAGATCCAGAGTGTCGGGTAATGACTTCCTGGTTCCCATGTCAATGTAACAGTCCTTCATCTGGACCCCCTGTGAACTTGTGGCTTTTGTGTTGTCCTTGCGCTGTGCATGCATACGACTTATACTACAAATAATGTCACTGAAACCATGACCATTCACAGACTCTGCACTTCTAGCAGACTTGGTTGCGTTGTCTTTAACAGAATGGGAGGTCGATGATTTTCTACCAGTATTTTCTTCAGATTTCGTAGATGAAGAATAGCAACCGGTCTTTTGTCTGTGTATCGTCGCCCCAGCTACAGTCCCCTTACCTCTTTGCGCTTCATTTCTCGGAGGTACTTCAGCTTTTCTTTTCGGTCTCATGATGACAATTGGAATGGTGTCAGAGCTATCCTTAATGCGGTTAACCAGCTTCTCTGATGTACCCATCAGCTGGTCAGCCTGCAGACTTAGAGGACTTTTCACCGACTTTGGTTGAATAGCTACTAGCCCCTTCTGTACCCCTTCTTTAATAGTAGACTGACCGTCACCAGTTTCTGGATCAGGCACATACAAATACAGTTTGTCATTGTGGTAAAATCCAAATGGTGACCGACCAGTGTTGCAAAGTGCATAAGCCGTTGGGTCAAAAGGTATAGAACCGTCAGTGGGCAGTATGCATGTAGTTGAAGGGTCAGTTTTGTTGGAATGTGTGGCTGCTGATTTTGAAATTTGCGGAGATGGTGAAGGCTGAGGTGCTGCATTAACCGTGTCTTTGGTTGTCTTTGGCTTAGGTCTCCCTCTCTTGGAACCTCTTTGTCCAAAGTGACACACTGAGTTTACCTCAGAGCCATTATCTTGATTCTGTGACAAGACGGATCTGCCATTGTTAGATTCTTTCAGGTCTACAGGCGTAGCATCGCATGCTTGTGAAATATTAGGTTCAGATTTTATGACATTATCGGGCAAAGATGAAACTCGTCTGTCAGTCATGGTCCGTAGGGTCTTCAGAGATTGTGGACTTTGCAGCCCAGCGCCCGAGGTGTCTTTATCATCCTCAACGCCCGTGTCACCTGTGCCCTTACTGGTGGCACTCCTTTGTATGGAAATTGTATGACAAATCTGAACAGGCAGGCATCGAGAAAGCATTGTGTTTCCTTTGACTCTCTCTAAATAGGTATTGCCTTTGAGTTGTGTTGGACCCTTCGTAGATGGACTAGCAGTCGCAGGAGGTAGAACTGAGTGTTCTGTAGGCGATGCTTTTACAAGTGATTTACTAGTATTCATTGGTCTGGTTGTATGAGGCTTGAGCGTGAATACAGAACTCATTGCAGGCTGTGATGGTGTCTCAGCTTCCAGCGAAACAGAACCATTATATCTGTGATGATGTTTGTCAAGGTGGTAAAATGGGAGGACAGTTCCAATGCTGTTATTGATATCTTGTGGAAAATCGGACACGTGCTTATTTACGACAGGTAAACTACAAGCTTCTGTCAATGAATTCACGAGGTTGTCTGCACAAACACTGCCAGTAACAGATTGTCTTTGCTGACCACAAATGTTGCTGACGGCCTTCTTCAAACGTTTGTTTGGGCAGCCTTTTGATAAACGTTTTTCTTTAAGACTCGGAGTGGGATTAGCACTGTTACCATGACTACTTGTACTGACCTCCCGTCTTCGAGATGTTTTTCTCAAGATATTTGGCTTTTGGGTGCCCGACCTACTGCTAGGACCATAGGAATGCAAGTGAGATGAATCAGGGGAAGACATTGTCCCAACTGGTGGTGCCAGAGAGGTCGTGTCACCTGACATGGTGTGGTGCTGAGTGGAGCTAAAGCTGACATAGCGACTGCAGTGAGTTGGTGAAAGTCGCACTCCTCCTCCATCTGTGACGTCGTTGCGAACCATGACGTCGTCGTCAACGGCATGGGCACATGTGTAGGTGTGGGTAACGTTGTTACGGCTGTCACTCATTATGTTGTGATACTTCTGTTGGTATTTCGTCTAGGCAACAGGTTCAATCCTTCCGCTGCTCTTTCTGTTTCCAAGTGTTTCTGAAAATACAGTGAGTGAGTGAGTTATAGTGAGTTCCAGCAATATCACGGACACCAGGAATGGGCTTCACATATTGTGTTCAGCGTGACGAGCGGACGCTTTAACCATTAGGCTATCCCACCGCCCCTCTGAAAATATAACCATAGCATATCATAATGGGCGTGTGTGTGTGCGTGTGTGTGCGTGTGCGTGCGTGCGTGTTGAAAGGTGAATGTTGCGCGAAAAGTGAGATTTGAGTCAAACTAAAATTTCGCAAAGATGTTGAACATTTAATTTTCAATGCGAGCTTGTATAATGTAATTACACTGCAAGGCGTGGTCCGAAAAGTGTATTCAAACAACCCAGACCTTGACACAGGTGTGAAATAGACGCTTTCCAGTTTTGATTGGACATTTAAGTTCCAGAATCTGTACAATGTATAAGATGACTTATCATCTTTTTTGGGGTCACCAAAATGTAATCAGGACCAAAATTTAAACGTGGCAATTCACACCAATTGGCAAAAATTTAAACTGTCGACAAGCAACTGGTGATCAATCGATAATCTGTACGCGTGAATAACACCTGTCAGATATTTTAGATAAATTGTCAGCGAGGTAACGAAATAAAAACTGTTGATAGTTATCTTAATATTTCCAATATTACTAACATGACAGGAATAATGTGGTTGCAAATTCATTCACAAACGTATAGTCGTCAATGTACCAATCTATTTTACACATACTTACACAGCAACAGATTACCTTTAACAAGGGTATAAAAACATGGGTGGTGGTTAAATAGACATAGTTCATTTAACAGTTCTAGGTATTTTCAATTACACGGAATACAAAGTGTTTAGTTTATGTTCGTTTAACATTTGCAAGCAGCAAAATCTTCATAGGGCCAACAAAGATCACGTGTAAAACAAAGGGTGTAAATGTCTACATGATTAAATTGTTCAACACACTCAGTTGTTGGTCCATATACTCCAAGCTTATTCTACTGTGGCTGTTAATATGTTATTTCTAATAAATATTTCAAATATGAACCACAGCTTCAAAATGTAGCAGGCGTTCAATATATCATACTTCCGCAATTAAGGGTAAGTTTTTCTTCATCTGTCATGATGCGAAGATCAGTATCTTTGCTAATCTGATTATGAACTACCTCCACGGGTTACTTATCGCTGTCATTTAAATATATCTGTCATACACTATGCTATCTGCATTTTAATGTCTATTCGTGAAAATCAGGGTTAGAATTTGTCTTCAGCAACCTATGCTTGTCGTTAGAAGCGACTAACGGGATCGGGTGGTCAGGCTCGCTGACCTGGCTGACACATGTCATCGGTTCCCCATTACTTTGACAGATGTCAGTTGATCACTGGATTGTCTGGTCCAGATTCGATTATTCACAGACTTCCGCCATATAGCTGGAATACTGCTGACTACGGAGTTACACAACGAACTAACTTCTAACCGTTAATGTTTTATGTGTATTTGTAGAATATTTTTGGTCTCAATATTTATACAGTCACGCTCAGTAATGAATATCAAATTGAATAGGTAATGCATGAATATCATTATCAGTTAGTTCGTTTTCTTAATATCACACTAACAGTAGCAAATATATATACACCCATGTATTCCCACAATGAATATTTTGAATGTCAGTTGGATGGAAACAGAATGGAAGTACATGTACCAAACAAAATCCACGTGCACCCGACAAAATATTTGTTGCTTTATTGCGTATATCCAGGAAATGTATTACAGCCCTACAAATCAAATCTCGCTCTTGGTATCTCTAGATTTACTCGATTTAGGCCTCCTTGTTGTCTCATTACATCCGAGAGCAAATATGATGTGAGTCTTGTTTGTTGCCCTGTGGTGATACGCTACTGGTTTGTTGACGTTAATTATAAAAATTCCTGGAAACATTTGCTTTTAATAATATACTTACAGAGTTAGTTTGCCACATTTCACAAGTGAGCGTATTCCTTATTATCTCTTGTAACGTCTTCGTATCTTGCAATGACCACCATGTTTCAAGTGTTGAAACATTACAAGTTCCTAAATGACGTCATACGTATTGTATGACGTCATACGTATTGTATGACGTCATACAGTATATCAGTAGGGAATATCTGATTGAACTGGGGCCCGTGCAAAGAAACGTGTGTAGCGCATCGTCTGGAAGTGGCACTGGTACTGGTGTTTTTTTCGTTTATGTTTTTTGGTTTGTTTATTGATTGTTTTGTTTGTTTTGATTTTTATTGTCGTTTGTTTGTTTTGTTTTGTTTTGTTTTGTTTTGGGTTTTTGTTTTTTTGTTGTTTTTTTTGGGGAGCGTCAGTTGCAGATGTACGTCTACTGTTTCCCCTAGTCTGGTGGTCAGGGGAAATAGAGGGAGGATACAAATCTCATTTATATTGTAGTAACGTAAGCATCATGACATGAAACATGTTCACAACATCCCTAATGAACAAAACATATTTTTAAACGAGATTCACCGCAATATCTGCTTATGACCTTCACCTTTGTGTAGCAAATGAGAGTAGCCCCCCTTTAAACAACTTACAATGTTGGTTGGTTGGTTGGTTGTTGTTTAACGCCACGTTCAGCAGTATTCAAGCAAAATGTCAGCGGTGTGTAAATATTCGAGTCAGGACCAGACAATCCAGTGATCAAACACCATGCATGAGCATCGATCTACGCAATTGGGATACGGTGACATGTGTCAACCGAGTCAGCGAGCCTGACCACTCGATCCCGTTAGTCGCCTCTTTGTTACGAAAAGCATGGGCCCTTATAATGTATCTTCATGTCAACCGATGTAATCCCGCGGGGTTTGGGATTTCCCTAATTGTTGATGGCTAACGGTAAATGTATACAATTTCATTACCCAACAGTATATAATGATGTACAGTGCATCAAATGTTCCCCGCCAAATAATCACATATACAAAATATGTGAAAGCAAGTTTGTTCAAGTTTTATTGGGTTGCTTTTAAGAATTAAGAGAAAACTGACACACAAAGAAAACTTTGAAACTGTTCAAAACCGCCATATATAGCCTGAATATTGCTGAGTGCAACGATAAACAACAAACAAACGAAACAGTTCGAATAGTGAAAATGATGTACCACAGCTTCCTTTAAGCATTTTATGGGTGTTTTAAACACTCAGCATGCCTTGCCAAATGTAATGATTACCTGTAATGCCATCAAAGGTAATGGTAATGGTCCATGTCTCGGGACGATTTTAACCACGGGAGCTAGATTTTACCTACACTATTCAATGCCATACGGCAGCAACAGGTGTGAAATAGACGCGATAAAAACAATATCCTCACCACTGTATGATACAGATTTAGTAAACACATAATATTCCAAATGTTATAAAGATCTTAAGTAAGAGGATAAGCCCTTTTCCAGTTTTGATTTGATATTTAAGTTCCAGAATCTGTACAATCTACAAAATGGCTTATTATCTTTTTTTGGCCCCCAACTGACATGAACATGCAATCAGGACTAAAGTTAAACTGTCGACACGCATCTGGTGAACAATCGATAATTTGTACGGCAGCAACAGGTGTGAAACAGGCACTATATTAATTCGATCTTACTACTCTCTGATACACTTTGAAAAGTACTCACGTAAGTATTCACAATCTCTTTCTCATACATATCATTTGTTTGTATTTTAATGACAGGACCCGTGAAGATTTAGGTTAGAATGTGAATGATATGCAGTAGGTTATCTACATTTTAATGCCGATCCGTGAAGATCTCGGTTAGAATGTGAATGATATACAGTAGGTAATCTACATTTTAATGCTGGTCCGTGAAGATGTAGGTTAGAATGTGAATGATATACAGTAGGATATCTACATTTTAATGACAGGACCCGTGAAGATCTAGGTTAGAAAGTGAATGATATACAGTAGGTTATCTACATTTTAATGCCGGTCCGTGAAGATCTAGGTTCGAATGTGAATGATATACAGTAAGTTATATACCTATTAATGCCAGTCCGTGAAGATCTAGGTTAGAATGTGAATGATATACAATAGGTTATCTACATTTTAATGTCGGTCCGTGAAGATCTAGGTTAGAATGTGAATGATATACAGTAGGTTATCTACATTTTAATGCCGATCCGTGAAGATCTAGGTTAGAATGTGAATGATATACAGTAGGTTATCTACATTTTAATGACAGGACCCGTGAAGATCTAGGTTAGAATGTGAATGATATACAGTAGGTTATCTACATTTTAATGACAGGACCCGTGAAGATCTAGGTTAGAATGAATGATATGATATACATTTTAATGACAGGTTGAAGATCTAGGTTAGAATGTGAATGATATACAGTAGGTTATCTACATTTTAATGCCAGTCCGTGAAGATCTAGGTTAGAATGTGAATGGTATACACATTTTAGGTTATCTACATTTTAATGTCGGTCCGTGAAGATCTAGGTTAGAATGTGAATGATATACAGTAGGTTATCTACATTTTAATGCCGGATCCGTGAAGATCTAGGTTAGAATGTGAATGATATACAGTAGGTTATCTACATTTTAATGACAGGACCCGTGAAGATCTAGGTTAGAATGTGAATGATATACAGTAGGTTATCTACATTTTAATGCCGGTCCGTGAAGATCTAGGTTAGAATGTGAATGATATACAGTAGGTTATCTACATTTTAATGCCGGCCCCTGAAGATCTAGGTTAGAATGTGAATGATATACAGTAGGTTATCTACATTTTAATGACAGGACCCGTGAAGATCTAGGTTAGAATGTGAATGATATACAGTAGGTTATCTACATTTTAATGCCAGTCCGTGAAGATCTAGGTTAGAATGTGAATGATATACAGTAGGTTATCTACATTTTAATGCCGATCCGTGAAGATCTAGGTTAGAATGTGAATGATATACAGTAGGTTATCTACATATTAATGTCGGTCGATGAAGATCTAGGTTAGAATGTGAATGATATACAGTAGGTTATCTACATTTTAATGACAGGTCCCGTGAAGATCTAGGTTAGAATGTGAATGATATACAGTAGGTTATCTACATTTTAATGACAGGACCCGTGAAGATCTAGGTTAGAATGTGAATGATATACAGTAGGTTATCTACATTTTAATGACAGGATCCGTGAAGATCTAGGTTAGAATGTGAATGATATACAGTAGGTTATCTACATTTTAATGCCGGCCCCGTGAAGATCTAGGTTAGAATGTGAATGATATACAGTAGGTTATCTACATTTTAATGCAGGATCCGTGAAGATCTAGGTTAGAATGTGAATGATATACAGTAGGTTATCTATCTACATTTTAATGCCGGTCCGTGAAGATCTAGGTTAGAATGTGAATGATATACAGTAGGTTATCTACATTTTAATGCAGGATCCGTGAAGATCTAGGTTAGAATGTGAATGATATACAGTAGGTTATCTACATTTTAATGACAGGACCCGTGAAGATCTAGGTTAGAATGTGAATGATATACAGTAGGTTATCTACATTTTAATGCAGGGTCCGTGAAGATCTAGGTTAGAATGTGAATGATATACAGTAGGTTATCTACATTTTAATGCCGGTCCGTGAAGATCTAGGTTAGAATGTGAATGATATACAGTAGGTTATCTACATTTTAATGCAGGCCCGTGAAGATCTAGGTTAGAATGTGAATGATATACAGTAGGTTATCTACATTTTAATGCCGGTCCGTGAAGATCTAGGTTAGAATGTGAATGATATACAGTAGGTTATCTACATTTTAATGCCAGTCCGTGAAGATCTAGGTTAGAATGTGAATGATATACAGTAGGTTATCTACATTTTAATGACAGGACCCGTGAAGATCTAGGTTAGAATGTGAATGATATACAGTAGGTTATCTACATTTTAATGCCAGGATCCGTGAAGATCTAGGTTAGAATGTGAATGATATACAGTAGGTTATCTACATTTTAATGCAGGTCCGTGAAGATCTAGGTTAGAATGTGAATGATATACAGTAGGTTATCTACATTTTAATGCCGGTCCGTGAAGATCTAGGTTAGAATGTGAATGATATACAGTAGGTTATCTACATTTTAATGACAGGATCCGTGAAGATCTAGGTTAGAATGTGAATGATATACAGTAGGTTATCTACATTTTAATGCAGGATCCGTGAAGATCTAGGTTAGAATGTGAATGATATACAGTAGGTTATCTACATTTTAATGCCAGATCCGTGAAGATCTAGGTTAGAATGTGAATGATATACAGTAGGTTATCTACATTTTAATGCCGGTCCGTGAAGATCTAGGTTAGAATGTGAATGATATACAGTAGGTTATCTACATTTTAATGCCAGATCCCGTGAAGATCTAGGTTAGAATGTGAATGATATACAGTAGGTTATCTACATTTTAATGGCAGGACCCGTGAAGATCTAGGTTAGAATGTGAATGATATACAGTAGGTTATCTACATTTTAATGCAGGTCCGTGAAGATCTAGGTTAGAATGTGAATGATATACAGTAGGTTATCTACATTTTAATGCCAGGACCCGTGAAGATCTAGGTTAGAATGTGAATGATATACAGTAGGTTATCTACATTTTAATGTGCCGGTCCGTGAAGATCTAGGTTAGAATGTGAATGATATACAGTAGGTTATCTACATTTTAATGCCGATCCGTGAAGATCTAGGTTAGAATGTGAATGATATACAGTAGGTTATCTACATTTTAATGACAGGACCCGTGAAGATCTAGGTTAGAATGTGAATGATATACAGTAGGTTATCTACATTTTAATGACAGGACCCGTGAAGATCTAGGTTAGAATGTGAATGATATACAGTAGGTTATCTACATTTTAATGCCAGTCCGTGAAGATCTAGGTTAGAATGTGAATGATATACAGTAGGTTATCTACATTTTAATGACAGGACCCGTGAAGATCTAGGTTAGAATGTGAATGATATACAGTAGGTTATCTACATTTTAATTCCGATCCGTGAAGATCTAGGTTAGAATTCGTCTGCAGAATTCCCATGCTTGTCGCTTACTATAGTCCGTTTGACTCAAAAGCGGTCCGATGGATTGCAATCTAACTCGAAAACTAATAACCATAAAATACTCAATGAAACACTGATCATAATGAAAACGTCAGACCTACTCTGTGAGTTTTTACAGAATTTATGTCCTAAAAATAAAAAAGTGTTTAACAAACTATCATTAAAATATTGACACAGTTCACTATTTGTTACGAGGGAGGAGTGCAGAGAAAGGGACAGCCAGGTGTGCGAGAAAGGATGGAGACGGCGGTTTATTCTCATGAAGTCACCAGCCTGGAAAAACGCTAATCCCTACTGGGTGACTTCGTGCGAATTTCGCTAAATAGCCAATTATTGCAATTACGGGACATAATAGTCAGACCAAATTTACTAATCCGGATTAGGACCGACAGACAATTGCAACTAGGGGAAATGGCAAAACTGTTTTATTTGCACATGTACATCGATGTTACATACATCATCAACAGCACTAATCCATCTGTAAAGACAAACACAAACGTTGTTACAATTACAATACCAACGTTATATCCGATTTTCAATTAGTTGGAAATAAATAATACATTAATACATTTTTATTAGATATGTATCCAATTTTAAGAAAACCCGACTTACCTGGCAACCACCTGTGGTTGCAGTTGTAGACCTCTTTGTGCTGCAGTCGTCTTTAGCAGCTGGAACGCTCTGACATAGGTTGCTTGCCTATTGTCTGGTAGCAGCAGGTAGACAAGGGGGAACATTTGACCGACGTCTGTAACAGCATGGATGGTGTACAGCTGGTAAAATATGTGAGGTGTCATCTGCAAAGAAAGTGTCTGCTTGACACAACTTCTCCAAGTTGGGTGTGGTGGCAAATCCCAGGATCTTGTCCTCGTCCCCATCTTCAAATGCCAGAAACTGTTCCCCGCCTTCTGTTGTTTGGTACTGTTCAGGGATTACTAGGTCACGACGATGGGATGGTAGAGGAGGAAATGACTTCTTCCTTGCTCTATACAGGGTGTCCTTCTTCATATGAAACGTAGGTAAGTTGCCAACCAGGGTGGCGTTTTCCGGTGTCCAGTCATCACCCCGCATACTGTTTACTTCTTCCTGGAAGAGCTGCGGCAGAGGTCTGATCGTGGCCTTGGCTTTTCTTTTAGTGTCTCCATGGTTTCTCTCAACTTGATGTCGGTCTCCACTGGTGGGTAGTTGTGGTTCTGGGAGGGTCTGGTGAGGATATCACTGATGGTGGTCACTGTTATATGGCAATCCTTGTTCGTACACTTCCATACTAAGGTTTCATCACGCTTCCTTTTGTTGACTCTGTACATGAAACCACCCGAACAAAGATATCTGCCACTTCTCGAAGTTGGGATGAACTTGACCTGTAGCTGTGCATTTGCCATGGTAGGACTTAGTGACGAAAGTGGTCCGGGACCTCTATTTATATTTGTCATAAAATTGTTGAACAGAGTTCACTAATAAATGTCAATTAATTTACAGTGACTTGAAGTGAACACAAGTTCAGCTCATTAGCGTCTCTCGCTCGAGTGACCAACTGACTAATCCTTTAATCCCTAATCCGTTAATCCTGATTGGATTAGAAACTTCAAAGCAAAATCGCCAGTGACTTAGTGCGAATAGTGTTCACCCTACTGGTGACTTCATGAGAAGACACCGAGACGGCACAGCACAGGTTAATGAATCAATAACTTTGTCGGCACTTGTGCACGTGCTTCTCTAACATCTGGCTGTCCCTTTCCCTGCACTCCACCCTCGTAACAAATAGTGAACTGTGTCAATATTTTAATGATAGTTTGTTAAACAACTTTTTTCATTTTAGGACATAAATTCTGCAAACAAATCACAGAGTTGGTCTGCTGTGTTGATTATGATCAGCGTTTCATTGAGTATTATATGTTTATTAGTTTTCGTGTTAGATTGCAATTCATTGGTCCGCTTTTGAGCCAAATGGACTATAGTCCAGACTCGATCATTCACAGACCTCCGCCATATAGCTGGAATTTTGCGGAGTGCGGCGTTAAACAACCAAAGTTTAGGATTTTACGCCGCTTTTAGCAATATTCCAGCATTAGGCCATCCACATTTGTTTTTATGTTTTCTCATCTCCAAACTCGTGCTGATGAGGGCGGGCGGACGAAAAAAAGAAGAAAAAAAGCTATAAAAAAGAGAAGCAGCTGTTTGCCATCTTCTTTTCAAGCTGGTGACAGAATATGACCCTCCTACAGTACCCAGACCATAAAAAAGAGGCTTTTCTTATTGTGAGAATCCTTTTCCCTCAATTTTAGACAGTTCATATATCATTAAACATAAGGAAACTATATGGAATAAATATGCTACAAACTTTTAATAGAGCCTCTTTAAATGTCACATTGGATCAGAATACAACAAAGTCAGTTCTTCAAAACTGACCCTTTTTTATTTTTGGAGAGATTTATCACTTTTTGTAGGTTTTTGGGCCACCGGTCAAAGGCTGTCGTCCACTGGTAGCAGGTCCACAGTTTGTTTAATTTCCAAGCGCAATACGAATTGACACGATAGAAGATAACGGGAAAACGCCATGAAAAATCGGTATATTAATAAATAATAAAATCTTCTACAGCGCACATCAAATAAGTGTTTGCTCGCGGCGCTTAATCAGAATCTGATTCTTATTACCCCAGATAACCCAAGCTGCCTGTTAGGCGCTAGAAGGTTATAGTCACATGACTATCTAACCGGGTACCCATTTTCTGCTGGGTGAACAGAGGCAATTTTGAACAAACTCCCTTGCCTAAGGTGAGACCACATGTAACACATGTGCTTCGTTGTGGGGCAGGACTGATGTCCTAGAAACGCTCAGGAGTCAAGTTGCTGAACACGGTCACTTATCCAAGGACTGTCCGAGCTCGACGTTGCTTAACTTCAACTGATTCGTGACCTGAGCTGTGTGCACAGGACTACACGCCATATTGTCACGGCAATTCCTAAGACAGAGCACGAGACAGTGTAATTCTCAGGTGTCATAGCATCTAGGAAATAATGTAAACTCATTTTATATATCAGCCCTTATGTTATTTCCGACGGCAATTCTTCAACTATTGCCGCATTCAAATTTAACAAATAGTTCTCATACTACCACCGACCTCAATGTAAAATGAATCGGAGATACACCTCCAACCAACAGACCTGTATCCCCTGGAAGACCTTTATCGCAAATTTGTGATTATTACACATCGTTGACAATTGCAGAAGTTTTGTGTAGAATGTAACCTTTAATTATAAATATGAAAAATAGTTTTGATCAGCAGTTCTTCACACATTTCATTTTGTTTTTAAATTCTGACACTATGTTTCTGACGCATACTAAATGTACCATACACCTATTATCCAATTAGTCGGTTGCAGTATAAATACCAGTCATCATAGTTTGAAATAAAAGATTTAGCGCTCATAAAATGTGCCCATCAGTCAGTGCTGTGAGTCATTAGCGGAGTGAATTGATCCTTTTCTTACAAAAGTTAAACACCATTCAACCTCTTAACATAAGTACTCATTTACAGAGATTTGTCTCCACAAACAACGGATCATTCTGATCACCCAAGAGGATGTGTATGATAGAATTATATGTGTATAGAATGACCTATGTATCTTCTTGTTTAAGTAACATTATGCTGATAAAATATTTCACGCGACAGACCATATAAGTACTATCTAGCTATAGCTGTATATTCTGATTTTCATTCAACGGTTCTGAAGAAAACTTTAGTGTTATGTCTGTTTGTTAGGAATTAACATAGAAAATGTGTGTAAAATCAAATATGTTTTTGATGACATAAATTCCATGTAGATATGTGTATGCATTATTTTATAATTATTTTTACAAATTTAACAGATAATACTTATGTACACTGACCGAATAAAGTCATGCATGTGTAATGTAATATTAAAGTACACACGCACCACCATACAAAAATATCAGATAGAATTCACGACGAAATTCACACGTGGCATAACAATGTTTTCACATTTCGCGCACAATATCAGCTCCCGACCGTACTGAATTACATGAATGTAGCCTAATCGGCGTAATACGATATAAATCTGAGTACAGATGCAAAAAATATACTGCAGGCTTAAAAGAGTGATATTCAGACATCTAGTGCCAGATTTGATTTACCGATTGCAAAACGTCAACAAAATGACAAAATATGACCTGAAAACAATCAGCTGATTCCACCGCCTCGTTTCGCAGGGCAATTTTGCGACTTTTTCATGCAATATAAGCAGTACATAAAAAATATTTCAGGATATCACACTTGATATATCATCGGTCAAGGGAACAGATATACTGTCAATATGCACAAGCGTGAACGTGATGGTGAAGGCTGTACTGGTTAACTGTCTCTAAGTATTTAGTAACAAGAACAGCTCCCATCGCGCATAAGACATGCGCTGTCAGTTTAAGGTTGGACCGTCCTGATCAGCGCTCCAAGCGGATTAGTGAAGGGAAGATAAATTCAAAAAGATCGCCCATTTAGCATTCGTAACTACTCGTGTCATTCAAGAGGCGAGTAGTTACGTATGGCCTATTTAGATGCTTGAGAGACTTTTCAAAATATTATATTTTTTTCAAACTTTTATGACTTTTAAGACACACTTTTCGTTTGATCGGGCTGATATTATTGCTGTCGGCGGCATTTTGTAAAATAAAATTTTGTTCCTTTTGTTCCGTCGGAAGGAAAACTTGGGTCGGTCGGGAGATGAGAAACACAGAAAAAAATACGGACGGCCTTATCATGGCTGGGGCCACAACAGTAGTCTGCGTATTGAGACACCTGTACATGCACCACATGAAACAGATGTAATGAGTGAGTGAGTTGAGTTTTACGCCGCACTCAGCAATATTCCAGCTATATGGCGGCGGTCTGTAAATAATCGAGTCTGGCCCAGACAATCCAGTGATCAACAGCATGAGCATCGAACTGCGCAATTGGGAACCGATGACATGTGTCAACCAAGTCAGCGAGCCTGACCACCCGATCCCGTTAGTCGCCTCTTACGACAAGCATTGGTTACTGAAGGCCAATTCTAACCCGGACCTTCACGGGTCAACAGATGTAATGAGGTCTTGTAATGTCTTTCTTTTATCAATTGGCATCAATGAGCGTGTAAGTTAGTGAGTATGTTTTTAAGCCGCTTGTAGATACAACACAGCGGGACCCACAAAAAAATGGGCTTCACGAATTTTACCCACGAGGGGAATCGAACATGGATGTTCGACGTAACGAGTTTTAATCACCATACTGCCATTTTAATGAAAACATAATACTGTCTTGCCGTCGTTGCCTAGCTTGAAAGAATTCTTGTAAAAGCGTTTTTTGTGATTTGTATGTAAGTTGGACAGCAGGACCTGTGTCCACAGGGGTTCGAATCACTGTTTGGACAATAATTTGAAATAAAAATCTAGTTTTTTGCAATCGTACATGTTTTTTATATGTTATTATTAACATATATTCCAAATTTGAACGGAATCTGTGAGGAAATGAATATTTTAGAACATTATACCGCTACTCCCACTACATAAAAATACACTATGTAATAAGTATAGATTTGATTTTTCAACTGAAAAAGTTTTGTATGTTATATCTAAAACTGAACTAAACTTTGTCGACACAAACTCTTATACATGGATTTATTGTATAATTTGTAATTTGATTTACAAAATACAACTTTTTCAATTATAATCAGCAGCAAAAAAACCGTCAGTACGAATTCGAAATTAGATAGGCACTGTAATCAAATCATTATCAAAACATTTTTTGTGTAGAATAGCTTGACACATCAATGAATAACTCAGCACAATTTCAAGACATTACGTGAACGTTTGCAGTCCATTCAGACTCTTGACTTCAGTATCTAGTGTAACCACCACGAGCGGCAATAACTGCAGCACAGCGTCTATGCATGGAGTGCACCAATCGATTGATGAAGGCCATTGGCACCTTGAATCACACTCTGAGAAAGGCCCGGCGCCATAAATCGGCTGTGTTCGGCCTTGGTATGACATTATTCAGTCTTCTCTGAATTTCATCCCAAAGATGTTCAACTGGGTTTAAATCAGGAATAAGGGCGGCCACTGCATAATGTTGACACAGTTCTGCTGTAGGAAGTCCCGTGTAGCTCTGGCAGTATGGGCCCGGGCGTTATCATGCTGGAAAATGTTGTTCCGGTGACGTGCGAAATGTGGTATGACGTGGGGTCTGAGAGCTTAGTCGATGTAGCGCACCGCTGTGATGCCGCCTCCTCTCCCCGGAACAAGGTTCTGGAACACCACAGGACCCACTCTCTGGTTCAGGCCTATTCCATCCCATACCATGATGCTTGCACCTCCACATGAGTCTCTTTCCATAACACATTGGTCTGAGTAACGCTGGCCACGTCGTCGCCATATTCTTCTTCTGCCATCTGCAGTTGATACGCAGTACCGACTCTCATCTGTGAACAGAACAGTTCTCCATTGCCTGTGTCGCCAGTTTTGGTGTTGTAGGGCAAACTGTAGACGTTCACGCCGATGACGAGGGGTGATGATAGGTCCACGGTAAGGTCTACGGCAGTGGAAGTTCCCGCTGTTAAGACGTCGGCGTACTGTATCAGTACTGATTGGTCTTCCGTGTGTTCCCACTGTCTGGCGTGCTGTTTCGGATGCCTGCATGAAGGGATTCTGTACATGCTGTCGCACAACATGGCGGTCTTGTCGTCTTGTGGTCACCCTTGGTCTGCCAGTACGGGGGCGATCATTTGCGGTGTTGATGGCCCGGAAACATTGCTGCAGCCTGTAGATGGTCCGAACGTTGATCTGGAAGTGATTGGCAACGGCTTGTGCAGTGTGGCCAGCTTCAAGTCTTCCTAGAGCTGTCGTGAGAAGGGGCATCCTGCTGACGTTGTAATGTGAATGTTTCAACCAGGTTTGGGGGTGCATTTTATAGGGCTGGTCCTTGTGAACAGCACGTGCAGCATGAGTTGCATGAAAAACACGGAGAACACCGTACCATCTCCGAGATCAGGCTGCGTTTTTGAGACCATTTCCTGGGTTCCATTCCGATTTTGGGAAGGAATGTCTTTGCTCAGGTAAAGTTGGAGATGTTGTCAAAAATATACAATGAAAACAATAATTGAGTTTACAGTTATCCGTTTCTGCGAAGGAAAATTCCAAACTGACGTTTCTTTTGCTGCCTAGTATATTATCAAACAAAATCACATTCTTTTTACATCTCATCACTGAACTGAAAATGAACAGCTTTAATTTTAAATATTTTTTAAACGTGGCAGTGGGCATATTCACATTCATGAAATAAGTACGCTCGTAAAGTAGTCTCCATCGAACCATTTCAGTTTTTACAAAAAACAATGGCCCGGCCACGGATGACTTTTATAAAATGTTGCCGGAATGACTGGTGGTTAAAGAGACATATAATTTTCAGTAACATATAAAGCAAATTCGGTACGCTTTCTTGTGCAGCTCCGTTTATGGCGATGGCTGTCAAATAGCTAGCCTCCATCAAGTATTGTGCATAAATGTCCTGAAATAGTAGGAAAATAATAGGAAAACTGACTTGTTTTATCCTTGGCTTCGTATATGCTTTATTGTATCCACTTTGCATTTGTCATTTAGTTCTCATTATATTCCAACCTGGCATGTTTTGTCGTTTTGCTCTAGTACAGTATTCTGTAAGGGTCATTTGCTCAGTTACTTTGCTCTCATTTGACATTCTTTGAGAACATTACAAATCTCTGTCTTATACAGACAGTACCCTACACGGGGAAGGAGATGATCAATCTCCGCCCAATAAAGACAGTGTCCTCTTGGGGAAAGACATGTTTAATCTCCGTCAAATACAGACAGTGCCCTTCTAGGACGAATGCATTATTATCTCTGGCAATACAGACCGTGTGCTTTTGGGGAATACTTGCTTTATCTCCGTCCATTACAGTCATTGTCCTTCTAGGGGGAAGACATTTCTTAGCTCCGTCCAATACAGTGTCTTTCATTAAGGGGAACATGATTTATCTCCGTCCAATACAGACAGTGTCCTTTCAGGGAGAAGACATTATTTAGCTCCGTCCAATACAGACAGTGTCCTTCATTAAGGGGAACATGCTTTATCTCTGGCAATACAGACAGTGTCCTTTTGGGGGAATACACGCTTTATCTCCGGCCAATACAGTGTCCTTCTAGGGGGAAGACATTTTTATCTCTGTCCAAGACAGACAGTGTCCTTCTAGTGGATGACATTATTTAGCTCCGTCCAAGACAGACAGTGTCCTTCTAATGGATGACATCATTTAGCTCCGTCCAATACAGACAGTGTCCTTCTAATGGATGACATTATTTAGCTCCGTCCAATACAGACAGTGTCCTTCTAATGGATGACATTATTTAGCTCCGTCCAGTACAGACAGTGTCCTTCTAATGGATGACATTATTTAGCTCCGTCCAATACAGACAGTGTCCTTCTAATGGTTGACATTATTTCGCTCCGTCCAGTACAGACAGTGTCCTAATGGTTCACATTATTTAGCTCCGTCCAGTGCAGACAGTGTCCTTCTAATGGATGATATTATTTAGCTCCGTCCAATACAGACAGTGTCCTTCTAATGGTTGACATTATTTAGCCTCGTCCAATACAGACAGTGTCCTGCTATGAGGAAGGGTGAGTGAGTTGGGTTTAACGCCGCCTGAATCTGTGTATCATAGATATCACGGGTTCTGGGCTTCCTGAGGAAGGAAAGCGATGCAACTTTTAGAGGTTTTCGTCATCTTTGTGAAGTTTACGGGCACACGGTTATGGCGCTGGTCAATTAAGAATCAATACGCGCGACTCTGAGTGTCAAAACCACATTCAGTCATTAGTCTCTGGACATCGAATTGCGGTACATCAGACAACGAGGCCACAGTACCCTGTTACTTGATTTAGGATTACCGGATAATCGTGAATGTTTTCTGTCCTATATTATTCATTGATCTTTGATGCTTGTAGTGGAGATTTCTTCAAAGCATATTCGTCAATGATATGTATGTATACAGCAATCTACTATTATATCGAACTCAAAACGACACCTAGTTCGTTATAACAGTAGTTCGTTATACGCATTTCGACTAAAATATACGGCAAGTGGCGCGGACAAATGAGCACTTCGTTATATTCGTCAATGTGTTGTAAGTGTGTTCGTCATAACGGTAGTTTATTTTATGTAATGACAGCTAACCAATATGACGACGACGACGATGATGATGATGATGGTGACTTGTACATTCCTGGTGATGTGGGCCGTTACCGTCTCCGCCTCCAACGACGACTGCAGCGCCACTGGCAACTGTACGTAACGTAACTTACTTAATTATTTAAAAAAACGAAAAAACAAACTTTGTATACTATGCCAAAATAGTAGGGGATATATTGTTTTCAATCTACACCAATATCTGGGAATTCAAGCAAGTGATTCATATTGCCAAATTTACCATTGTCACTCTGATTCCGAAGTGAGTCCAAATACATTTGCCAAACTGACTGACTGAGTTTGGTTTTACGCCGCTTTTAGCAATATTCCAGCAACATCACGGCGGGGGACACCAGAAATGGGCTTCACACATTGTGCCCATGTGGGGTTTCGAACCCGGGTCTTCAGCGTGACGAGCCAACACTTAACCCATTAGGCTACCCCACCGCCCCCATTTGCTAAACACATTTAATTATAAAGGAAACAACAGTATTGGTCAGGAGATGTTTGCAACAAATCGAAACATGGCATCAGCTCAGACATTTCGGTCAAATCCAGCAAACTGGGCACGTTGGTCTACAAGTTTAGATATGGAAACTGATCCCGCTGGGACCATGTCCTCGCTAAATCGTTTCCAAATTTCTATGCATAAAGTCTCTGGTGTTTGTGTCCCAGTCAGGTATTATTTTTAAACGCGGACTGCTCCGATGCGACAGCTTTATAAGAGTGAGTTTAGCTTTACGCTGCTTTTAACAATATTCCCGCAATATCACGGCGGGGGACACAAGAAATGGGCTTTTCACATTGTACCCCTGTGGGGAAGAGTTCCTTCTGATTTCTAACGGTTTGTGTGTAAACAAAGTAATACCAAATTGACCTTTCATGTTACATACATGTGTAGTCATAGATGAGCACACGGGACACCCTTCATAGACTTACATTATGAATGACAAATATAGAATTACTTTTGAATTCCCCCTAGTAAGAAACGTATGCCTTTTATTTTCAATATTCTTAATGTATAACCAGTAACACAGATACATTTAGACTGTAGCGAATAATCGAAACCGGTCTTCGACGAACGCTTTAACCACTAGGCTACGCAAACAACCCTACAGGGTAGCTTTCAGTACCTTTTCTGCTATCTACACGAGACCTAAACAAAATTTAATACCCTGACTTTCCTGGCGGTTGTAGGAGAGCGTACTGCGAAAAAAACTATGAGTGATATAACCGTACATTGATGTTGAGATCGTTCGTACCCTCCCAGGCGGGCGATCACTTTAGCAGTAATGGAATATACGCACGCAGCAGAGTGCATTGACAAAGATCAAAAGGAACACAAGGTCAGCCGTTAAACAGGGAATACAAAACAGAGCAACACCATAGACTGACTGACTGACTGACTGAGTTTGGATTTACGCCGCTTTTAGCAATATTCCAGCAACATCACGGCGGGGGACACCAGAAATGGGCTTCACACATTGTACCCATGTACGTGACGAGCGAACGCTTTAACCACTAGGCTACCCCACCGCCCCAGCAACACCATAGAACATAGACCAACGCCATAGCAAAAACCCAAGAGTTCCGTCCATAGAGTAGGAATTATGTTTCCTGTATGCTTAATATCACCATAATGATTATTTTGCCGATTCTATAGTAAAACTTTAATATATTTTATAACAATCATTACGAATCTTTCATATATTTGAACATCTCGTGTATAACAATGTACTTTTTAAATTGAGTTTATATTTAGTCAAAAATGTGTTTCGTGTGTAAATAGACGTTAAATGTACTTCAACTTTACATACATTGAAGTGCACTTTACTTCTAAATTTACAAATATTTATGCAAACGGAAAGTTATATATACGCCATATAAATTTGTGCACTGTTTGTGTCAAAAAGACACACATGGATCCTAATCTAACTCCAGATCGGTTCATGATCAAACATTCGTTTCAACGCAGAATGAAATGAAAACATCAGACCAACACTGGAAAAAGTTTCATAACGTTTAACTCCAAAGTATAAAAGTTACTTAACAAACTATTATCATCTTGTTTTGATTTTCTGTGTGAAGTTTTACGAGGGTAAAGTAACATTAGGCTGAAACTGAAACATGAATCCATATATCACAACACACACATACACACACACACACACACACACACACACACACACACACACACACACACACACACACACACACACACACACACACACACACACACACACACACACACACACACACATATATATATATATATAATTATCGTGAAACTATGTAAACTTAGTACCCGTACAATTGTGTATTTATAAATGCCTAAATGTATAGCCAAAGTTATTGCATTATGTCCTTTCAGCTGCCATTCCTGCTGCACCACAAGCTGTACTTGCAGGACCAGAAATCGCCGAAGGAACGTTCGGTATGAACATACTTCCACATCGTATCATCTAATCTGTGCGTTATATGCTTGTGTTTGACCGTAGGTTTTCTTTGTTATGTACACCATGTCGGAGGTAATCACATATCCTGCCTCTGTGACGTGCAAGAGGACTGTTTCTTCAGTTTATAAAACACGGCGTATCCAAATCAGCCCTGAATCCATGTCATACAAGTTTGTTTGATTCTACTCTCTGTATCGAACATAGAGCGTGTTTCTGCTGACATGTATCTAACATACAGCGTGGTTTCGTCTGAGATGTATCTAACATACTGCGTGTTTCGTCTGAGATGTATCTAACATAGAGCGTGTTTCGTCTGAGATGTATCTAACATAGAGCGTGTTTCGTATGAGATGTATCTAACATAGAGCGTGTTTCGTCTTAGACGTATCTAACATAGAGCGTGTTTCGTCTGAGATGTATCTAACATAGAGCGTGTTTCGTCTTAGACGTATCTAACATAGAGCGTGTTTCGTCTGAGATGTATCTAACATAGAGCGTGTTTCGTCTAACATAGATGTATCTAACATAGAGCGTGTTTCGTCTTAGATGTATCTAACATAGAGCGTGTTTCGTCTGAGATGTATCTAACATAGAGCGTGTTTCGTCTGAGATGTATCTAACATAGAGCGTGTTTCGTCTTAGACGTATCTAACATAGAGCGTGTTTCGTCTGAGATGTATCTAACATAGAGCGTGTCGTTTCTGTATGAGATGTATCTAACATAGAGCGTGTTTCGTCTGAGATGTATCTAACATAGAGCGTGTTTCGTCTGAGATGTATCTAACATAGAGCGTGTTTCGTCTGAGACGTATCTAACATAGAGCGTGTTTCTGAGATGTATCTAACAAAGAGCGTGTATCTAACATAACACAGAGCGTGTTTCGTCTGAGATGTATCTAACATAGAGCGTGTTTCGTCTGAGACGTATCTAACATAGAGCGTGTTTCGTCTTAGATGTATCTAACATAGAGCGTGTTTCGTCTGAGATGTATCTAACATAGAGCGTGTTTCGTCTTAGACGTATCTAACATAGAGCGTGTTTCGTCTGAGATGTATCTAACATAGAGCGTGTTTCGTCTGAGACGTATCTAACATAGAGCGTGTTTCGTCTGAGATGTATCTAACATAGAGCGTGTTTCGTCTTAGACGTATCTAACATAGAGCGTGTTTCGTCTGAGATGTATCTAACATAGAGCGTGTTTCGTCTGAGATGTATCTAACATAGAGCGTGTTTCGTCTGAGACGTATCTAACATAGAGCGTGTTTCGTCTGAGATGTATCTAACATAGAGCGTGTTTCGTCTGAGATGTATCTAACATAGAGCGTGTTTCGTCTAGACGTATCTAACATAGAGCGTGTTTCGTCTGAGATGTATCTAACATAGAGCGTGTTTCGTCTGAGATGTATCTAACATAGAGCGTGTTTCGTCTGAGATGTATCTAACATAGAGCGTGTTTCGTCTGAGAGGTAAACTGGTATAACTACAGTCAGAGAACCAAATGTTTACTCGTGGTTGTTAATCTTCATTTTCAGTGACCCCTTGTGTTCAACGATGCGTCCGTAACGACTTAGTGGCAACTCTATGCGGTAGTGGTGTGTTGACCCAAGCCTGTGTCAGTCTACTGGACCCAACACTTGATGGTCGGTATACCTGCTGTCAAGGATAGCCAAGGTAAGTATCAGAATGCTTGTCACGGTAGTGTTAACATAATTGTAGTGGGTGAGTTCAGTTTTACGCCACTGCCACTGTGGACATTTTGAAAGTGTCATATTTGAGGAATACATATCTCATCGAATGTGAAATTATGAAATTTGATATGCAGCAAGTTTATGGTATGTGGTGTAACATGTAATTTTAATCTTATGTCATCGACGTTTAATTGTTGGTCGGTATACCTGCTGTCAAGGATAGCCCAGGTAAGTATCAGAATGCTTGTCACGGTAATGTTAAGTTTTAGTTTAGTTTAGTTTTACGCCGCACTCAGCAATATTCCAGCTATATGGCGGCGGTCTGTAAATAATGGAGTCCAGACCAGACAATCCAGTGATCAGCAGCATGAACATCGATTTAAGCAATTGGGATACGATGACATGTGTCGCCTCTTACGACAAGCATGGGTTACTGAAGATCTTTTCTAACCCTGTCTTCATGGGTCTAATTATGATGGATCCATATGCAAACAAATGATGGTCTGTTAAACAAAGTATTGTAAATGAATCTAGTTTCGAAAGTTGGTTAATGTAAGTCTGAGAATGCCAACGGAAAAACTTTTCATGTTTTCTTTTGTAAATACTAGCGTTATTCCTCTACTTCGATGGCGACGTTAGCTATCACATTTGACAAATGGAGAATTGTCTTACTGAACATAGATGATTTCTTTTCCGAATCGGCACCGGTCTGTAAAAGGAGGCTACAGCGCGTTACCCACGAATGGGCGTTAATGATTCCTTATGTAGAATCACAGGGTTCGAGCTATTGGCTAACTTGTGACAAACTGAAACGGAATAATCCATGCACAGAAAATACATTCCTCTGACCAGGAGCAGTTCGCTTATAGCATTCATCCATTCAGTGGCCTCGGGGATTTAAAGAGCTTAACAATTATGCTAAGCTAATATGCAGGTTTGCAATATATCTGACATTCTCCTGACTTAGTCATATCATGGCAATGTAAATAACGTGTACAGATCCAACGGTTCGTTGTCATGTGCCAGGCATGGGTCTAAAATCTAGTATGATATCTTGGTTGATTATTTGTGTCCGTCACCCTGTTATGCACTGACATGATCCTTTATCTGTATACAACTATGTGCCCCCTATCTGTAACCCATTACGAACTCAGTCATCACTTACATTTGGAAGTCCTTTATCAGCTCACATGACCGCGTTGTCCGCCCGTCCATCTGTCACACGTACATTGTTATTATCTCCTCTGATTCTCCACGACCTATTGAGCTTTAGAGCTGACATGCCACCGTATTCTTCATAAAATGTCCATCGAACTTAAACATGGCTGCCAAGGTGGACATATTGAAAATGTCATTTGATATAAGTTTACGATATGTGGTATGACATATTATTTTGATGTGACAAATATATTTAACTGAACTTTGAATGAGCCCCATTTTTCTTGTCTTACATTCAATCTGACCCCGCAATGCCTACAGAGTGGAACCTTTTCATGAATAATTCAAATTATAGTGTCTCTAAAGCTACTCACAAAATGGCTATCAAAATTTTCTATTCATATATCTGTGTACAGGCAGAAAAGGATTTTTGCGATTCTATATCCGACATTGTGCAATCTATAACGCATGATATGATAGACGCTACTGTTGATGGTGAATGTCTTGATCGTGTTATTTCACATGATCAAATCAACACTGCAATAAGAGAAATGCATAGTGATAAAGCCCCTGGTTTCAGTGGTATCACGATTGCATTTTTTAAACATGCACCTCCTAGATATATTTCCATGCTACATTTATTGTTTAATCTCATTCTTGCAAAAGGTATATATCCCTCTGACTGGACGCTGGGGGGTATTATTCCTATATTTAAAAATGGTAATGCAAATGCTCCAGAAAGCTACAGACCTATAACATTATTAGAAGTTTCATGGAAAATATTCTCTAAAATTATTTGTTCCAGACTGACCGAATGGGCGACACATGAAAATAGTATTACACCAGAACAGGCTGGGTTTAGGAAAGGCTAGCAAACTGTCGATAATATTTTCATAATTAATGCTGTCAGAACAAAGTACTTGTCGTTATATCGGGGTGGGCTATATTGCGCCGTCATCGATTTCAAGTCTGCTTTTGATTCTGTCTCACGTACAGGTCTGCTATATAAGCTTTGGTTTGGCAACATTAAAGGTCGAATGTACAGGTTAATAAGTAATATGTATACACATGTTAAAGCTTGTTGCTCTCGTGGTGGTGGATACACAGACTTCTTTGATTGCGAATATGGGGTTCGTCAGGAATGCCAGCGCTCGCCGTTTCTGTTCTCATTCTTTATTAATGATATTGTTCAGTTCCTGAGTTAAGTCAATCAGTGGTGCAGATCCATAGGTGTTGTTTAGCTATTTACCTTGCTTTTTGCAGATGACATTGCTATTATTGATAGCACTGTTAAAGGATTACAAAGGAGACTAGACAAGTTGTGTTTGTATTGCAATAAGTGGCAACTTCTCGTCAATAATAATAAAAGTAAAGTAATTGTTCAGGAAAAGGGGACGTCTGAGATCTTATGAGAGGTTCAGATTTAATGGTAAATCCCTAGAAGTGGTTACTACATACAAATATCTCGGTATCCATTTGGCTAGCTCGGGTTCTTGGTATATGACTCAGAAAACTCTTGCTCAACATGGTCTCAAAGTCTTGCAGTGTCTAAGATCTGTCAGTTTGATAAACTACCGTTTGATGTTTTATTTCATATTTTTGATGTAAAAATCTTACCTGTGCTTACAAATGGCAGTGAAATTTGGGGATTCCATCCGGCACCAGATATTGAGGCTTTCCAGAATAGATTCTGTAAAGGCCTACTACATCTCAGTAGATCAACTCCCAATATTGTAGCTCGTGGAGAGCTTGGGCGATATTCCATCAAGGTTAATCACTATGTCAAGATTATCAAGTATTAGGTTAGATTACTCTATCAAGAAAATAATGTTGTACTACATCATGTTTATCAGTATGAAAAATGCATAGCGAAAAAGGGTATTGATTGTTGGGCTTTTCGAGTTAAAACTCTCGTCTTTGAATATGGGTTAGGGTCGATGTGGACCGATCAACCGGTTAACAGCATTCCTTCCTGTATTCAATCGTTCAAGCAGAGGTGTGTTAATATTGATAACTAGCGGTAGTTCGAAAGTTTATATCAGTGCTCTGAATTATCTTTATATCGGTCAGTTAAAACTGCAGTGGTTTTTGAAAGTTATTTATCTAGTATATCAGTGAAAATCGATCGCTCTGCACTTTGTTTAATCACTGCTTAATGAGTGAAATGGGGCGGAAACTGGGGTTAAAGAGAGAGGAACGCCTATGTCCGCTATGTATTGTTCCAGCTTTAGAAACAGAATTACATTTTGTTCTTCAGTGCCCATTTTATGACGAATTAACACAATCATTATTACCAAGATATTATTGGCAATTTCCTTCAGAACATAAGCTATATTTTCTTTTAACATCAGATAATGTATGTACCATTGAATGTCTAGGAAAGTACATGTACGTATTCCTTGCAATGAAAAACCGTAAATCGTTTGTGTCACCAACTTAACCATGACTATTATTATACCACCTGTCAACTGTGCGGCGCTCCATCAACATTTATATCTTTTGTACAATGCATTGTATAATGGGCCTATGCCGCCTCTACTGCAATAAATAAATTAATTCATTCATTCATTCATATATCAGTCGATATACAGTGCCATCCAGTTTACACTGATGCTAATATATTGTATAATTTTGACTTTCAGGTGATGCCTCAACGCGAGATGTTTAAGGTGGTTACTAGTACATGTATATACTACTTTCCGGCTTCTGGGGTCGGTGGGAATCTGCCGAAAACCTTCGTTACAATAAAATAATATGAAATAAAATATATTTATCCTATATGTCAACGGAGAAATTCAATACCTTCGTGAATAAAAAGATATCGTGGAGCAATTTGCAAGTCCTGTTGGGTTATGGCTAGTTCAACCTAACAATAATACACATCAACGTCTTAGTTTTCTTGCACCTGACATCTCTGCTATTGCAACGTATTGTTTGGTCCATGTAGGTGGACAAATAAGGGATAACGTGTGTTTTATGGACAGTGGGGCGTTAATGGCCTCTCGATTGACGAGAGATGGAGAGTAGGGCATTCAATGGCTTCTACATAGGCGAGAGATGGAGAGTGTGGTGTTCGATGGCGTCTCCATAGTCGAAAGATAGACAGCGGGAAGTTCAATGGCGTCTCCATAGCTAGGAGCTCTAGAGCGGTGTGTTCAATGCCGTCGCCTCTGGAGTCCAATGGCGTCTCCATAGTAGAGAGATGGAGAGTGGGGAGTTCAATGACGTCTCTATATTCGAAAGATGTAGATTGGGGCATTCAATGACTTCTCCACAGTCGAGACATGGAGAGTGGGGCGGTCAGTTGCGTCTACATAGGCGAGCGATGGAGAGTGGGGTGTTCGATGGCGTCCTACATAGTAGAGCGATGGAGAGTGGGGTGTTCAATGACGTCCTCATAGTCGAGCGATGGAGAGTGGGGCGGTCAATGCCGTCCCCATAGTCGAGAGATGGAGAGTCAATGCCGTCAATGCCGTCCCCATAGTCGAGACGATAGACGAGAGATGGGAGTGGGGCGGTCAATGCCGTCCCCATAGACGAGAGATGGAGAGTGGGGCGGTCAATGCCGTCCCCATAGTCGAGAGATGGAGAGTGGGGCGGTCAATGCCGTCCTCATAGTCGAGCGATGGAGAGTGGGGCGGTCAATGCCGTCCCCATAGTCGAGAGATGGAGAGTGGGGCGGTCAATGCCGTCCCCATAGTCGAGAGATGGAGAGTGGGGCGGTCAATGCCGTCCCCATAGTCGAGAGATGGAGAGTGGGGCGGTCAATGCCGTCCCCATAGACGAGAGATGGAGAGTGGGGCGGTCAATGCCGTCCCCATAGACGAGAGATGGAGAGTGGGGCGGTCAATGCCGTCCCCATAGACGAGAGATGGAGAGATGGAGAGTCAATGCCGTCCTCATAGTCGAGAGATGGAGAGTGGGGCGGTCAATGCCGTCCTCATAGATGGAGAGTGGGGCGGATGGAGATGGAGAGTGTGGTGTTCAATGACGTCTCCATAGTCGAGAGATGGAGAGTGGGGCGGTCAATGCCGTCCCCATAGTCGAGAGATGGAGAGTGTGGTGTTCAATGACGTCTCCATAGTCGAGAGATGGAGAGTGGGGCGGTCAATGCCGTCCCCATAGTCGAGAGATGGAGAGTGTGGTGTTCAATGACGTCTCCATAGTCGAGAGATGAAGAGTGGGGCGGTCAATGCCGTCCCCATAGTCGAGAGATGGAGAGTGGGGCGGTCAATGCCGTCCCCATAGTCGAGAGATGGAGAGTGGGGCGGTCAATGCCGTCCTCATAGTCGAGAGATGGAGAGTGTGGTGTTCAATGACGTCTCCATAGTCGAGAGATGGAGAGTGGGGCGGTCAATGCCGTCCCCATAGTCGAGAGATGGAGAGTGTGGTGTTCAATGACGTCTCCATAGTCGAGCGATGGAGAGTGGGGCGGTCAATGCCGTCCTCATAGACGAGTGATGAAGAGTGGGGCGGTCAATGCCGTCCCCATAGTCGAGAGATGGAGAGTGGGGCGGTCAATGCCGTCCCCATAGTCGAGAGATGGAGAGTGTGGTGTTCAATGACGTCTCCATAGTCGAGAGATGGAGAGTGGGGCGGTCAATGCCGTCCTCATAGACGAGAGATGGAGAGTGGGGCGGTCAATGCCGTCCCCATAGTCGAGAGATGGAGAGTGTGGTGTTCAATGACGTCCCCATAGTCGAGCGATGGAGAGTGGGGCGGTCAATGCCGTCCTCATAGACGAGAGATGGAGAGTGGGGCGGTCAATGCCGTCCCCATAGTCGAGAGATGGAGAGTGTGGTGTTCAATGACGTCTCCATAGTCGAGCGATGGAGAGTGGGGCAGTCAATGCCGTCCTCATAGACGAGTGATGAAGAGTGGGGCGGTCAATGCCGTCCCCATAGTCGAGAGATGGAGAGTGGGGCGGTCAATGCCGTCTCCATAGTCGAGAGATGGAGAGTGGGGCGGTCAATGCCGTCCCCATAGTCGAGAGATGGAGAGTGGGGCGGTCAATGCCGTCCCCATAGTCGAGAGATGGAGAGTGGGGTGTTCAATGATGCCGCAATAGACAAGAGATGGAGAGTGGGGCGGTCAATGCCGTCCCCATAGTCGAGAGATGGAGAGTGGGGCGGTCAACGGCGTCTACATAGGCAAGAGATGGAGAGTGGGGCGGTCAATGGCGTCTACATAGGCGAGAGGTGGAGAGTGGGGTGTTCGGTGGCCTCTCCGTAGGTGAGAGATGGAGAGTGGGGTGTTCAATGGCTTTCCGATGACGACAGCCACCAAACGATAACGAAGACGTCACAAGCTCAAATATCTTATGCTTGCAAGAATTAAAATCATCCACATTTACATGGTAGCATAATCGTTTTAGAGTGTTTAATTAATTTTCTGTGATCTTATGTAGTTTGCATTATCACTATTGCCTTGATGTCGCGAAGATGTGGAAGAAACTTTTTAGTGGAGGATTACCTTGGGGATGAGTAGTGATTAGGAAGCCAAGTGACGTCACTCATTTATAAACTTTGTGTTGTGTATTATTGTGCAGCTACGATGAGAAAATATGAAATATGAACCTATTCGACCATAAAGTGGTGCGATTTTATGGTGTGTAAGAAACAGATTCTTGTATTCTCGAATCTGTATGAAACGTCGCATCACCTGAATAAAGAAGTTGTTCATCCATAAGTTTGTCCTTATCTGATTCACCAACTTCTAAACTTGCCACTCAAAGAAGTTACCCGTTTAGTAATCTCTACATATTAGTAGGGGCGGATACAGCTTTTTGAGAAAGGTGTGTGTGTGTGTGTGTGTGTGTGTGTGTGTGTGTGTGTGTGTGTGTGTGTGTGTGTGTGTGTGTGTGTGTGTGTGTGTGTGTGTGTGTGTGTGTGTGTGTGTGTGTGTGTGTGTGTGTGTGTGTGTGTGTGTGTGTGTGTGTGTGTGTGTGTGTGTGTGTGCTCTCGCGCGCTCTTGGTTATGGTGGTGTGTGTGTGCAGTCTCTTGAGAAAGTGGGGGTTTTCACGACATTTTCACGCGAGTTTCACTGGTCATTTAATAAACTTTCAAGTTCAACTCCTTGATTGGCAGGTTTTTCAAAGTCTGTCGGGATAGCTGTCGATGAAGGATTTCTTCCACCGATGGTTTTAGCTTGCTGTAGAATCGACGATATGTGCTTCACTGACGATCCTGAATGCCCGGTGTGGCCCTTCCCACAGTCACCCCTGAGTTTTCACGCCTTGCTAACAACCCTTCCCAGAGTGGCCCCTGAGCACTTAAGTATGTCCCCACACTGGCCTCTCTTAATCCAATCAGCTTAATTACCAACAGTGTAGGACAAATTACGGACTCGTGATGCTTTGAAAGAGTTCTGAATACAATGATGAAAAAGAAACACAACAAACCAAAGAGTGTTTAACGATACATGTACATTATTCATGTCCATGGCTTTACATATACATATCAAGTCATTTCACAAGTCACATATCACACGTCAATACACATTTTCAGTTGGGCAATGATCCACAAGCTAACAAATAGGAAGCCATGTCCCTCTCGCACATCATGTATTCAAGTCCAAGCTGGTAAATCTGATTGTTCACTCGTGTAACGCGTCGACGTTTAGCCTGTTGATGTCCACCTTCAAGTTGGAGAAGACGTGTTTGTTTGTGTTCTTGTTTGAAGAGTAGGATCAATTAATACAGGTTCTGGTGTGGTTTCAATGACCGTTTACTCACAGTAGCAGATTAACTCTTTGTTTTGACAACTAATAAGTTGTCCCACACTGGCCCCCACGTTCACACCTTCTTAACGAGTTGTCCGGGAGTGGCCCCTCATTTTGGGTGTTACGTAACAGACAGAGGGGCCACTCTGGGAATACACCAGGACTGATGTTGTTACTGAAGAACCTTGGACACAAACTAGAGATGGCCGCCGATTCATGTTGTTTACAGATGATGATGAAGACAGGATGGTGGTCTTCTCTACAGATGAACAGCTTGCTGCCCTCCAGTCTGCTGATGCCATTTATATGGATAGGACGTTTTCTTCAGCTCCACTTCTCTAGAACCAGCTATACATACTTCATGCCAAACTTGGATCAGTTATGTAGCCATTGGTGTATGCTCTACTACCGGATCGTCAATGAAGCACATTTTGTTGATTCTTCAGCAAGCTAAAACATCGGTGAAAGAAATCCTTCATCGACAGCTATCTCGACAGATTTTGAAAAAACTGCCATTCAAACAGTTGAACTTGAAGAGGCCACTCCCGGGCAACTCGTTAAGAAGGTGTGAACGTGGGGGCCAGTGTGTGACAACTTATTAGTTGTCAAAACAAAGAGTTAATCAGCTACTGTGAGTAAACGGTCATTGAAACCACACCAGAACCTGTATTAATTGATCCTACTCTTCAAACAAGAACACAAACAAAATAGAGTCAGTGATGTTTATACATGCAATGAGATGTTTATAGAGTCAATGATTTTTATAGAGTCAGTGATGTTTATACATGCAATGAGATGTTTATAGAGTCAATGATTTTTATAGAGTCAGTGATGTTTATAGAGTCAATGAGGTGTTTAAGATTCATGAGATGTTTATAGAGTAAATGATTTTTATAGAGTCAGTGGTGTTAATAGAGGCAATGAGATGTTTAAGAGTCAATTAGATGTTTATAGAGTCAATGATGTTTATAGTCAGTGATGTTTATAGAGTGAATGATTTTTATAGAGTCAATGAGCTGTTTATAGAGTCAATGAGATGTTTATAGAGTCAATGATTTTTATAGTCAGTGATGTTTATAGAGTCAATGAGGTGTTTAAGAGTCAATGATATGTTTGGAAAACTGACCACCCGATCCCGTTAGTCGCCTCTTACGACAAGTATGGGTTACTGAAGATTCATTCTAACCCGGATCTTCACGGGTTTGTCCATGATGACTGGTCGTATGTTCATACACCAACCCTGTCTCGAATGTCAGTGATGTACCATAATCCACTCAGAGTTTGTCTGTCAGGTCAAGTTTGCAGTCACGTGAGATGCTCACCCTAACAGCGAACGCCCGAAGAAATGGTACTTGCTCCAAGATTTCATTTGCGCCAAACACAAGAGCATCGGTCGTGAACGAAAGAAATCGATCTTCTACCAGTGGTCACTTCCTCATGGTCTCAAATTCCGGTGACGTCGAGTGTGACACCAGGTTGGTCGTGTTGCTTTGTGTTTCGAGGATAACAACGGACGTCTGACAGGTCGTCTGGTTCTATAATCGACCGATTTTGGGCGATTTGGAACCATTTGGTGGACAACAACAATGTGGAAGCCGCTCTGCTTTTAACACGCCATTTGACATGAGATATTCAAGTATTTTGACTCTGAAAAGGGCTGTATCCTGCCTAGGAGTTGTCACGTGTGCATGACATGAACGCTGACGTCATTAACGTCATTAGTTTGCTGATGTTTTCTGGCCAATCCTCTTATGATGACAACCAACATCTAGTGTAAGAGCCCTCAATGACATGCCAGCATTCTGCATACCAATAACTTGCCATCGTGGCGCATTTGTCAGTTGAAGAGGCTCCAATATGCTTATCAACAACGACATCAATTGATTTTCCAAGTTTTCGAGTGACGAACAAAGACCATATATCCACCATTTCGGACCACTTCGAGGCTCGCCCATATCACAACGTTCTTTGGAACAGCAGCAAACGAATTCACCTGCAATGAGGCCTACCGCCAGATCAGGAATGGAGTAGAAACCATTCACATCAACAGATTCCAACCATCGATTATCAGAGACCATTATTCTCATTTCTGCAACACAGTCATTAATCACTTCCTTGTTAATTCTGCATTGTGTACACATTAATCCTTATTGTGTAAACATCCATCTCTGAGTTTGTAATCAGCTATGTACATCATTAAAGTAACTTTACCCATGCATATAGATGCTTTACCCACAGTACTGTACATTACTTTACACATAAACCTTCAATGCCTCAGGTATTTTTTCTAATCATAACCGGCCATCTAGGACGCATATACTTCAAAGTAACCAACATATACTAATCTAAATCACCAACACAGCCTAACCAAAAACAATAGCAACCAATACACCCCGTACTTCGTTCCCTTCCACCACTTCTGGCACATTTCAAAATTCCCGTCATTCATTTAATGATTAAGTATCGCACACACCTCTAAATGTCTCTCAAGAATCCTTGTAGGCGTCTGCATAAACGTTTGTAAAATATGAAATCTTCAGAAATTGCTGTTACGTCATTTGGATTCATACCCTAAACAAAAGTAATTCAGTTCACAGCAAATCCTAGCATAAGGGGACGCCAAGGTGCAGTTTTAGAAGGTGTAGATGTAACCACTGGATTCAAGTGAACAACTACATGATGCTTTGCCAATTTCTGAAAGTCAAACAAAACGAAATCTTGCCATGAGACCAGTCACACGTGACATACTCCTCACAGTCACCAAATATATCCCCGACCGTATGGTAGCTGTTCATAGCCTTAATCTTAATCTCTTGACGTCTGAAGAACAAGGGCATGTCAGAACACTCAACTCAACTTTCTCTTGTACCACCAAACGTGGTTATCTGAGAATAACCTGAACTGAACTGCAGAGCCGAGAAAAGAAATGTTAGAATTGGCAGCCGTAGTAGAATCTCTTTAGGACAAGTGCTTTATACGGCAATACCTTGGTATATTTATCATCTCATCCTTGTGTATGAGGCGCACACGTCCTGACTGTAATGTCGTTCTTGCAGTTACCGCAATTCATTAAGAAAGAGACAAGAGGCCAAAATGAAAAATTATACAAATTATTTTTAAAAAGTGCATAATGGGACAGGAATCAGGGGACACGCCATCAATAGCAAGTGTGACCACTCTGGGCATCCGTACACGTGAACACACATCTCCTTATTGACGTCGCCAGTCGGCGTAAGCAGGAGACCTGTTAAATAAGCCCAAGAGAGTCTGTTCATGTTCCTCTCGGTTCGCTGGAAGTGGTCCACGCTGTCTCAGCTGACGATCACGATGAGATGTTTAATGGGGTTTATGTCTGGAGAACGTACTTGCCAAGACAATGCGTTGGCGTTAACGCTGTGCATGTATTCTCGAACAATTCATATAAGTCCCATTTCGTTCAAAGTATGTTAAAACTTTATATCTGTCATCGTTTTAATGGCAGAATATTTGTTCTTTTAGTGACAGGCTAAAATTCCAAACACTTGAAGGGATGGTGTAAATCCAACTGGGGTCAATGCAGGAAGCAAAAGTATTGTAAGTCCCCATGGTCCCTGGTATGGTGTTTCTACCTTCGGTTGTTGGCGCTCAGTAGCCTGTTTTATTTTGTATTGTTTTCTGTAGTAATAGATTTTATTACAACATACTAGTTTTAGCCCAAATATGTGATATTCTTGTATTTTTACTGTCCTTCGACGACAGGTTTATATAATATAGATTTATTCTGGTTTAATGTATAAATTGTTCTCGTCACGATATGGCTGAAATACTGCTGATGTGACGTTCAATATTAAGTCACTCACACACCCGAACAATTTGAGTTGTTCTACAAAATGGCTCCTCTTGGATCGAATATAGGGCACCACAAAAGGTCTCAACACTTCATCCTTGTATCGCTGGGCATTCAGATTCCCTCTGATGATAACCACTTTTGTTGTTTCTGGCCACAAATGACGCCGCATTCCATGACAATTCCCCCATCGAACAGAAAACCCTCTTGAACTCTCCTCTACGTCGAAAAACTTGAACTCTGCCATCGTTTCTGAACGGATTGAACCGAATTTCAAATGCGCTCTCTCCCAGTAACGTCGCTGCCATCGACGTACAATTCGTGCCCATAGCAGTCTGCGTTGATTGTGTGGATGGGTCAAGGCCATTTCTCGGAATACCAGCCATACCAACTCGTCCAAGGACTGTTCGTCTGCTGATGGTGTGTCTTTGTGCTGTCGCTGCCTTTGACGTCGCCGTCACCGTCACGAATCTGTTCCGGAGCTGGATCTGCCGGACGTAGCGGTCTTCGGCAGGTGCCATGACTCTTGGTCTTCCAGATCTTGGGCGGTCTTGGGTCTGGCATGTTAGTGTTAGCGGTTTATCAATTTGCTGGTGGTGGCTTGGCTGCAGTTGAAGGTTCTTGCCAACCCCCATATTGGTCATACCGATCGTGCTCGCAGCGCTTGCGTGGCATATTCGTGGTATCATGCACATGCATTCGGACAATGTCCCACAATTACGTTTTTATTGTTTTGAAAAATGCATGATTCGCACGAAGTTTTCGGACAGCAGCGTTGTTATCGGGACCATGTTGGGTTCTGGAATGTTTCCTGCTTGGGTTCAAACCTGTACCAGCGTTTTGGGGGGTTATACAATTACTTCAAAAGTGGAAACTTTATTTTGCTTGGTAGCTTATGATTAGTTATTCTCACTGTATGACTCAAATATTACCAATGTAATGCATGTGTTTCCCTTTTAATCATTATTATGAATGCATGAATCGAACGTGCTGAAGTAGGGGTTAAGCAAAGTATCTAAACGGAACGTGAACAGTGCTACACGATTTCTCTTCCTTCTGGACGCCACTGATCGTCCCACTCCCCATCTCTCACCGATAACGCACGTTGCCAACGTCTCAATCTCCATCTTTTACACATAACCCACGTTGTCAACGTCCCACCCTCTATCTTTTTCCCATAACCCATGTTGCCAACGTCCCATACCCCCTCTTGCACCTGGGCCCCACTTTTTCAACGTCCCACTCTGCATCATTTACCTGGGCCGCACTTTTTCAACGTCCAAACTCTCCATCATTTACCTGGCCCCACTTTTTCAACGTCCCACTCTCCATCATTTACTTTTAACTCACGTTAATATCCATCTATTGCCGATAGTATTCCACTCTCTCTCTCTCTCGCCAATGGAGACGCCATTACCGAACTGCCAGTCTCGTGACTGAGTATTTGAGGTCAGATCTCAACTTTCCACTGATTGTTAAAAACAATTTGCAATAAATCTTCAATGCTGGTTAATCACACGTTATCCCTTAGTTTTCCACCTGCATGGTCCAAATAATACGTTACAATATCAGAGATGTCAGATGCAAGAAAACTAAGACCACCTTGATGTGTATTATTGATAGGCTGAAAAAGGCATAATGAGTTGTAAATTGGTCCACGATATATACTGAAAGCCATTAAAAACGCAATTGGTATTTGTTGTCCTGAAACTTACAAAAGTTCTATTGAAGATGTTTTCCTGCGATACAGAGGATGTAGGAATAAAAGGCTGTTATTCTGGCCCATTTCGAGTTCGAGTCCCGGAGCATTCCTCTCACATGAACTTTGATACTTAAAACTGAACATTGACATTTCTCGTAAACACAACCACATTCATGAAACACGTTGTGCACATGCATTACCTGCACCCAGGCCCTGTAAAAGCACAAGGAATTGTGGAACTCAATCACTTTGAGAAAATGCCACACTTGACACAAGACGAAAGGAATCAGGTTATCGGTATGGTCAGCCAAGGTGCTTCAGATGATGGCCAGGAACTTTAATGTGCATCCATCCACTGTAAGTCGACTCAGACAACGTTTTCGGGCTACCGGAAGTGTTGCTGATCGTCCGCGATCTGGTGCACCACCTGTGATAACAGCTCGACAAAACCACAATATCCGAGTTTCACACTTGCGAAATCGGTTCCAAACATCTGATGATGAGGCAAGGAGGACAATTGGGACAAGTCAACGTCATTTCAGCGCCCAAAAGGTGCAAGGACGCCTTGCTGCCTTCAACATCCGGTGTCGTCACCCGTACCGTGGTCCAACCTTATTGCATCGCCACAGACTTGCCAGACAGCGACGGGCAGCAAATGGGGCCAATCTTGGCAACAGGACATGGCCAGATGTCATTTTTTCAGATGAATCCAGGTTTAACTTATCCTTTGCAGATGGACGTCAACAGATTTATCGACGTAAAGGAGAAAGACTTGCGCCAAACTGTGTCCTTGAACATGATCGTTTTGGAGGGGGTGGTGTCATGATCAGACCACAGACCATCAGAGGCTGCAGACCATCCAACAGCTGTTCCTGAGAAATGTGTGTCTTTCAATGCCCCAAAGACTGCGAGCATGTCTTGCAGCGCACGGTGGACACACACGACATTGACTGCAAGTGACCCCTCCTTTGTGTGATGTCGTTGTTGCGTCACTGCTGTTGTTGTTGACTGGATATTTTCAGATGAAATTATTCCCAGATGTTCACTTAAAACATATCTGCCTGTTAGGTTTATATATGTTGAAATTAGTGTGAGTAAAGAAAGTATGAATGTCAAATTGCATTTTTAATGGCTTTCAGTATATTTCTTTTTATTCATGAAGGTATTGAATTTAAAAACTGACATAAGATAAATTGTGTGCAACTATTTTATTCTATTGTAACAAGGGTTGTAATTGACTCCCAGCGACTTCCTCCGAAGGTTGAAGAAATTGTTATTGCGTTAAGCATCTGTGATGAGACATCATCTGAAAATCAAAATTATACGACAGATTAGCATCAGTGTTAACAGGAGGGCACTGTATTTTGACTGAAATGCGATTAAATAAATGGGCACTGAATCCAATGTTGTGAGTAGTTCATCATACTTGGAACCAATGTCGTGTCAGTTGGAATGTAAGATTAGAAAAAAATCTGGGGCTCATTAAAGGTTCGATTAAACGTCGATGACATAAGATTAAAATTACATGTTACACCACATACCATAAACTTGCTGCATATCAAATTTCATAATTTCACATTCGATGAGATATGTATTCCTCAAATATGACACTTTCAAAATGTCCACAGTGGCAGTGGCGTAAAACTGAACTCACCCACTACAATTATGTTAACACTACCGTGACAAGCATTCTGATACTTACCTTGGCTATCCTTGACAGCAGGTATACCGACCATCAAGTGTTGGGTCCAGTAGACTGACACAGTCGTCGGTCAACACACCACTACCGCATAGAGTTGCCACTAAGTCGTTACGGACGCATCGTTGAACACAAGGGGTCACTGAAAATGAAGATTAACAACCACGAGTAAACATTTGGTTCTCTGACTGTAGTTATACCAGTTTACCTCTCAGACGAAACACGCACTATGTTAGATACATCTCAGACGAAGCACGCTCTATGTTAGATACGTCTAGACGAAACACGCTCTATGTTAGATACATCTCAGACGACACAAACTATATGTTAGATACCTCTCAGACGAAACACGCTCCATGTTAGATACATCTCAGACGAAACACGCACTATGTTAGATACGTCTCAGACGAAACACGCACTATGTTATATACATCTCAGACGAAACACGCTCTATGTTAGATACATCTCAGACGAAACACACTCTATGTTATATACATCTCAGACGAAACACGCTCTATGTTAGATACGTTTCAGACGAAACACGCAGGATATGTAATTACCTCCGACGTGATGTATGACCGACACAACTTTACCCGGCCAATGTTCCAGACAATACCAACGATCAAACAAAAGCTTATAACGCACAGAATAGGTGGTACGATGCGGAAGTATGTTCTTACGGAACGTTGGATCAGCGATCTCTGGTCCTTGAAGTGCAGTTTGTGTTGTTGTAGGGGTTGTTGTAGGAGTCGTTGTAGGCGTCGTTGTAGGCGTCGTTGTAGGTGAGGCCGCTGGAGGGACAATGCAATGACCTTGGCTATAAGTTTAGGTATTTACAAATACACAACTGTACGGGTACAGTAAACGTTTACAAAGTTTCACGCAATCATATATATATTATGAAATATGGATTCATGTTTCAGTTTCAGCCTAAATTGTTGCATAGATATATGACGTGTGACGCCTATATTTCCGTTTGCGTAAATACTTGTAAATTTAGAAGTTGTACATTAAATGTAATCAAAAATTGAAGTTAATCTACACATGAAACACATTAATTAATAAATAAAAACCTAGTTGGAAACGTACAAATAACCACATCATGATGCAAATATATTTCAGTATTGGAATACTTATTATAAATATATTTAGTTTTAGCTATAAATTTGGCAAAATAGCCATTATGATGAACTAAAGTAATCAGGCAAGATTATTCCTATATTATGTACAGAAAACCTGACAGTGTGTTTATGACCTTGCTTTGGTTTGGATTCCTTACAAAATGGCTGACTTCATGGTTTCTTTGATCTTTACTAACGCTCAACAACCAGTCGTATCTGTGTCTGTGTCACTGAATGAATTAATGAACGAATAACTCACTTGTAACAAAGCACGAAGCAGTCAGTTCTGCTATGGAATTTGTGTCATTGAATGAATGAATGAATGAATCAATGAATGATCGAATGAATTAATGAATGAATGAACCACTCAGTTGTAACAAAGCACGAAGCGGTCTGTTCTGCAATGGGATATGTGTCATTGAATGAATGAATGAATGAATGAATGAATGAATGAATGAATGAATGAACCACTCACTTGTAACAAAGCACGAAGCAGCCTGTTGTGCGATGGGGCACACGATCTGATGTGCCCAGGCGGTGATGGATGAACAGTGTTGGGTATAGAAGTCGGTGATGTTCGAACACTGGAAGCCTAGAACCGTCTCACTGCAAAAGCCGTATTTCGACACAGCGTCTTTACTGTTAAAGGAAAGCCTTCTCTCACTGAACACCAGTTACATGACGAACAGTTGCCAATGGCGCTGACAGCATCGCAGATGTTGTTGATATCGTCGTTTGTGAGGGCTTGTGAGGCGGATAGGGTAATGGACAACATCACCAGGAATGTACAAGTCATCACCATCGTGGTCGTCGTCATATTGGTTAGCTGTAATTACATAAAGTACACTACCATTATGACGAACACACTTACAACATATTGACGAATATAAGGAAGTGCTCTTTTGTCCGCGCCACTTGCCGTATAGTTTAGTTGAAATGCGTATAACGAACTACTGTTATAACGAACTAGGTGTCGCTTTGAGTTATAAGATATAATTATAGTAGACTGCTGTATACGTAAATATTATTGACGAATATACTTTGAAGAAATCTCAAATACAAGCATCAGAGATCAGTGATTATATAAAGGATAGAAAACATTCACGATTATCCGGTAACCCTCGTTGTCTGATGTACCGCAATTCGATGTCCAGAGACTAATGGCTGAATTAGGTTTTAATTCACAGAGACGTGCGTATTGATTCTTGATTGACAGGCGCCATAACCGTGAGCTCGTAAGTTTCATTAAGAAGGTCGAAAACTTCTACAAGTTGCGTGTGAAGCCCATTTTTGGTGTCCCCGCCGTGATATTGCTGGAATATTGCTAAAAGCGGCGTAAAACTATACTCACTCACTCACTCTACAAGTTGTATCGTACTTCCACACGAAGCTAAAAATTCGTGATATCCATGACACACAGATTCAAACGGCGATAAACCCAAATCACTCACTCACTTACTCACAGCCCTAGAAGTTATCCCCATCCTTCCATTGAGATGAGCATTCAGTGCGTTCAGTTATTTTAAAATTTAAACAAAGAAAGATTTGCTCACAAGAAATTTCTGAAAAAACCTTTAACAACCCGGCAACTTATTTCCCTTGGAATGTACGAATTTGATCGGTCTAGTGGCTTCATACCGATCTAGGTCAACTTGCCATTGGGCATTTGAAAATACAGTATGCAAGGCAGGTCTAGACGAACACCACATGTCAGTGTTAGAGCTACCTCGGTACATCTCAAATTCATATCACACTTCCCAGTCATGCACTCAGTTGTATTATTCACACAAGCCATGCACGGCTGTAGCGTTAATCGGTGAATATTGCGTTACAGTGAGGAATACTACAAAGCAAGGAGAAATTGAATAATTCAGATCAGACCAACTGGTCGAGGAATGCTAGAAAGCGCATCATTTCAAGACAAATATCGGTAACTTGAGCATACTGGCATTGTCGTACACGACCCTTTTTCTCTATACGTTCGTAGCCCTAAGAATTCTTAACTTTGATCGTAGCAAATGTGTTAAGAATGGGCTTAAGAAGTTCGTAGGTCTACGAACGTTTCGAGAATAGCTAACTGTCACGTACTCTCGTCCAATTCGTGAAAATTCCTGCTGCAGTACCCCGGCTAAGTCGATATGATAATGAACTATGAACACCTGATAATGAACTATGAACACCTGATAATGAACTATGAACACCTGATAATGAACTATGAACACCTGATAATGAACTATGAACACCTGATAATGAACTATGAACACCTGATAATGAACTATGAACACCTGATAATGAACTATAAACACCTGATAATTAACTATAAACACCTGATAATGAACTATGAACACCTGATAATGAACTATGAACACCTGATAATGAACTATGAACACCTGATAATGAACTATGAACACCTGATAATGAACTATGAACACCTGATAATGAACTATGAACACCTGATAATTAACTATGAACACCTGATAATGAACTATGAACACCTGATAATTAACTATAAACACCTGATAATGAACTATAAACACCTGACTGTGTATTGGTTCCCGGGAGTTAACAGAAGCGTCCAAAAAGAACGAAGGAATCAGGACTCTCCGAAACTAGCGTCGTTGTCTCCTTTTTGATAATATTTGCCTATCTCCACATACAAATAATGACGAAGAGCCTCAGTGTTCAGCCGCATTTGAGCTTTAGCATAACTGCGATGTTAAATATACACTAGACACATTTGAGCATTAGCATAATTATGATGTTAAAAATACAGACACATTTGAGCTTTTATTGGCATAATTGTGATGTTAAATATGCAGACATAAAGCTTTAGAATAATTGTGATGCTAACTATACAGACACATTTGAGCTTTAGCATAATTGTGATGTCACACATACAGACACATTTGAGCTTTAGCATAATTGTGATGCTATATATACAGTAGACACATTTGAGCTTTAGCTTAATTGTGATGTTAACTATACAGTAGACACATGTGAATTTTAGCATAATTGTGATGTTAAATATACAGACACATTTGAGCTTTAGCATAATTGTGATGTTAACTATACAGTAGACACATGTGAACTTTAGCATAATTGTGATGTTAAATATACAGTAGACACATTTGAGCTTTAGCATAATTGTGATGTTAAATATACAGTAGACACATTTGAGCTTTAGCATAATTGTGATGTTAAATATACAGTAGACACATTTGAGCTTTAGCTTAATTGTGATGTTAAATATACACACACATCTGAGCTTTAGCATAATTGTGATGTTAAATATACAGTAGACACATCTGAGCTTTAGCATAATTGTGATGTTAAATATACAGTAGACACATTTGAGCTTTAGCATAATTGTGATGTTAAATATACAGTAGACACATTTGAGCTTTAGCATAATTGTGATGTTAAATATACAGTAGACACATTTGAGCTTTAGCATAATTGTGATGTTAAATATACAGTAGACACATCTGAGCTTTAGCATAATTGTGATGTTAAATATACAGTGTACACATTTGAGCTTTAGCTTAATTGTGATGTTAAATATACAGACACATTTGAGCTTTAGCATAATTGTGATGTTAGATATACAGTAGACACATGTGAGCTTTAGCATAATTGTGATGTTAAATATACAGTAGACACATTTGAGCTTTAGCATAATTGTGATGTTAGATATACAGAATATTTTATAGAATTCTATGCGGAGATATTTAATGCTGAGCTAGAAGAAGCTAAAAGTGACAGAGGATGACAATAAATACACTAGACAAATTCTGTTCCATTTGTTGAAGGACACTGTTTGCATGAGACGGGGCCTCTTTTTGAGGGACACTGTCTGAATTAGACAAGGATAAATTGTTCCCCTTCCAGGACACTGTCTGTATTAGGCAGATATAAAACATGTTTCTCTTGATGAATGAGCGAGTCAAGAAGGACACTATGTGTATTAGACAGATTATATAACATGTTTCTCTTGATGAATGAGCGAGTCTAGAAGGACACTGTTTGTATTAGACGGATATAAAACATGTTTCTCTTGATGAATGAGCGAGTCTAGAAGGACACTGTCTGTATAAGACGGATATAAAACATGTTTCTCTTGATGAATGAGAGAGTCTAGAAGGACACTGTCTGTATTAGACGGATATAAAACATGTTTCTCTTGATGAATGAGCGAGTCTAGAAGGGCGTTGTCTGTATTGGACGAAGATAAATCATGTTCCCCTCAATGAAGGACACTGTCTGTATTAGACGGATATAAAACATGTTTCTCTTGATGAATGAGCGAGTCTAGAAGGACAATGTCTGTATTGAACGAAGATAAATCATGTTCCCCTTGATGAAGGACACTGTCTGTATTAGACAGATAATACAACATGTTCCTCCTGTTGATAGGCACTGTCCGTATTTCGTGGGGGTAAACCTTATTCCTCTTGTTGCAATACACTGCCTGCATTAGACGAAGATGAATCATGTCTTCTTCGTTGAAGACAACTGTCAGTATAGGGCAAAGATCTCTGACGCTAACCCTACATGATGGAAACAGCCTCGATCCTATAAATAACATTACCATGAATACTTCTCTTTAGGAATCCTACAAAGTGTCAATGATCGAATACTGTACTAGAGCAAAGAAAAAGAAATACTTGAACATGTCAGGTAGGAACAAAAGGAATAGAAATAAATAACAAATGCACAGCAGATAAATAAAAATATCAAGCCAAGGATTTAACCTGATTATTATTTTGTTGCATAGCAATATCTTCAGACTGATGTTTCGGGTCAGAGAGATGTGGTTTTCTATGCTTCAATCAAATACAATCGACAGCTTGAGTTGTGATAAATCTATTCTTATTTCTGACACATGTGGCAGGCAAACATATTATTAATCACGAACACGTGACTTTGTCAAATGTAGGTGTTAAACTGCTAAAGTCGTGTATGCATACGTACTGTGTAATGTTACTGAAATATGAGACTGGAGACCCACCCACCCAAAGCTAAAAATATATAACTTGAGCAGGCCGAATAACATCAATCGTTAATTATTTTACTATTTATTTGTAACGACGCAATAGCCATGCTAGCATTTGTATTGATGTTATGTGATTTTAGTTTTAATGGCACTCAAGATATAATGAGGTATACAAGATATACTGAGGACAGCGTATTTTATGTGTCGCGGTTGGGTGAATACTTCCAGGTGTATACAGTTCGTAAATATTTAAATATCATAAAGATTTATTATTACATGTACATACGTAAATTAATTAACCTGCTGGAGGTTACCTATCTGACAAGTCTCACCAAAACGGAGGTGTAAAAGAAAGTATACCGAGTTTGTTGTATATGTAACTGAAATCTTTGCAGTTTGTTTATGTCTGTTTAACCGCCAGTCATTCCCGCACCATTTTGTAAAAGTAATCCGTGGCTGGGTAACTGTGAGTAAATGGAGAAAATGGAGACTGGTCTAAGAAATGTATTTCTTCCATTCCCTATCATATCTGATATATGTTCAATTTGTCCCGATAAAAAGCAAATATATTGATTTCAACTCATCGACAGCTTGGTAATATTCGAGTATTTAAAATTTAAGTTTAGTTCAGTTTGTTTCATTTAGCAGAAATAAAAGGTATGAACAAATCAGCTGAAGGGTATGGTTCATGCTCTCTCAAAATATAAAAACGGAAATTCCTACACTTTAATGCAACTTTATCCCCCCATTGAGCTGCTCAGAAATACCTGGACCCATTCTGAACGTTCTAATGCTATAGGTTTACAACCGATCAGGTCAGCATAAATGACTCATTGGCCATATTATATATTTCAATAGATAATGATACTGCAACAATATAAAATAAACATTGTCATGAAATCCATATGATAATAGAATATAGTGAAATATATAAGTCATCCCAGTATACCTGTAGCCATGTCATTGTGTGTTTAGTAATATCTCTATGCACATAAGTCGTGGGTTTAAACTGACAGAATGCTTTTCAGCTCAACGACTTTAGGGCAAGTTTGTAAGTAATCCAGTGAGTAAATAGGCTAGGTTTAAGAACCCAGCGACCCCCATAAGTTAAAACGTGAAAGTTTAAAATCAACAGCTGAACAGCATTGTTTCCCACCCCACTGACCAGGATAAGTACAATGTGAAAAAGCTCATGTAAGCTCAACGGCATTAAAATACATGATTTCAAATGCTGTAATTGATAGAGGTATATAGTTTATCTAAAAAACTCTCATCTCCACTATTTTTATATCCCATACCTATTTGACACCTACAGACCCGAACCGTACGCCCTAAAAACATTACCAAACAATAACTTCCACTTTTTGCAATGTACCCGCAAGATATACATAATTACTGCATATTCAGAGCAACGGATTAACATGCGTATCCTAGTCCTTGCAGTTTCTGGTACATATTTCCTAAGCAATCTGACAAATAACAATGCGATTATAGTCTGTTTGCGGTGAAAACGTACCGATGAATTTCACTTTAAACAAAAAAGTAAATCAAATAAAGTGAAATTAAGATTGCAAATCCTCATAATTTTACCTTGCCATTGGAAAATTTAATTCTCAGAATTTTATTCAACTTATGATAAATGTTGTTTCACATACGATCATAGTTTCAAATCGGTATTATTGGTTTGTATTACAAGGGGGTATGCACATTAAATGAAACACCGAGAACAAGGAGGGTTGGTCTAAGTTAACGCTCATCACGTACCGTACGTGCATTTGTTTCACTGTTCCAACTACTGCGCTTATCCCCTTGTAATACAAACAAAAATAAGCGATTTGAAACTTTGATCGTTTGTTAAACAACTTTTTTCCTAAGTTGAATAAAAATAAAGATTTAAAGTTTCAATTGGCAAGGTAGAATTATAAGGTTACGCAATCTCAATTTCACTTTATTCCATTTACATTTTTGTTTAAAGTGAAATTCACCGGTACGTTTTCACTGCAAACAGACTATAATCGCATTGTTATTTCTCAGAATGCTTAGGAAATATGTACCAGAAACTGCAAAACATTTCTCATTTAAAGCGTATAGTTATGTCTTATTTGTCGCTTGTCATTTTGCTATTTAAGAGACTCATCAAGTCTAGGCTCTGGCGTCAAGTGAGAGATAGGTGTAGATTAGCAGACACTGTTTCCCGAACAAGATGCATTCTTGTTGCACACATATCCCACGAATAATTTATCAAACAATCTCCACAGAAATAGGACGGTTAACATTAAAACAGGAAAACATATGGCTCGTCAACATCAGGTTATAGCTGTTGTGTTCTTCTAGCGTTGTAAATATTAATGTTGTCATGACACGACGAGGCAGAATGAATGCCAGGTCATCTATGACGAACGCTCTGGCCGTCGCATGTGTAAACAATGTTAAACTATGGCAAGCCCCTGTGTATGTATAACCATATGACTTGGATACCCCGTGTACCTCACACGTGTACAGGTATAAGGTTGTTGTGTCGCGAGGACACCTGTCTCAAAGAGACTACAGTGAACACAGCCATTGCACATATTTGTGTAATGGCCGCCTGCCGAGGTCAAGGGCTTGGGGTTTCACGTAGACTGGCTTCATGAAACCGCAGTATATTGATCCTGTTATGGTCTGGTATGATGAATGGTAGCAATCTGATAGCCAGACAGACTCGGCTGTCAGTTTGTCATATATAGTTGTTTGTGTCGAATGTACTTGGATTACACGGTTGGTTGCCCAACTCGCATTCCTGTGTACCTGCCTCTACACGCCGACTACATCTTGAGCTCACAACGACTACCAGTCCCCAGAAAATAAAATTTTAACGCACACACATACACATACACGCACACGAACACACACACACAAAACAAAACAAAACAAAACAAAACAAAACAAAACAATTTTTTACATAAAGAAGCGAAGTTCTGCAGTATATACTGTGCTGTGAGTTCGTGTGTAAACAACGTGTATATATAATAACAATTAAATATTGTGATTACAGTCAGTTGTTGTATAGTTGTTTACAATCACGTTTGGCAATCCATTGAGAAAACAACATTAACTACAACAGGTGCACTAACAGGTGAAGTGAACAAAGTCCTTTATGCATATACTGACACCTACCTCTCGGATGTGTTGCAAATGTCTCTTCTAAATCCTGTTATATAATAACATCATGTTATAGCCTCAGACGAGCTCAACGAGAATATATCACTAGACACATTTCCGCTCCACTTAACACGAGAAGCTCGTCGTGTACATCCTGTTGACCGCTCACCAGTGCTTCGGTTCAAACTTTAACAATGAATAGACACACTAGATCAAAATCTCGTTTGCTTGGTTTGTTGTGGTCTTCAGCTTACACTGACAATGGAGTTCATGTAGTGCAGCAAGCCCTCTGAAACACTGCGGAACAGTTAATAGGAGTGAGTTTGTGTCCACGCTGCTTGTATCATTATTCAGGTATTAGTTTTGGGGCTATATATAGTTATGTCCAAAACGACACAGGCTTTCAGACAAGTGGAGAACTTTTGACAAATCACGGAGTTTCTAGATTCCTGGTTACATTTGACTTCCCTTTGCATGTGTTTTTAATGGCTGCCATATAAACTACTGTCCAAAAGAAACGATACCACGTGTTTCAAAGATCACTAAATGAAAACAAAACAACATAAACATTTCAAATTGATATCTTTCATTAGATAAATGATTTTACGGCATGTGTACAAAAAGTCATGGCAATCAAAGATTTACAATCATGAACACAGGGCTTTAAACGAAGTGTGGTGCCCAAAATTCAAAATTCATTTTAGCACAGTGGAGGAGGCTAGTGAGGGTAGTCTCTGAAAACAGTCTTAACGCCACTTTAGTACCGGGTATGTCCACCAGCAGCTGCGATACATGCCATGACACGCCTCCGAGCTGATGACGTCTTGTTCTTGAAAACGTTGGATGACGTTAGGGATGATTCGCTGCCACTCATCCAGGAGACAATGTTCCAATTGTTGGAGGTTGACTCGGGGCATTTTCTGATTTTTGAGGTGATCCCAGATGTGCTCAATGGTATTCAAATCTGGTGAACACGCTGGCCATGGCAAAACCTGTATGTTGGCGTTGGCAAGGAAGTTCTGGGTCAATCTTGCCGTATGAGGCCTAGCGTTATCGTGCTGGAACACGATTCCTCCTGGATGCTGTTGGGCGAATGGCTGCACGACTGGTCGTAAAACCACATCTTGGTAACGCTGTGCATTCAGGTTCCCCCGAATAATGACGAGCCTCGTTTTCACATCACCGCAGATACCTCCTCACACCATTGCACTTCCGCCTCCAAATGCATGGACTTGCTGGATGCAGTTCGGCGCCAAACGTTCACGAACTCTTCGGTATACTCGCTGCCGACCATCGTTCTTGTAAAGGCAAAACCTGCTTTCGTTCGAAAACAAGACACGTGCCCAGTTTCGACGTTGCCACCGCCGAACACGCATGGCCCATATCAATCTGTTGACTGTTTTGACGTGTCAGGTAGACTCTGCGGTAGGGGCGACGTGCACGGATACCATGTGCCTGCAGTCTCCTGTAGACGGTTTGTCGACTGATCCGGTGTCCCAGTCCCGTTGCCGCCGTTAACGTCGCAGGAACGAAGCGGTTACGTAGGTGAAGTAACCGGATGTGGTTGTCTTGAATAGGCGTGGTCACCCGGGGTCTCCCGCTTCTCGGCCTGACTGTTGTTCGGACTGTTTGACGCAACCGTCGCATTAACCTGGTAACGGTTATGCGTACGCATCCAAACGTTCTTGCTACAGCGGCGTGTGATGCTCGCTGTAGGACCATTCTAACGGCTCTTTCTCTCTGGATCGCTGTCAAACGTGCCATTTCTTGTGTGTGCTTTTTACTGCTGTGGGCACAACGTGTCGGACCAGCGGTTTTCTACAGTTCATCTGCACGTGCATTTCGTGCTACACGACTTAACGTCATTTTGAGTATTCGTGCGATTGCTTCTTAAGTGAATAAATGTTACCGTTTTTTTCGATCGAATACGTTTGGTTAGGAACGTGGGATACACAGAAATATGTTTTTTCTCCAAAAAGTATCATTAATTTAAAAATATTGAAAAAAATATTTGGTATCGTTTCTTTTGGACATGAGTTTAGGTGAGGCAGGATACGGTGACCTTTTTACGAACACTAGCGTCATCACGAATCGATCATGAATCAAACATATGCGGCAGTTGACATCGTACTATCCGATTATGGTATGAATTGTCGCTTACATCTATAAATATGTGTGTGTTGCATGAAAGTAGGCCATGAGTCAGTATTCACACCGACATCTGGTATATTAAACATCCCTGCCATTTCATGATGACAAAAAGCGCTACACATGCAATCAATTTCTTTGCGGCAAATGAACATTGTAGATTTATATATGCAAGTAAAACGTCACTGAAATGCACATTGTTGATTTCTATATGTAACTCTGACGTCACTGAAATGCACATTGTTGATTTCTATAAGTAAATCTGACGTCACAGAAGTGAAGCTGAATCATAACTTCATAGCTTGAAATTATTTGAATATTTACATTAATAAAATATTTGAATATGGTTTGACCACACATAGATCTTAAATGGAAGTGCTTTACGTTCACAGAAGTATCTGGTTCTGTTTTTGAAATTAATTAGTAGAAGGTTCCTTGGATCGCATTACTTGACAACAGATTCGAGGAATCTTGTAACTGGGAATGTTTGATGCCAGCTAATCATTTGTACATTACAGCCAATTTGATTTTAACGTATATATTGTGTCGATTTCAATAGGTTTGATAAGTTAGTATGCATGAACGTTAAACCATTCTAATTTGTCATCCAGTTCGCTATCCACATCCAGAGACCATATAATAGGACCTGTATTATATGGTCTCCGATATATCACAGTGTATTTGTCATGTGAGTGTAAGAATGGAAAATATAAATATGGCCATGGAACATCTACATGTATATCATAATGGTTTGGTTCCGATACGCCTTGATAATGTTCCGAAGTTCTCCACTACTGCAATAATACAAATATGACAATTATTTATTTATAAAGCGCCTAATATCAACCGTAGTGGTGCTCAGTGGCTCAATTCACAATACTCGTTAATGTACAGCCAACATACCTTTGGTCTTTTCTCCTTCAGCGAGCAGGCACGTGGTGATAGAACCGATACACTACTGGAAGCTTTAAAATATTTCCAGACACAAGCATGCCACAATACACATTACTTGATACGAAGCTCCACTATACTATCTCCACCACCGCCACAACTAACAGCACCACCGCCTTCTACGATAACGTATTCTGTCAGACATATACGTTATGCGGTACAACTATGTTATACTGACACAGATACATGCACCATTGTTCTCATATTGACTTGTATGGTAAATAAAATGTATTGTGTTAGGCATATACATACTGAAGCATGTACACACACATGCACTATAATGTTTATACTGATCATGACGAAAATAATTGTACAATAACATATACTCATGCCAATAATGGTTGTCACCCCCAGCCTATTAATATACTAGTAATTGAAGAGGGTGACAACCATTATTGGCATGAGTATATTTAAATATGTTAGTAGGGTTCTTGTGTACTGAGTAAGGATTAAACAAACAATTCGCACATACTACGGCTATTTCAATGTGCCAATGTACCAATTCATAACGCACGCGCGCAATCACGCGCACGCACGCACTCACACAAATCTCGAAGCCGTGGAAGAAAATACGGATAAGTAAACATAAAAGCTGTTTATAAACACATCGACATTACTGACGCGCCGAAACGCAACTAATGGGCGTGAGCGGTATAAAGGGGACCGGGTATGTTCCTTACCTGGGTTGACTAAAGGATATGTTATTGACACCACTGTCGTCACTGACTCGACGATGTCGTGGGCACTGTTGTTGACGTTTGCTCTAACAGGTAAGTGGATAGTTAGAGTGTATGCTGTTTAGATGTACTGTTACACGAAAATAAAAAATGCAGATATAAAGTAAAGTAAGCAATACCTGTTGCTGTTATTTTCCTTTAAGCGGATTGGGAAAATATATACTAGGATGTGTAAATAGTTTCTTTGTCGGGTATAAATAAGAAATATTTCTGAATTATGTGTCAATATAAACTACACATGTTTGCGTGTTGGTTTGATTTGGTTATATGTTTTTGATTAACGCAACAATCAGCAATATTCCAGTTATGTGACCGTGGTCTGTAAACAATCAAGTCTGGACCAGGCACTCATTGATTGCCTTCATATTATTGTATACTCCCCAGGGAGTTGAGATTGATAATACGCTGTACCGATGAGATTGACATCCAATGAGCGAGGGAAAAATACTAGCGCCTTGAGCATGCACTAGTTGCCTGGATATGTGCGCTATATAAATAACCTATCATCATCATCATATTTATCTATCTACGCAATTTGGGTACGCTGACATGCACCAACCGAGTTACCATGCATGGCCTGTACAACCCCAATATGTAAAATCAACACAATATGTAAAAACTAACGCACATGGCCACCCGATCCCGTTACGACAAAAAGAGGTTACTGAAGATCAATTCTAAACAAGATGTTTACTGGTAATACTAGATGTACACCCTGGGGATACGCCCCTCCTAAATACGCCCCTCCTAAATCCTTTGACTGAAATTTTCAAACAGCGAATAAGACGTTTACGATTTCAATCTCGTCAACCGTGCCAAGCTGCATCGGACACATGCATCTGCTCCCTTCACCTTGCACAACAATCTTAACGCATGTGTTATATTGAATGCCTGTGATATATTGAGGTGGTATATTCACTAGGTTCTGATGCACGCTGGGTCTTTAATTACAAACTTAAAAGACCCGATGAACATGTTGACAAACCTAGAAACGCCCTCAATTCCTCAACACCCCCACCCCACACCACTCGACATCTCCAGCAGGGTGCGACCTGTTGTATACTATACATATTGTACAGAGGGCACTATAGGCCTACAAGGGACAATGTGAGCTGGGGATTCTACGTGAGGGGGACAATGGGGCCATACACACACCTAGAAAGCTTTCACGGGGTGAAGGATATATATTATGTTGATATATTTACATTGGAATGTTCATGGAAAGTGGGTTCTGTATACCAGCTAAGAACGGTGTTATGTTTTCAAAAACAGGTATAGACATAGGTACAGTCAGGAGACATTCACGTGCACATATATACTCCACCAGATACAAACATACATGTACGAATATTGACCTGTCATACAGTATATCTACTGTAATATGTTAAATAGGTCATTTGATATTGACCGTATGATATATTTAATATGTCTACTGTATGATATCTTTAGCACGTACCAATACGCCTTACTAGAATTTCCTAGTTTTGCCTTAGGCGGTAAGTTTGTTTGTCGTTTAACCCCATACTCAACAATGTTCCAGCTATATGATAGTCTGTAAATAATAGTCCAGGAGCTTCGATTTATTTCTATTAATTTATCAACACGTATCAAATAGATCTTATTTGTGGTCTTTAGAAAATCAACAACACAAGTGATGCTATTTTGATTTTATGCAGCGGTGAGAGAGAGAGAGCTGTTTATTTCAGTAAAGGGGCCACAGGCCCATTATACATGTTGTACCATCCGCACAGTTTATCAAGCGCCAATATAATAATTAACATAGATGCTACGGGGCAGGATACACATCAGGATATAGAGATATCGCAATCGCAAAAACGTATTACCTTTTTTAAGAGCTAGGTCTAAATATTTTCCCAGATCATTAATGACAATTATATTCCTTGACAAGAACAGTTGAAACAGCTACTCATGTGATCGGAGATTATAGTAATATTTGGGAATTGTATTTTCTCTAAAACCATTGTATTATGGACTTTATGCAGCGGTAGATGAAACATGTTTAGTCATGTTAAAAGTTAACGGTCGGTATGAGTACAGTTTGGAAGAGTAATCACCCACATCTACATGTATACGTAACGCGTCGACAACTTGCTGATATATTTAACTATGGTGTATATCAATAGTATGGCTCAGACACAACAACATGACAGTTGCATGCAGTATGTTTAGATATATCACTTGGGTACAAAACAGTGTACAGTTCCTAAGTGAAAGGGGCGGACGGAGGGATAGCTTGGCGCCTAAAGCGTTAGCGCGTCAGGCCGACGACCCGGGTTCGATTCCCTGCTTTGATACAAATGTAAAGCCAAATTCTGGTGTCCCACCCCCGCCCCCACAAACACACACACACACCCACCCGCCTTGATGGTGCTGTAATATTGATAAAAGGGAAATAAAATCCTGTCCACTAACTCATATCAACGATACACTATAACGCTTAAAGACGCCAACAATATATATTTGCTCCTGTATCACCCAACCTTGAAGGTAGGGACATCGGAAACATCTGGGTGGTATTCTTTTCCCATGAGAAAACAAGGAAGGAATACTGTCACACAAATGCAACATGCAAGTGCATTGGTGCTATTCATAAAGCGAAAAACAAAAAAAATAAACAAGGTCTCATGCTAATTGTCATATACTCGCTAATCCCTTGTATAATGTTAAATTTGTATGTGTCCCATTGTCATATACTCGCTAATCCCTTGTATAATGTTAAATTTGTATGTGTCCCATTGTCATATACTCGCTAATCCCTTGTATAATGTTAAATTTGTATCTGTCCCATTGTCATATACTCGCTAATCCCTTGTATAATGTTAAATTTGTATCTGTCCCATTGCCATATACTCGCTTATCCCTTGTATAATGTTAAATTTGTATCTGTCCCATTGTCATGTACTCGCTAATCCCTTGTATAATGTTAAATTTGTATCTGTCCCATTGCCATAAGAGCCTAAAGAAACATGCTCATTAAGTCGGACACTTCATTAAAGGTAAACAAAATTGTGTATATCTTTAAAAATAATTAATAAAAGTTTTAAAAAATATTTATGTCCATGAATACACGTAAAATACGTTAGTGATCGGAATTTATTGTATCTGTATAAAACGCTGATTAACTATGAGCAAAATCTCCTCTCTTCATAATGAAGTCATTTTACTCTCGAATGCACAATAGTATTGTCTTGAGAAAATGTTACTTCTCGACAGTCAGCCTTATAGGCAGGTGAGTGTACATTACCTGTTATCTGTAACATAATGATCCATTTCAACCTGCCACATCAAGCGTAAACAAACAACAGGTGCTGCTATAGGCAACGTTCTCGTTAACTGTGATTCTTATATACCGTCAGATAAATATGTCCAAATGTATACCGTCATACAAATATGTCCAAATGTATACCGTCATACAAATATGTCCAAATGTATACCGTCATACAAATATGTCCAAATGTATACCGTCATACAAATATGTCCAAATGTATACCGTCATACAAATATGTCCAAATGTATACCGTCATACAAATATGTCCAAATGTATACATAATATGTCCAAATGTATACCGTCATACAAATATGTCCAAATGTATACCGTCATACAAATATGTCCAAATGTATACCGTCATACAAATATGTCCAACCGTATACCGTCATACAAATATGTCCAAATGTATACCGTCATACAAATATGTCCAAATGTATACCGTCATACAAATATGTCCAAATGTATAGCGTCATACAAGTATGTCCAAATGTATACTGTCATAATACAAACATGTAACCACATATATAATTGTCACGATACAAATTCATGTATCTTCAAATATAGTCCCTTACGACACAGGCAAAGAAACATACCCCTACAATGCAAACATGCAAACATATGTGACAATATGGTAATATATATGTACACATGGGCTACAAATTGTGTAGCTAGAAAACAAATATTATGAAAACTAACACGGCAAATGCTTGAAAGTTTCCACCCCGAAACAGATTATATGCCCAATGCAACCATCGTACCTAACGTACCTTGACAGACAGCTAGACGACAATGTATGCAATGTGTTGTACCATATGTTGTCCTCAGTGTAAAACTCTTCTTAAATCTATATCATATACAAGGTAGTAGAACATTGTGATCATCCACGTCTTTGTGGTGTGTTTGACAGACATTGCCTACAGTCATAACAGATGAATACTTCACCCTGTTAGATATTTGGAAAACTAAGCTTAAGGCTATGTCGTGTTACAAACTTGCATAGCATCTGCCTTCTATCTAGGTCTGTTGTCACAATCAACATTCTCTTTAAGACGAGCAATATTCCAGAAGACCCAGCCTCTAGTTTATACATTTCACAATACATGTACTAGTTTGTGAGTACGATAGAGCATTCTCTTTTCATACCGATTTCAAACATTCTCAAAAGCTTTGTCAGTAAAGGTTTGAAGAAGATCAATGGCATATATACAAAGGACATTTTCAAATTTATAAATTACTGACAAAAATGCAATTCCTATTTTCAATTGTGCCATATGTTCTCGTGTACGTTTACATGAACAATTCAATTTGCACGTATTTTTAACGGTGGCACCGACACACTACATACAATACATTCGGAATTGGAATGACTCAGGAGTCGACTTTCAGACGAGATTTCTGATGAATATTATGTATTGTTAGCTTGAAATCCATGTGAATCAAATGTAATATCCAAACCTGTAAACATTAGCTGTATACTACTCTTTTTCAACGTTAGTGTTTTTGTTTAGAGAAATATACTGAAATCTATGAACACTTATTTCCTTAGGGTTCAGCCGTCATCATAAAAAATGAAAGTCCAGTCTTCTTTATGAAACACTGACCTAATCATCCAAGTCAGCCATTGGGCGTCACGGCACGCCGCTAGCGTATTTGCCACCTAACGTTAATTCGCGGGGCATGTGATATAGCATTACGCTTGTCTAAACACTTTTCTCACTCAAAAGAAATCTGAAGCAATGTTTAAGCATAATCAATATTATTGGGTATGATAATAATTTCCTCTTATCCCATTTGAATATCTAATACGAAAACAGATGTTGATCGGTGTTCCATAATCTAATAGACATGTGTTTTCTGTGCGATGTAAAAGAACAGGGATTAAAAACAACAAAGGGATATAGCTGGTTAGAATAGGCCTTTTTGTTTCTTGTCGATTCTCTGTCGAGTTTTAACTGGGAATCTTCACGCAAGGGAATAAAGTGTGAAACCATCAAACAACACGGAAATGTGGCATACAAACACGACTGTATTCTAAAGCTATTTCAGTGTATGAAATATGCCAAAAACCCAGCCAGACATCAGGGCTGGTAACTTCAAAATGTTACCAGCCAAAATGGATTTAACAAGACCATACACCAAGATATGTATGGAACATCTAAACGTTTTACCAGACCATCGGGGTGGCTAGCTGTAAATCTAGACCGTCCGTCAGAAATCTAGCCCGTCTCGGGCGGTCGGACGGGCCTTATTTCATACACTGGCTATTTACATTTTTAAGTCACAAATAATTACAAAGGAATCAATATGACAATACAAGAGAGAGTGGCAGTACAAATTCAAGATCAGTGCAAATACACTGGTAATATGATATCAAAATAATAGCAATATAGTGGGTAAGGTTTTACGCCGCTTTTCGCAACATTCAAGCAATAAATCGAACCCGTGTCTTGGGGGTGACAAGCGAATGCTTTAACCACAAGGATGCCTAAACTCCTCAATATTAATACAGACTATGATGATGACATTAACCTCGATACAAGAGCAGTCAAGCTTCAAACATAGTCCTTTATAGGCTGGGTATCCTAGGTGTCAAATAAGCTTCCCTCAACTGCTGGTCTTAATGTAATGTGAGATGTGTTGATTGATGACAGAGACAGGCCATAACAACTTCCAGAAGTTTCCTTTCAGGAATATTCCGTGAAACGGTGGGTCAGACTAAGTAGGAATATTACAGATCCTCCGGAAATTCCCATAACTCCCAGTCTATACATGTACACTACTGTCAATGTAACAGTTACTTATTTACATGATCACTGTTACACACTTAACGTCCCACAATCTGGTGTATATACTATTGAAAGAAGACCAACCCATCAACATGTACTGTATGGATTAATGAAGACAATTGAAGTCAAGAAAGCTAGGATAGCTTGGTCTGTCAACGCGTTTGCTGACGGGATTTAACTCTTTGAGGAAACAAGCACAAACTCGGCATCACTGTCCCGGAACACTTATTAAACAAGATATAAACAATGAACAGCAAATAAGCGAAATATATATGTTCAGAAATTACAAGGGCAGCAGCGAGCTAAGGGTCCGGCTAAGACATAAAAAGGTCAGTCGTCTTCCAACTCAACCTCATTTCTTTCCTACTAAGGCTTTGGTAGAATTCATTCTTCTTGGGGCTTCAAAACTTCAGCAATCCTTTGGCAATGAAAGTTGGATCTTTACACTGATATATTGAAATATGAACACGAGGGCATGTACTAGTAAACTCAGTTCCAGCTAATGTCAATAGTGAGGGTCCAGCTCAGACATGAAAGAGGTGAGCCGAGTTACAACTTAACCTCAATGCCTTTCCTACTAGCAGCATATCCTCCTCTCGGTTGAACTTGTTTGTTTTAGGACAGATATTGACCGAATGAACCATTAATTCCGAACGCTAATTACTATGTTCATTTTAACAATAGCTATCTTGAATTAGTCGATGTTATATGACCATTAAGAAAGAGTAGGATTGAATTTTGCAAGCATTAACATAGACTTATCACTTTCAACTTACTTATCTCTTGACACATTGATCTCTGCGTGGGTCTACTCCCATTTGTGAGAACTCCCAATTGTGAGACTCCCAGTTATGAGACAGTGGAGTAGGTAATTAACAAAGTAAACACACCATACTCCCCTGCCTGATAGAATAGATTAACCCTAGCTAATTACTGATTTGCTATGAAATTGAATCTTTGGAGGTAACATAATGAAACTTTATAAGATAAATTGATTAACATACTCCGGTAAATGTACTTAAAAATTAAACACTTTGTGTAAGTAACTTCATGATCATTTGAAAGAGAAATTAATTTACCTACTCAGATTTACTCCGTCTCCGAAACTACAAGCTATAGTTTAAGAAATAACTCTGAAATACAAGGAATTTACCGTCGAACTGCCTCTTATGCCAAATCCTTTTTACCCGACACAATAAATTTATGGAACGCCCTACCAAGAGTCATGTAGTCTCACAGAATTTAAAAACCTAATTACAAAAACCGAAAACAAGATTTATATTGACCTTAATTATGGATCTTGTTTTTGTCAAATCGTCCACTGCCGCCTCAGGCTCGGATGTAGCGACCTAAACGCCGATAAGTATAACAGACATTTAACAGACAGTCCATGTTGTTCTTGTCGATATCAGAGTGAAAACGCCCTACACTATTTCCTCACTTGATAAGAATTAATATGTAGTTTACACTACTCGTTATAACCCGGATACCATTTTGAACGGAAACAAGAATTTACTTCTTGTGTAAACCAGCAGAAAATAGTTGAATTCGTCCACGATTACATCATCAAGACACAACGCTTAAATTTTCTCAGGAAAATACTTAAATTAACTCAACAACCTTCTCATGATTGATGTATATTCCTACAATAGCTTGTTAGACACACACAACTGTAACTCTCTAATTATGACTACTTAGAGAATAGTTGTATTTGATGTAATCTGTATATATTTATCTGTAGTTAAAATATATTTATGCAACAGTCAATATCGATGACGTCACATCCTCCATTTCATTTTGTATTTTATGTTGCATGGGAGCAGTGTTAACATAAGCAGTTATGCTTGTTCACCAATCCCAATTCATTTTCATAAATGATAATAAAATATGTTTAAACCAAAATGACTTTCAAATTTCATAATAGTCAATAAAAATGTGTTATCATAATTAATTTACTATTCTCTGAATAAATAAAATATTTAATGAACTATTTCTTCTTTGTAAATAAAATCTTTGATAATCTATTTCATTAATCAACTCATCAATGAACTATGGCTCCTGTGGGTACTCTTCAACAACTTGGCTGATCCCACTTTCATTGTAGGGATGTGGAAACACCACCTATGTGCACTGTACCATTAATTAATGTGTCTCACAACTGGGAGTTCTCACAAATGGGAGGACACCTCTGCGTGTATTGACTACACGTACATCAAATGTCAAATGTCCTGTCCCTAATAAATTTTGGCAGTGCTAAAAAGGCATTTACAAGCAGTCATAATTACAGTTTCAGAAATCACTCTTCCCTAATATTACATGTGCCTTCTTAATGGTTGCAATATAACCCAGTATGTTGTAGTTTATTTTGTTTTGATTTTAACGCCGAACTAAGCAAAATTCCAGCTACAGGGCGGCTGTCAGTAAATAATCGAGTCTGGACCAGACAATCCAGTGATCAACAGCATGAGAATCGACCATATTGGGAAACGATGACATGCGTCAGCCACGTTAGTGAGCCTGACCACCCGATCCCGTTAGTAGCCTCTAACCACAGGCAGGGTTACTGAAGACCAATTCTTACCCGAATCTTCGATGGATCTTCGGGTCTGGGGTATGTTGTAACTGTCTTTGAATTCGGTGCGTTTTCAACGTAACGTTCATTATATACTCTCCCAAAAAAGAAACGCATATAGGAATTTCAACTGTATTTTTATGTTTATTTTGAAACATCTTGCAGGCTTTAAGAGTCAATGAAATATAAAATATATGAAATTGCACACTGGGAATGTAGACTTATCCGTCTTCGGCACCAACTCGAGGAAAGTCAGTTTGACTGTCACATGGAGACGTGTGGTGGCGCTGAAGTCAATACCTCGTGTGACCACCGTGGGCATCCAGAACTGCACGGCATCGCCTCGGCATCGAACGAATAAGTCTCAGAATCTCGTGTTGCCCAATCGCAGCCCACTCTGCCTGTAGTGCCTGTGCGAGTTGCTGAAGTGTCTGGGGCTGATGGTTACGGGGTCGCACCCGTCTGTCCAGGGCATCCCACAGATGTTGGATTGGGTTTAAGTCCGGTGATCTTGAGGGCCAGGGGAGCACATTGATGTTGTGGTTCTGGAGGAAGTCTCTAGTGTGACGTGCTGTGTGGGGCCTGGCATTGTCCTGTTGAAACAACTCCCTCTGGCGATCAGTGATCGTAGGATGGGCGTAGGATTTCGTCACAGTACCGTTGAGCTGTCAGGTTGCCCTGGATCATCACCAATCACTTCTCCTACGGCAGGTAATTTTCTCCCCAAATCATAACACTTCCTCGGCCGAATCTGTCCACCTGGGGAACGCAAGCGTCGGCGAAACGTTCATGTCGACGTCTGTACACCCGCATTCCTCCATCGCGTCGTTCCAATAGAAATCGTGATTCATCACTGAACCAGATTCTACGCCAATTCGGTCAGTTCCAGGCCTGAACGTTGGTGCACCATTGAACTCGATGTCGACGATGTTGTTGTCGAAGCACAGGGCCAAAATAAGGTCTTCTGGCACGTAAACCAGACTCTCTCAACCTGTTCCTGACGGTCTGTGCAGAAAGCCTCCACAATCCGGGTATTTGTCGAGCGGTACTGGTCGCCGTAGCTGTTCGATGACGCAGGTGATGTAGCGATCCTGCGCCGCAGTGGTCGCTCGGGGTCGCCCACTACGAGGGGCATCTGCATCTCCCAGAGCCGTGAAATGGTGCTTTGGTGAACATTCATGCGTCGGGCAACTGCACGTTGAGACTGGCCAGCTTCAAGCAAACCAATGGCGATATGACGGTTGGCTTCACTTAGACGTGGCATTTTGCGTTCGTCAACAATATTCCAAATACAGTGAATAATCGACAGATAGCGATCAACCTTTTATACCCATCACTGAGACTATCTGATTCCCAACTTTCACGTACATTGCATGTGAATTGTGTATTCTGTGACACTACACGCCGAAATTAAAAATCATGCTGTTAAATACGGGTATTCTACGGATGGTGCGTTTTGTTGTGATGTTTCAAAACATAAACATAGGACTCATAAACAGAGCAAAACCTTTTGTAAAATGAATCATGTTTTAATTCATTTGCTACATGAAATTGCTATTTTCATGATGCGTTTCTTTTGGGAGAGTATATATTCATTATATGTGTTATGCATTGTCTTCAGCAAAAGCTTTGATAGAAATCATTCTTCATCGGGCTTCCAATTGTCAGCTTTCCTTTGAAATATTAATGGGTGAGTGAGTGAATGAGTTTTACGCCGCACCTAGCAATATTCCAGCTATATGGTGGCGGTCTGTAAATAATCGAGTCTGGACCAGACAGTCCAGTGATCAAGAGCATGAGCATCGATCTGCGCAATTGGGAACCGATGACATGTGTCAACCAAGTCATCGAGCCTGACCACCCGATCCCGTTAGTCGCCTCTTACGACAAGCAGAGTCACCTTTTGTGGGAAGCATGGGTTGCTGAAGACCTATTCTACCCCGGATCTTCTCGCGTCGCAAATTTAATGAAAGCAGGTTAGATATTTACAATAGTTGTCATTTCATTGAAGTATGAACACACCCGGGCGTGTATTAGTAAATTCAGTTCCAACTAATGTCATCAGAGAGTGAGTGATTGAGTATGGTTTTACGCCGCTTTTAGCAATATTGAAGCAATATCACGGCGATGAACACCAGAAATGGGCACCACACACTATACCCATGTTGGGAATCGAACCACTGTCTTCGACGTGACGAGCAAACACTATAACGACTAGGCTAACCCCACCGCCCCTAAGTGACGCGTTGCATTTATACAGTGTCGTGTTCGATTAGGTGATGCCACCACTGTAAGCGGTAGTTTAAGAAAACATGAACATTTTCAACGTATTTCATTTCTACCCGTCAACTTTAAGACTAAAGGGATTATAAATGGGAACGATTTAGTTTTAAGATTATGGACTTACCATCGTTCAGCAGAGGTCTGCAGTGTTTTGAATTATTTATTTACGCTACACACATTTATACGTCCCTGGTCGTCACAACATCTTACGTGGGTTAGCTTTTACAATAAATCATTTAGTTTAGCATTCCCTTCTCATCTGAGGATTACCTGACCACTTTCTCTTCACCACTTTTTTAGTCACCCAAAAGTTTGATATAAAGTTTATGTTTCTCGTGAAATAGTGTTAAGTTTTTCCTCGGTAAACATCAGATTAACTAAAAAATATACATGTATTTACTGAGGACATAAACGTGACATAAAATTGAAGTGAACTGATTGAATGTATTGTATGAGAGACAGGTTCTATAATTTTGTTCTGTGTAAATAAAACCACCCACTTTCGAGTGTTTTCTATGTCGTTAACATTCATTATTGGTAGATTTTAAAACTCTGCAGTCATATATTTTTCATTAAAACCCGTTCAACTCCGCATAGCCATATTTTACCGTTTAACATTTGTGAGTTGTTTTAATATGTATGCCCTGTTACTAAATATTTTATTTCTGAAATGAATGTAACTAGTTGAGATATCAACAATATAAATCTGCCTGTCTGACAGCTTTAAAGCTTTTGCTATTATTGAAAATGTTTATTGAAGTGTCTCGCTGTCTGGTATTACGACCCGTGAAGATCCGGGGTAGAATAGGTCTTCAGCAACCCATGTGATTGCCATAAAAGGCGACTATGCTTGTTGTAAGAGGCGACTAACGGGATCGGGTGGTCAGTTTCGCTGACTTGGTTGACACATGTCATCGGTTCCAAATTGTGCAGATCGATGCTCATGCTGTTGATCACTGGATTGTCTGGTCCAGACTCGATTATTTACAGACCGCAGCCATATAGCTGGGATATTGCTGAGTGCGGCGTAAAACTAAACTCACTCACTCACGTCTGGTATTACAATTATTGGTATGGTGTCTGATATAACGGCAACCACTCAAGTGTATGATATACAGGTACGTAGCAGTGTACAAAACAATGTGCCACCATGCTCCCAGGGTAAAGACCATCTCTCCCAGAGCCGTGAAATGGTGCTTTGGTGAACATTCATGCGTCGGGCAACTGCACGTTGAGACTGGCCAGCTTCAAGCAAACCAATGGCGATATGACGGTTGGCTTCACTTAGACGTGGCATTTTGCTTTCAGTAACAATATTCCAAATACAGTGAATAATCGACAGACAGCGATCAACCTTTTATACCCATCATTGAGACTATCTGATCCCCAACGTTCACGTACATTGCATGTGAATTGTGTATTCTGTGACACTACACGCCGAAATTAAAAATCATGCTGTTAAATACGGGTATTCTACGGATGGTGCGTTTTGTTGTGATGTTTCAAAACATAAACACCATAGGACTCATAAACAGAGCAAAACCTTTTGTAAAATGAATCACGTTTTAATTCATTGCTACATGAAATTGCTATTTTCATAATGCGTTTCATTTTGGGAGAGTACATATATACATGTACATATATACATCGGCAATACGTTTTGCTTGTTTGATCCAGTTAACCGGACGCCTGGCTATCCGGACGATTTCTGAGTGTAACCAAAGAGTACGGATAAACGGGGTTCGACTGTACATCGAACAAACATGAAAACACTTAATGTCGTACGATCGGATTAATGATGTAGAATGGGACTTAGTCATACAGTATATAGTTTTGTTATTACGGATGAAGCATTTGCAGACCTCAGTCTGCTTTTGTCCAAATAAAAAACCCAAACCTGTCTCTTGAAACGATTACGATTAAATGTGAATTAGCACATGAGTATGTCGTATCGCATTATCAAGTTGCCGTACTTGAACACGCTTTCTTTTGGCTTACCTTGTTGTAGCATTCAACACATACTAGTGACGTTTGACCCTAATTCTTAGAACTAAGGACTGTTATGCGAATCAGCTACCATATGTTTACCGTACACGTAGCAGGGTTAGCGTATCATAGTGAAGGTAAATAAAAACCCGGATATTGAAGTCAATGAACGTTTTCTAATCCTTTACAATCTGATGTCTTTTGATTGTCAATAGGTTTGTCCTCGGTATAAATATTCCGGTTCTGTTTATGACATGACAAATAAATACATAACGATACATTAATGGCATATTTCACACATGAATTGAGAAGTCAACGAACTTGTTAAATGAGGTGATCGGACAAGACACACAACCCAGTGATCAACAGCATAAGCATCGATCTACGCAATTGGGATACGATGGGACACCATATGAACAACCATCCACTGCCATTGTATTAACCCCAGGAAGCAGGAATATTGTTGTGTTAAATAATCCCAAACCCATAAAACACCTTTATGGTACGTAGTCGGTTCACGTAATGGTCTATGTTCTGAAATACGTCTTGGATAAATTGGCGAGAAAACCTTTCATTTATCATTTTATATCATTTCCCATTTTGACTGTGTTTGAAGCAGGCTGCATTACTATGTACAATTGTCCTGATATTTTAAGTCAAATATCAAATTACAGGTCTTATTTTCGGGGATAACTGCGTCGAAGATTCAGTCTGTTTGGACAGTCTGTATTTGGCTGTTATCAATCTACAGTCAGGAGACTTCAGTGGCTATTGTCGGTAAGTCACAGACATAGTAAGTCAGGTCTACTACTGTCTGTAGCCAGCAGACTGTGGTGGTCACAGTCGGTAAGTCACAGATCAAGAACCGGCTGCCAGGAGTCAACAGACTGCAGCAGTGTTAAACTAGTAAGTTACAGACATAGACCCTGCTATCTGTAGTCAGCAGACTATGGAGGTCACAGTCGGTAAGTCACGGACCTAGACCCAACTGTCTATAGTTAACAGACGTCTATGGTGTAACAGACTATGGTGGTGTAAATCGGTAAGTCACAGACCTAGACCTCAACTGTCTATAGTTGTTAACAGACTATGGTGGTGTAAATCGGTAAGTCAGACAGACCTAGAGTCAACTGTCTATAGTTAACAGACGATGGTGGTGTAAATCGGTAAGTCACAGACCTAGACCTAACTGTCTATAGTTGTTAACAGACTATGGTGGTGTAAATCGGTAAGTCACAGACCTAGAGCCAACTGTCTATAGTTAACAGACTATGGTGGTGTAAATCGATAAGTCACAGACTTAGACCCAACTGTCTATAGTAAACAGACGGTGGTGTAAATCGGTAAGTCACAGACCTAGACCTAACTGTCTATAGTTGTTAACAGACTATGGTGGTGTAAATCGGTAAGTCACAGACCTAGAGCCAACTGTCTATAGTTGGTAACAGACTATGGTGGTGTAAATCGATAAGTCACAGACTTAGCGTCAACTGTCTATAGTTAACAGACGATGGTGTAAATCGGTAAGTCACAGACCTAGAGCCAACTGTCTATAGTTGGTAACAGACTATGGTGGTGTAAATCGGTAAGTCACAGACTTAGAGCCAACTGTCTACAGTTAACAGACTGTGGTGGTGTAAATCGGTAAGTCACAGACCTAGACCCAACAATCCTGTCAGATGTCCGAATGTGAAAATGTTGTTTGTGACGTAGCCCAAACTGTCTACATGTATAAGATCTCAGTGAACACTGTCGGTAGGTCAGCTGTCTACAGTCAGAAGACTACAGCGGATACTATACACTGTATATATATTAAGTCGATGTAGTACTGGATATATGAGTCAAGCCAACTTTTCATTTGTTGCCATGCGAAATTAACATATACAAAATGATCTATAGGTAAAATTGACATTCATGATATGTAAAATATGAATATGTTAGCACATGAACTTAGCCGTACTGTCTCACGTTAAAGATATTTTACGCTACTTTCCTTTCAGCAACTCAGAGTCGTATGTAGCGTGTTCGGAAACATCCCTTGTTGGTTGTAACAGAAAAACCTCGAACTTAGTCAAGCACACCCGAAACACACAAGCCGTTTACTGCGCAAGTGGTACGTATTTGTTTGTTTCCAACCCATGACTATCACGCGAACGTATAAAACTATATGTAACATGTGGTCAACATCTGAAACAGTATACCGTTTTGGACATGGCCGCGGTACAACTTTCTGAGGGAGGAAAACCCCATGGCGCACAGCTCTTGGACATTTACCTCTTCGGTGAAACCTTCAAACGCCGAAATTTACAGAACTTCAAACAACAGACATCAATATGAGTTTTACATCATAAGCGACTATTACAGTTAAAGGTGTTAAGTACGTTTCGGTGTGCGAGTTAACGCACAAAACGCACACGCAAAATCATTAAAGCACACACACCGACAGGTTGTTAACCATTTAACTCTAATACCAGTTGTTCGTCTCTCGATCTGCAGATACAGCGGTATCTTATTAACATCTTTGAGTTATGAAATATCCTTGTTATTATGCCTAGTTTTGAAGAATGTACTTATATTGTGTCTAGTTTTGAAGAACGGATGGGTCTGGTGTAAGCAATGAAAGTTTCCTTGTACTTATGTCTAGTTTTGAGGAATAAATGAATCTGGTGTAAGCAATCAAAGTTTCCTTGCACTTATGTCTAGTTTTGAAGAATGTACTTATGTCTAGTTTTGAAGAATGGGCGGGTCTGGTGTTAGCAAAAGAACTTTCCTTGATCTTATGTCTAGTTTTGAAGAATGGGCGGGTCTGGTGTTAGCAAAAGAACTTTCCTTGATCTTATGTCTAGTTTTGAAGAATGTACTTATGTCTAGTTTTGAAGAATGTACTTATGTCAAGTTTTGTTTATGTCAAGAATGGATGTGTCTGGTGTTAACGATATTCCAGTACGATCACAGCTGGGGACACCAGCAATGGGTTCCACGCATGTGGAAAATCGAGTTTAGAGGTGACACTACTTCGCTTCAACTCCAATGTTACCTCCCCCTATTGGTAATTTATGCCACAATAAAGCAAAGATTAAATTCCATGTACTTTACAGGTACTGTGGAAGTAACAAAGCATGTAGTGTCTGCTGTGTGTCTGAATGTGTCGTTATGTCTTCCAGGAAGCAACCCTGGCTACCTGGAGTGCCAGACACGCCGCAGTGTGTGCGAGGCAATATACGACCAGTTCCAGTCCCTGTCACTGTGCAGGTACTGTGCCATAGTGAAAGAGCGACTTAATGAGTCGCAACGATGTTTCATTATATTAGGCGTCAGTGTAATGTGTAAGGACATTCTAGATTCAAGCAGTACTCGTTTATTCCTTTTCCTGAATCGTAGACAACTACAGGAGCATGACCAGATGTCACAAGACGCAGGACACTTGTATCCTAATACATTCAGCAGCAATTCAAGTAACCCAAACATCATTTCACAGGCACTGCCCCGACACTGTATTAAGTTACCTACCCTGAAATTAATGGAAAACGAGCCATTGTGCATGAACATATTGATTTACGTCATTTCAACATGTTGTTATTGAACCAATGGGGGGCTTATTGTGAGATATCAGTCAGTTTGAAATATTATATCTGACATATCTGCTTTGTGTATCGACAATTAATGCATGAAATGTTTTGGTCACAGTGATCTGGATCGATATGTTGTGTGTGTTCTACGTGACCTGTCATCATGTCACCAATCAACCTTCAACACCACGTCTATGACTCAAGCATTGAAGGAGAGTGCTACTTTGTCCTGTGGTAAGAGATATGCAAACTGCCATTGATTAAAGATGTGATGGGTAAATTTCTATTTTTCCCAGAGAGCCATGTGGGACATTTTTGAAGACAAACACGTGAAAGGAACATTTTTTCAGAATGTTAAGGTTGGGTTACATTTGGGCCCGGGTTATATTTCAGTTACGGTGAGGTTTAGGGTGACTGAGTCTAGTTTTACGCCGCTGATATTCAGCTATATCACCGCGGGGTAGGGATTAAGGGTAATGCTAAGTTAGCAGACTGACACTTGTCCGAATTACAAGATACATGTATATGATTACATATCTCGGTTTAAGTATCAATGCATAACGACATATAAAACATCTTTGACGTAATGTGCTATTCTGCTTAATAGATGTGTCCTTTACATATTTTAGTCGAATACTGATAATAATTAATATTTTCTTATATTTTCACTTAACTTTATGTCAAACAATCAGCAAACGTTCTTAACAGTTTAAGGAAAGATAAAGAACTGGTTCGACCAAGTGTTGAAGTGATAAAACGGAATCTTCATCTTGTTTACACACTTACTCAGAATCCGTTAAACGTATAAAGCCGGGAAGCGTAATGGGTAGTCTAGTAATGGAGTGAGTGAGCGAGTTTAGTTTTACACCGCTTTTAGCAATATTCCAGCAATATAATTGCGGAGGCCACCACAAATCGGGCTTCACACATAAGTCCTATGTGGGGAATCGAACTCGGGTCTTCGGCGTGACGAGCGAACGCTTTAACCACTGCACTAGGCTACCCAACCACCTGAACACCATGTTGATGTAGTGATATCTTAAAGGTGACGTGCACATTGCTCCTCCCTAGATGTGATTATTTCCCCTATAGGTGCTGGGAACGCATCGTGCGCTGTGCAGTACATCATGTGCCAGACTACGTCACTCCTGGTCACCCAGAGTCTGGAGGTCAACAATTTGGATGGCTTCTGCAGGTGTGTCTGAACGTTAGGCACCAAACAGGAACTTACTTTATTACGAAAATTATGTCAGTTCCGGATGGAACCGGTAAGCAGGACAGGTATATCTTTTTTGCAAATACCCGGTGCCATCCCTGATATTAAGTGTTCTATTAAAATTTCGTCTCTATTTTCTATGATGCTCAATGCTTTCTCAAAACACGGAACAGTGCATTAGGAAATTCATGTACATGAATGTTCATTCGTGCCAACACAGTAACTTCTGATATGGAAATTCAGAGTAACTTTAAATTAAATCGTAAATTCCAAAAACACTTGTGTACAAGTGAAGAGATTCGGCAGCACATTATTACATACACAAATTTTAGAATTCCTTTTGAATCATCCGAACGAAAGTGACGCTCACACGAGGTGAGGTTAAGTGTAAGTAGTATCATACAACATAACAGAAGAAACCCGATCATATTTCGAATGACGCGTCCTTTTGAAGGCATCCGTCTGTTACTTTCAACAATAGTGTAAACGAGCTATGTGTCAACTTGGGCGTGAATGAATGGGCCTGAATTGACGTTTTTGTTAATGTCCTACACATGTCATTCAACCAGTACGTTCTCGGTGAGGATTTGCTATGTAGCTTTGATTTCTAACTGTTACATATGCCTGAAAGAGGTATGTGTTACGTGAAGGCACTTCTTCATTAAGTTCATGACTAAAGTTCGTTCTGCAAAAAAGAAATCTGCACCTTTCTATTTAGGTTGATACTTTTGCAGCCAACACCTCATGGTATATTCTTTTTAAAACAGCTACATTTAAGTTCACTTTGCTGAAGCTATTACCTATGCAGCTTGTATGGTCCTATTGTGAGCCATGCTTAAAACTTTAGTGTGTGTGTGAGAGAGTGATTGTGTTTAGTTTTACGCTGCTTTTAGCAATATTCCAGCAATATCCCTGCGGGGGACACCAAAAATGGGCTTCACACATTGTACCCATATGGGAAATCAAACCTGGGCCTTCGGTGTGACGAGCGAACGCCTTAACCACTAGGCTACCCCAACTCCCCTGCTTAGTGTAACCTTAAGGAAAGATATAGTACTACTCAAGTCTAACATACATAATGTCTTCCACGCACATCTCCACAGCCATGTTGATACCTTCCTGGCGTGTAGGAGGAGTCTGCATGATGGCTGTGACAACATCTATACCACACCAACAGCATTGTTACTGTCGGAGGAGATGGTAACGAAGGATAAAGCTTTGTACTGTAGACCAAATGGTAAGATGTTTCATTCTTTGGCCATTTTACGGATGTGTTTACCACAGTGGTAATAATTTACAAATCCTAAACACATATTCCGATGAATTTTTTTTCGTCATATTAGGATGAATTAATGAAGAGTTTAAGTCTTCTTTATAACAGTTCTAAAACAGAAACTGAAATGGTATACATTTGATGACGTCTTTGACATTCCGATGTTACCGTGGATAATAGGAAATCAAAATGCTTCTAACAAATTTGGAGAAATTGTCAAACCTTCGTTTTGAAAATTATTTCTATACATTTTATGTCATTAGGATCAAGTCCAAGCTATTTTTCATGTTTACAAAAACAGAAGTCTTGCGAATCACGACTTTATATAACGGGGGACATAGACAACACGGTGGTCCTGTATTACTGCAGGTGAGTATACATATGTCCTGTCTCTATACAAGCTTTCATGACGTTAAAACAGCATGATTTTAGTAGCGTAACAATATATAGCTACCACACCCAGTAGAGGTCGACTGTTATTATTTTTAAATGATCTTGTTGGAAAAGCGATCGTGTTGACCTCCTGTCAGTTTAAGTCATAGCATGCATGGCTAGCTTCTTGCGTATTATGTGCAGGAGATCTTAACTTCAATGCAAAGCTAGGTTACCTGGAGAGGTGATGTTGGGCGTTCGGTTCTATGATCAATTTAGCCCTGGGACACTGCCGTTAACCTACTTCTACAATGAAAACAATCTCTTGTCACTCATTGCACAATGACAAAAATAAAATAGGAATATGCTGGCGCTGAGTCAAATGTTTGGAGAAGGTTGTTGATAATAATTTAAACAAATACTGTTTTTAGTCTTCAAATAAAGTATGTCGCTGTATAAATCATTGTGACGTTACATCAACATAGCTTACTCAGTTATATTGGCATTTAGAGTAGGGCATAGCAGAACTTATTAAACGCAACCACGAAGTTGTCACGCTTGAAAAGACGAAGTAAGACTTCAAATGTACTTTAAATCGGGACCAATATATGTCAGAGATAGATGCTGAAATTTAGTTTCTGCAGTCCCTAAAACATTGTCTATGGTTATTTCTACAGCCTTTGTGGACAATCATTTCACGCTTTGGATTTTATAATTCTATACGGTGAATTCTGACTGATGAAAAGTACTATTCTTGGGTATATAGCTTGCGCGATGAATTGGCATTAGAGCTGCATATTGTGATTTGAAACCATTGTTGACCAATTAGAATTTTAGCATCCCCATTTGTCTTGTTTGAAAATATTTCAGCAGCTCACAATAGCATTAAGTGAATATAAACGTTATCAACTTACAATGTCAATACTTGAATATGCAAGGTATCAGCTCACAACATCATTAACAGAATATTAACATCATCAATTTACAATATCAGCACGTGGATATATCAAGGTACAATAGCATTAACTAAATATAAACGTCATCAACGGACAATATCAATACTGGAATATATACTCAGCAGCAAAACAACGTCAGTACGAATTCAAAATTAGATAGGCACTGTAATCAAATCATTACAGAAATTGACATAATAAGCGGATCAAAACCATTTTTTGTGTACAGTATCTTGACACATCAATGGATAACTCAGCACAATTTCAAGACATTACATGAACGTTTGCAGTCCATTCAGACCCTTGACTTCAGTATCTAGTGTGACCACCACGAGCGGCAATAACTGCAGCACAGCGTCTATGCTAGAGTGCACCAATCGATTGATGAAGGCCATTGGCACCTGGAACCACACTCTGAGAAAGGCCTGGCGCAATAAATCGCCTGTGTTCGGCATTGGTATGACATTATTCAGTCTTCTCTGAATTTCATCCCAAAGATATTCAATTGGGTTTAAATCAGGACTAAGGGCTGGCCACTGCATAATGTTGACACCGTTCTGCTGTAGAACGTCCTGTGTAGCTCTGGCAGTATGGGCCCGGGCGTTATCATGCTGGAAAATGTTGTTCCGGTGACGTGCGAAATGTGGTATGACGTGGGGTCTGGAGAGCTTGGTCGATGTAGTGCACCGCTGTGATGCCGGCTCCTCTCCCTGGACCAAGGTTCTGGAACACCACAGGACCCACTCTCTGGTTCAGGCCTATTCCACCCCATACCATGATGCTTGCACCTCCTCATGAGTCTCTTTCCATAACACATTGGTCTGAGTAACGCTGGCCACGTCGTCGCCATATTCTTGTTCTGCCATCTGCAGTTGATACGCAGTACCGACTCTCATCTGTGAACAGAACAGTTCTCCATTGCCTGTATTGCCAGTTTTGGTGTTGTAGGGCAACTGTAGACGTTCACGCCGATGACGAGGGGTGAGGATAGGTTCACGGTGGTTCCCGCTGTTAAGACGTCGGCGTACTGTATCAGTACTGATTGGTCTTCCGTGTGTTCCCACTGTCTGGCGTGCTGTTTCGGATGCCTGCATGAAGGGATTCTGTACATGCTGTCGCACAACATGGCGGTCTTGTCGTCTTGTGGTCACCCTTGGTCTGCCAGTACAGGGGCGATCATTTGTGGTGTTGGTGGTCTTCCTAGCGCCTGGTTCCTCTGAACTGTCGTGAGTCGCGGCATCATGCTGACGTTGTAATGTGAATGCTTCAACTAGGTTTGGGGGTGCATTTAAAACAGCTGGTCCTTGTGAACAGCACGTGCAGCATGAGTTGCATGAAAAACATAGAGAACACCGTACCATCTCCGAGATCAGGTTGCGTTTTTGAGACCATTTCCTGCGTTCCACTCTGAGTTTGGGAAGGAATGTCTTTTCTCAGGTAAAGTTTGAGATGTTGTCAAAAATATACAACCAGAACGTTAAATGAGTTTACACTTATCCGTTTCTGCGAAGGAAAATTCCTAACTGACGTTTCTTTTGCTGCTAAGTATATAAAGGTATCAGCTCACAACAGGATTAACTGAATATAAACACTATCAGCTTACTACTTCCTCAATTGAATATAAAGAGTATAAGTAATTATAGGACTGTTTGTTGTTAATTTCTGTCAAACCGGAATACATGTCTGCAACACCTTACCCTGTAGATGTCAGGCTGCACTTTATTTAGAGCGGTGATGGCGTATTTAAGCATACAAAGCACTTGTCGTCACATCTAATGTCTGGATTCGAAGTTTGAGTTTGTCGACAGCATGGAGGATTATTAGTGTTGGATTTTATTCAGGTCACTAGTCGAATACAGGACGTGTCTGTCACGTGACCTGGCACCCTGTCAGCAGGATGCCATCAATCTACCGGCACTATTGGCCTCGACCACGACCAACTTCACACGGACTTGTTCTGGCATCAATAGTGAGGCGCATTTTCATTTATCTGATTATAACAAGCATGAGATGTCATGAGTTTTGTGTTTGTTGTGGGTCTGTGTTTGTTGGTGAGGTAGTGAGGTGTGTTTAGGGACAAGTATTATGTGTAGTAGTTAGGTTTTTGTTTAGTGGTGAAGTGGGAAGGTTTGTGTGTGGTAGTGAGGTGAAGAAGTTTGTCTTTGGTTGTGACGCATATATTTGGATGATGAGATTACTTCTTTGTGGTGAGATTTTTGTTTGGGGGTGAGACTGAGAGGGTTTTGCTTGGTTGACAAATGTGTGTTTTGCTGTGAGGCATTTGGAATGTTCAGGTGTGTTATTTGGTTGTGACGTGGTGAGGTTTGTATCAAACTGCTCCGCAGTGTCTCACGGGCATACTAGAACATGTGATCATGAGTTTGTATGCCTCAATTATGTTTCTGTATCAGTATCAACCCCAGATCATGGGTTTCGCGATGTGAAACACATCTGAAAACTGCATCTCTTAGGAGATAGAGGGGCGCTATATTGCAAGTTTTCGTTGTTGCTAAAACATTGTTCAAGAAGTGTCAGGTCCAGCGTTGTTATTCAAGAATGTCGGGCGACGACAAGAGGATGGTTATCAAAATGTGGCACGACTGCTGCATCCATAACTTCCTGTCGATAACGTTGACCATTTAGTGTCTCGGATCCTGTAATGCAGGCAGTCGAAAGGCATCCGCACACCGTAAGTGAGCCACCACCAAAGGGTTCAGCTGCATGAGTCACCTCCTGATGAGTGACAAATAAGCGACTAAGACCGCCGGTAACGCGTAGAAGGTAGCGACTTTCATCAGACCAATGAACATTAGTTCAAGTGTTGTTCTCAAGTTGCGGTTTTCTTGGAGCGTTCTGTCTGTGCCTAGCTGTGAAGAACAGATGTCTGTTCGGACGACGAGTCCTCAAGCCAGCAGCCCGCTTCCTGAATCAGATGGTACTGTTGGAAAGTCTCTCCGACTCTCAATCCTCGGCGCAGTTCTGCAGAAGTCATTGTATTGCGTCTTGTCAGACCAATTAGGACTCTGTCATCACAGTTATTGGTCTTCCATGCTCTTCCGTGCCTTGGGCGATCCTTTATTACATCGGCATTGTGTAGAAAACTGTGCTGCACATATTGCAAGTATAAAATTTATGCCTCAATGTGCACGGCGCACATGAACCCATAGGAAAGAAAGTTTTTTATGGATGTCAACTTCTTTATCATGAGTAACACAACGTTTCGGAGTACATTTTACCCCTCCATCAGAACCAATAGCTTTTGAGATATTGTGTTATATACAATATATATAACGCGTGCTTTACATGCATTTCAGTATGCTTGGGTAGCATTGCCTGTTCAGACCAAAAGTTTGAATATTGTCCAATGATTCAGATGGTGTTTAATCAATGCCCATCTGTATAGACTGAGATACTAAGCGGTAGTGCTTGTCGTAAAGGGTATCTATCTGGGTTAGTGGTCAGGCTCGGTAGCCAGGGTCATAGCTTGCCCATCGGCGTGGGACGTACATATCAATGTGAAGGTGATCGCGACATATTGAGCTTGTTTGCAGATATTGGTATCGTTTGAATGCGGGAATGTGTCCTTCGCACATGTCCCATACATAACACGCTGACGGAGGTATTACCTTTCAACCATGCGCGACAGCCGACGTGTGAAAATCGCAATTCAATATACTGAAAAAAACATGAAATAGACGGAACACTAACCAGTGAGATGTGATACAAGCGAATGAATATTCATTATCATTAACGTACATATTAAAATAGGGTACATGATTGCCTGCACAATTAAAGTATTGACGCTTGTCGATGACGAATGTTGTATGTGTTATAGCCTTCAGCAATCCGATTGCTTAATGGTGCATGTCTTTGTCGTCTACTGCTAGCATGTTGATGACATCCTGTAGATACGTATGTGTCATCTATCATCATCATCATCATCGTCATCTACTTTCTTGTGAATTTTACATATCATCATTACAAATAACACGACATTTTATGGGAATCATTTGTGATTTACGCCTTATCCCAAAAGAGCGTTAGTTACTAGATTCCCAATAAGAGACATACAACTCTATAACTATATTCATCTAGTTTTATCTATGTTTCAGTTTATGCTGGAGTCCGGGAAATGTGCTGTAAGTAATACAATTACATAAACGTAACTTATTATGTCTGTGTAATGAATCCATATATTAACCTGAAGTCAGAAAATCAGGATAAACGATGCATTATTGTACACATATCTCACCACTAAAAGACAATCCATATGCTACGTATAAAGGAATAAAATAATATATCAAGATGTAAATCCACTTTAAGTGCTGATGTAAATAAGATATTTTATTTACTCTTTATTGCTCACCCAAGAAGCAATCAACCGTCAAGATAACACCTTTATTACACTATGTACAATAACATCACGTGCGAAACAGGACTATATTGGTCAATGGCCTTGTTAGTACCACTGCGCAACCGTTAGATATTTGTTGAAATAAATCCGTAATTTAAACGTCATCTAATGGGGACCCTTTGAGAAACATATAGATATATACGTTATAAACTTCCCTTTTTGCAGGTTCACCGATTATGCTGCTGTTGACGTTGGCTGTTGTATTGGTATACGTCGCTTCCTGACGTAACCAGGCATTGAAGCGGAATTCCATATAGAACTGCTTATGTATAGCATTGTCATTACCCCCTGTATCAGGTGTGCTGCCGACTACATTGGGTTGAACTTCCTTTGGCATAGTTCAGACAGCTGCCTTCGAAACACCTAGAGCTCGATATGTCAAGTCAGTTTTCCGTTGTACAGAGTCAGGGTTGAATGTTCCAGTGTGTGAAGCAGACCATTTTAAGTCAAAATTTAAAGGGGTAAGGATATCTGTTTAAGACCAGCAACACATACTTTGTATTTGATCTGAAAAAGAAAAGAACTTTCTTTTTTCCAGCTCATATTATGCCTGTTCAAAACTTTTGCAGTTTCTAATATCAAAGGAAGATATGATATATTCACTATATGTGTTCGTTCCCATGTTTACATTCAGTTATATATATTCATAGTGAAGAAAATTGACAAATAGGTAAATACATTAGTAGTGATTGTATCTGTGAGTACTGGGAATAAAGGGAGCCATTTGTGGTTGAAATTCTCCATATCATTGTTTTTCATTGCAGAAAATTTAAATAAATATGTCTTTCAAAGATTCTAGGATATTATCATATTTTGGATTATGTTTTTTATACAACATGAAGTGTTGTACTTCATCATTGTTTGTCAGTGCAGCTAACGTTTAATAAATATATCTTTCAAAAGTTTTAGAAAATTATTTTTGGGAGTATATTTTTATAGCATAAACATGGATGTATCTTTGTCAGCTGTTATTGTGTGATTTAATAATCTATGCATGCTTGCTCAAGATCAGGCATTTTGATAATTGATTTTGAAAGGTAAACATTTATTATGCCAGATTTCAAGATTATTCCCAAATATTTGTGTTTCCATCAATCCCAGTACAAGTGACAAAGTCTCTTTGTCTTTGCAGAAGCAACACAAAATATTATCAACAAATTTCATCTTAAATATTTTACTTTTGCAGCAAACAATACACAAAGTTGTACTTATTCCAAAGATACACTTACAAGCATTCCTCACGAGTGACCCGTGAAGGTCCGGCTTAGAACGTACCTTCAGTAACCCATGCTTGTCGTAAGAGGCGACTAATGGGATCGCGTGGTCAGACTCGCTGACTTGGTTGACACATGTCATCGGTTCCCAATTGCGCATATCGATGCTCATGATGTTGATCACTGGATTGTCTGGTCCAGACTCGATTATTTACAGACCGCCGCCATATAGCTGGAATATTGCTGAGTGCGGCGTAAAACTAAACTCACTCACTCACGAGTCAACTTAATCCTACAGTAAATATTGCACCGCTGTGGAACATGGCATGATAACGAGGTTCAGAGGAACTACCCGTTTTTATTTGTATGTTAATTGTAGATTGGGGCAGTAGCAAACTTGTGTTAGATGTAATACAATCTGTGTACATGTACATAGATGGGGTCAGTTGTATAGTAGCACAGACTATCAGCATCGCTTTCTTGTGGGTAATCACCTATAAGACGGATCTCACGCTGTTTAATTTCATCGGCTTTGCTTAAGGCCTCAATACTCTAGCATGGTGTATTGATTAGTGTTAATAAATTCTTCAATACCAATTTGGTGTATGTTTATTAATGCGCCTTACTCCAATCGGTCTGTCTATGTATATTTTCTCCAGGTCATGAGAAACTACGCCATTAAACCCCAGTTTGACACTGTCACGACAATAACTTGACTTGGCTTTACTCCAGCGTTGGTGAAGTAATCATTTGTAGCGCACTGACATGTTAGATTTGGGATTTACACTTTTTCAGTAAGTACAGATCTAGTACATTTGGGGGCTGAATTCCATTCGGGATTTGAACCCAGACTCTCAGAATGAGACACCTAATGAAACATTATGTAATATTTGTATACTACATATTTCACATGATACATTCGAGCACTTTCTAACATTCACTGTGTATCCAGCGTGGTGACACTATCCAGCCCGAGTAGTATACTATATGGCAAAAGTTGACTATTTGTCAAACGAATTTTCAGATATTGAATAATAAAACCTCTTAAAACTGTCACCCATTAGAAGCAGCAAAAACCAGAAAAAACCCCAAACAAAACAAACGCAACCCCCCAAAAAATAAAAAATAAAAATAAAAAATAAAATTAAAAAAAAATTAAAAAAATAAAATAATATAGTTGCAAGCAACGATAAGGGCTCCTCGGTCGTAATACAATCTAGCCATTTGTATCTGTCACGTACTTGTGACAATATTAATGGCTACAGTTAGTATGGATCGTGTCACTGTGAGTAATGATAAATACTTCAGTCATTAACTGTAAATTCTTATGGTCGAGGGTTAGATACAAAGCATTGTGTGGTATGGTTTGGATAATGATACTTGTGGCTTCGGAAACAGATGCTGACTTTAATATAACTTCAACGGAATAAGCATACTGGTTTCAGGTTGCAAATTATTTATTTGTTTTAACTGAATAAATGACATCACCGCCAATTATGACAATGTTTTGCTTCTATGTGAAAGTTTTTGAACTGAGAGTACTAAGCGTCCTGTAAGTTTAGATTAGTTTATAGAAATCTTCCATACTTGGATCTGAAGTTAAGAATATCATTTGGTGTCTAGGGGGAAAATAGGAATGTCAAGACAGAACAACCTGTTCAAACCGTCAAAATAACACACCCAAAAACCCGACACTTTGGTAATCTTAGCTAACAAAGGTGCAAGATTCACACTGTGATTCACATAACATTAATCAAAACAAATCTGTCTCTCAAAAAAACCCCAGAACAAATGTTTCCAGTGATCTAACTTCAAGAACATTTAGGAAAATTACCCTGGAATTTGTTGATATACTTAAATTGTTACCGAGCTTGTGATGAATCTTGGAAATTCCACACCACCAGCACAAACATCGAACCAGTCCAGTTGGATAGACGTCATTCACTGTATTCACTTGGGTGGTTCAACTGGTGTAAATTTGACTTAAAATATTCATATCAGTTCCAGCTGAATGTTCATTACATTGGCACTATAACCCAAATGAATTTGGTTGTGATTTCTTGAAATAAGACCAACAGAATTAATAGCAACTGTTTCTGTTCCAATAACAAGATTTTGCAATTTCATCAGCAAAAATATACGTCAGGTACTAGAAATATTAAATCTGGTGAGACATTTTGGTTCAAAGTACCGTCCACAAAGTATTTTATATGCCTAATAAACGCCGAATAAAATGTCAGGACTATTTACTGTTTCTACGGTTACAGGTCAGCAAAACAAGACTGAGGGCGGGTGTCAAACTTAAAGTCTGTAATACGATGGAAACAGTATATGAACACAATGCATAGTCAACAAGGCTTGCGCCGTTTTCCTTTGAAACATGTATATGCCCCATGTTCGTCACCTGTGAATCGTCCATTAACTATATGTACTGCAAATGTACAACACAAATAAATAATGAGATGTAGATATAGATGTAGATGTTATGAACATGTGACTGCATACTTACCTATTAGTTTTCAAGTGCTATCGATGCTGACACGGTGAATAAGCGTGTGCAACTTGCCTGCGTCTGTGAGGAATCGATAACAGACAGCGCGAGTACCTGCTTGAAAGAGCGGCCATAATCGTCCTCGCACTTTCCTTCAGACTGTCGCATGTTTTGCACGGGTACTCTGCCGTGCTGTAAATGTCGATGAAACTTTAAAAAATTCGGCAATGTATCCCTGGGCCGTCGGTGATATAAAGAAGTCCCTATTTTATTAAATCTGTGCAAACTTTGGGGTTCTGAGTGTAAGTATTATTTATCATGACTGGTACGTTGTTAACAGTCTGTTTGCGTGATTTTTGGTGTGGTGTGCCTCGAGTTGTGGGTCAGTTTGCTTAGCACTCTTTTTCTTTCATTTGGGGCAGGTCTCAAATAGGTTTTTTTCCTTTTAGCTCCCATACACACGGATAATGTTGAACGCCGTAGCGCTTGCAGTGACTTTTGACATAGTACCAAGAACAGAAAATGTTCAGCAACCAAAGGCCACTTCAGAGCAAGCGTTTAAAGTGTTGTATGTGCTACGTTTGGTTTGGCACAAAATGGCAAAGAAGCCCGTGGAAGTTTTTAAAGACAAGTTTTGCCCAGAAGTAGCGTCCAATATGGCAGCCATCATATCCACATAGCCACATTTGACGATGCTACTGTGTAGTAAGGTGCATAGACACAAAGTATGCAAAGTTTGAAAGCCGTAGCTCTTGTAGTTTCAGTGCAGCACATTTTGGGAGGTAAGCAGTCAGGATTTTGCTGAAAAACATCACCCAAAACTTCAATCCAACATAGAGGCCAAACGGTGCATTTTAGCGACTCGACCCGTCCAGGCGAAATTGTAGACATTTTGATTGCGCATCTGCTCAAGACATTTGGTAGTCATTGGATCAGTAGTTTTGCAGATATTTGCTGCTGAAATTGAATTTTTTAAATTAATTTTGAATTATCTGCCCTTTGCTATTGGGCATAGAACCTTGAGATTTTTGCAGAAACAACTTCAGCACTGTGGACACCATGGGAATTTTTTTCAAGCGATTCTATCCACTGGTGTTCTTTGTAGGAGTGGTACAAAATTCGTCGGAATAATAAATAATAATAATAATAAAAACATTATGAATTACAATAGGTCTCCTGCTTAGCAGCAAGGAGCCCTAAAAAAACAACAACAAACGAATATGACCGGCAAAACACCTAGCAAATGCAGCATCGTAATCAAAGGGTACGAACAGAAACTCAAACAGAAAGCTAATGATGCTCATATAGTGCTGGCGACTTCATCTGAACAAGTTACTGTTATTGTTTCCATGGAATTGAAGCACTGTCTGTCATTTAATTCAGTGTTCAATAATCACACATGTATCCTCTGTCTTTTTATTTGTGTGTGGAAAGGGTGTTTTAGGCTGGAAAACGTTTGCCTAATCTATTTGATCTTTTATGTCAATAAAATATGTTTAAAACAAATTACTATCGGTATATGGAACTTCTTCGTTCGATAATCAATGCAAGTTAACGTGACACACAGCCAATAAGCACATGCGTTAAAATATCCAATTATCCAGTTATGATAGCATGAGAAATTCGTTACCTTCAAAGTTTCTGAGCACAAAGGTAATCGCGATATGAGTTGCTTGTCATTCTCTGAATATGTTTGAAAGATATTTTATTGACATAAAAGATCCAATGGATTGCTCTAAGATTCTCTGAATGACAACCGTGACCACGAACAACTTCCAGGCAACGTCTCTTGTGTGTCATGAAATCTCAAGGATAAATATCAACAGGCAGACAATTTATTAACATTGACAAAAACGTTTGTATCACATTATGTCCTTTAAAATACAATTTGTAATGTAAAAATATGTGATACTGTCTCTGTTTGAAAGCATGTTAATTGTCACTCAAGGGAAAGGTGTAACTAAATTCGAAATAAAGCATATGACTTAACATAAATGAAAATCAGCCTTGGTTTACGGGTTCCATGTGGTGAATGTAGACATTTATTGCGCAAAGGTATATTGGAAACGACATTCGAAAAAACAGCACTATTTGACAAAAATACTTTAAATAATGTATAACATGAGGTTCAAGGTCATTGGTCTCGGCATAAAACCACACTCACTCACTCACTCACATTTTCGCGAACATCTGGTATCAAAAAGTATTTCTAGGTAAGTCAAAAAGACACGCTTGTGGTATAGACGGAATCGAACACTGAAGACTGCTTAAGCCGAAAATCTTTACCTTTAATTATGAGAACCTTTAATTATGTACTTTTGCTTCAGGTAAGCAAGTGCTCCCACAGTTCCTCAACCGCAGTGACCAACATTTCTGCTTATTCCGTACATTCATATAACCATATTTATTAGGAAAATAATAGCTTCCTTCAAATAATCTTGAAAATTTAACATGCATGACTAATACCATGTCGGAATAATATATTTCTTTTATATCTTTTCCAAACAATGATCAATGATGCCTGCAAACAGGCATTCGTACTGTAAACCAACTGAAGCCCTTGCAGAATCTATACTAGTTTTTTCTGTTAAGTGAAAAGAGTACATGCAAAATGGATGAGCTGAGTTTACAGATGCTCGCGACGCCGCGTGCAACAACAATCATCACACGGCATCTGTATGTGTCGTACGTGAAACACAAAGGTCGTCCACGTTTTATCTAGGGCATCAATCTTCTTAAAAATCGAAATTAGGGGTAAAAAAATAACCATCAGTAAGATTACATTGGTCACCGAAAGAGTATTTTAGGTACATGTTTGTCTTTTGAAAACTGAAACAAAGCATGAATCCAAATTGTGTTGCCAAATTTAACATATTGCTTAATTTGAACATATCGAAATCTCAAATTCTCAAAATATTTTCAAAACATATTTTTTGGAACGGACCAAATATTTCAGTAATTGTCCTATCCTATCAGAGACATTTTGGTAATTTTGAGAGTGACCTTCAGCCATGGCTTGTGTAAACCCGGGCGAGGGGTAATCTGCATTATATGGATTACCCGTTTGTGGATTTGGCTATGAACGTTGGTTGCACTCAGCAGTATTCCAGATATCTGGCGGCGGTCTGTAAATAATCGAGTCTGGACCATACATTATGTAAATAATCGAGTCTGGACCACACAATCCAGTCGTCAACAGCATGAACATCGATCTACGCAGTTGGGATACGATGAGGTGTCAACCAAGTCAGCAAGTCTGACCACCCGAGCCAGAACAATTCTACCCGGGATCTTCACGGGTGGGCTTATGGACGTAATAGCATCTTGAGTTTAAATTGAGTGCATCCTTCACATTGAATAAAAAGACACAACTACATCCATATTACAACTATATTGTGTTTTTGTGCCTTAAGTATGCAGTGCTGCAGTCAAAGACCTCGGTGCCACTCTTGACACTGAACTGTCAATGGAGAAGCATGTAAATCAACTAGCCAAGACGTGTTACATGTACATCCGTAACATCAGCAAGATCCGCATGCTGATCTCAAAAGATGCTACAATCAAGCTGATGAGGTCATTAATATTATCACATCTGTACTACTGCAATGTTCTGCTAACGGGATCTCCAAAAGGATTAATCAACAAACTACAGCGTGTACAAAACACAGCAGCAATAATTGTAACCATGTACCCAGCACGAGAACACTACTCCGATGCCTGCACTGGCTACCTATACAAGAGAAGATTATATACAAAACCTTGTGTATAACATTCCAGTGCATCCAGGGTACAGCGCCAGTCTATCTGCATGAGCTTCTCAAGCCATACGTTCCATCTAGTTCTCTGAGATCTCAGACAAGGAACTTGCTGCAAGTTCCAAAAACAACAACAAAGGCCTATGGCGAACTGTATTTCTTTCATACAGCAGCAGTCCAATGGAACCAACTGCCAGAAAATCTAAAATCATGTGACAATTTCTCAACTTTTCAAACTCTATTAACGACCTATCTCTTTCAGGTGGCATACCTCTAAAACTTTTTCCTACCTACTTCAAAGCGCTTTGAGCATGTCATTCAACGTGGATATTGCGCTATAGAAATTGACTTTATTATTATATTATTATTATTTTAGATGATATTGCTATGATGAACATCTAGTACATGCCAAAGTGTTTTTCCTTTCAAACTCTGGCACCTGAAGTAGTAATTAGAACATCCAGCTCATTGAGTGGGTGTTGGGCTTTGAGTTAGACATGATGTATACCTAGTTTGTGTTTACTTACAATAGTTTTTACGACAGAATAAGTGGATGGAAAATCATTTACTTAGTCAGGAGAATTAATATTATTTTCCTAAAGAAATTAATATTAATGATTTTCTATAAAACTAATGCTCAGTTATTAAGCTATGTCAACATGTACGCTAAAGTACATATTATACTGTTTTAGTATTTGCCTTTTTACTGTTCCCTAACTCTTTTATCGACTGCCATCTGATGAGAAATGATGTTTGTATAAATGCATATCGCCACAGAGAGATTGAACAAGCTTAAATAACGTGCATCTGTTGCAGACAAAGCTTCATTGAAAATTCAGGTCATATATTGAAGTAGGATTGTTGATTGTAGCCTCGTGAACTAGGCCGTGAAAATCGGAGAAAATCGAGTTGAATAAGTTTAATTTTACACTGCTTTTAGCAATATTCCAGCAACATCAAGGCGGGGAATACGCGAAATGGGCTTCACACAATGTACAAATGTGAGGAATGGAACCGGTTATTCGGCGTGACGAGCGAACGCTTTCACCACTTGAGTACCTCACGAGTTAGTTGCTATTAATACAGATGTCCCTGTGTCATTCATCGCAAGCAATCGAAACAAACATCGCATGCAACATATAACAAAAGTCTCCACGCAAAACAAACCTTACACAAACATGACCCAAACATTCACATGACGAACAAATACAAACCCAACATGATCAACAAACACAAACCATACATGTCTAACAAACACAAACACAACATGATCAACAAACACAAACCCTACATGACCAACAAACACAAACCCAATTTGACCAACAAACACAAACCCAACATGATCAACACACATGAACTCTTTATGACCAACAAACACAAACCCTACATGACCAACAAACACAAACCCAACATGACCTAGAAACACAAACCCTACACGGCAAACAACCAAGAACTCTATATGACGAACGAACATTAACCTTACATGACCAACAAACATGAACTCTACATGACCAACAAACATGAACTGGAACCAGCTCAGACATCCGATTACTCCAGGATATGTTATCTCTTTCACTGAGACTTGTATTCATCATTATGACTGAGTAAACCCAAGAACACATTGTGCAAGGAAGTATGCCTGGACAGAACGGTCTGGAAACCAACAGACAAACGGTGTGTTGGTCTCGTTTCTTTCAACGAGACAATGCACGTGCTCATCGCGCGCGAATGGGCAGTGTTAACCTCCCAACATCGCACCAACCAGTGAATGGCATGACCAGCAACGGAAATCATTGGAAACGAGAGCAAGATGTGCGCGTTAATGTCATTACTCGGCGACAACATTGAATGAACATGATAGGCGCTACAAGAGGAGTAGGACATATTCCCTTAAATCCCCATTGGCAGCCCGGTACACACTGTGCCTCTTTAGGTGAATACATGTTTGACAAATCGGGGTGGTATTTCCCTATACCGATCCCACACCGTCATCTTTCAAAACTCCTATCGTCCTTCAAGATCGTCGGCGGTGGCACTTCGATCACCACCCGTTGTTATCCAAATACTTTTAGTGTTTTTCTTACAAGTTTTAATAGAAATAATATGTCATTTTCCGGGTATCACGTCATTCTATAAAAAGCAGTGGAGCTTTTTAGTATGTTACATATTATAACAAGGCTTGTCAGTTACGGACAATGTTGAATGTGATACTCTATTGATATTGCGGGCTTAATACTATGTCCCGTTAGTATCCTTGTAGAAAGTTTTACAAAGTACTAAATATATCCTGACAATTAGTGTTAGATTTAGCGCAAATAGTTTCATCTGATGGTTTCAGTGAATCAGAAAATTCAAACATGCAATGCATAAGGATTCGACAAAACTGCGCCGTCCAGGACGTCTACTAAAGCAGTTTATAAACCTATGGCCAATTTTGTCTATTGTTCTTGCAGTTGCTTCGCATTATGGACTAACCTCGGTAGAGGTTTTACGATTGCAGGAGGTTTTACAATGATCATTGTAATACCTCGCAGGAGGTTTTACAATGACCGTTGTAATACCTCATACGAGGTACGAAGTTTTACAATGGTCGTTGTAAAACCTCATACCCTGATGACTGATCGTAAAATATCTAGTTATTGAAAACTTCCAATATTCTTTGGCCATAACTGGTTTCGAACCCGCAACCCATCGCTCTCTAGCTTGGCGCTTTTATCCACTACGCTACGAAGGATCGCTGTGAGGAAGGAGATTGTTTGTCAGTATGAACCATGTGTTTCTCACACGACAGGTACTGCGGGCAGCGCACGTGCAGGACACGGGTAGCGCGTGCAGAGCACGAGCATTGTGCCAGTCGCATCCCAGTTGACACCGGCTGTTCCAACATTTGCGGGCTGTTCCATCAATGTTGTTCTACTCAGTACATGCACAAATTGAAATTAAGTGTTGTCTTAGACGGTTTATAAGTTAGATAAAACACTCCTCCTCGGTTTTGGTTGAGATTGTAAAACCTCAGTGTCAGTTTCCTTCCCCTGAGGTTTTACAATCTCAACCAAAACCGAGGAGGAGTGTTTTATCCTACACATATCATATTATAACTACGCAATTATATGACCGACATGTAAGCGTCCGACAGGATCAAAGATATGTAAGCGTCCGACAGGACCTAAGGAATCTTCTCTTTATCGAGACAAGTCACAAGGTGACCACACCTTAAACATAATGGAAATTATACACGTACGTACCTTTGCCCTGTGCTAACCCGTCTCGAAAGTCAGCTGCAGAATGCGCTGTTGCCCAGTTAGAGGAGGATCGTTATGTGCGCCTTTTGATAACTCGCCAAATGGCATTCCGCTTCAGTTCACAACGGGGACGAATGAAACACCACCGTGGTACAATGGTACAACGTTTTTATAAGCTTAATACTCTTCATGTAAACAGGGCAAATTGTGTGTTGCATTTCTGCGTCTTAAAATAAACAAGTAACTGTGGGTGAACAAACATTCAAATTGTGAAATCAAGGGACTCAATTTATGCGACAATACTAACACTTTAGTCAGTGTATTTTATTTTGCTGCACCCAACAACATGTATCTGTTAACATCCGTGATACACGCTGATACAACGCAGTTGCAATTTTACGTCAGAGCCAGGAAGAAATGTCACATACAAGGAATGTCAGCATGTCCTTGTAATGTGTGTTAATAGACTGGAGACAAATCGGTGGCTCTCAATGATTATTTGTACATGGTGTGTGAGTATGATATTCAGTCGCAAGTATTTATCCTTTGTTTTGGCAGATGACAATTTAGAATTGATTAAAACTCTTTTCCATATTTGTATAGAATCGATACTAATATCTATTCTGTTTTCTTTAAGATATTTGATACGCAAATCCAACCAATTCTTTTATATGGCGCTGAAGTTTGGGGTAATAATAATTTCAATAAAATGAAATGTCCATCTCACTGAATGTAAAAAGTTTATAAACGTTGGTCCACAGACACCAAATGCCATTGTATTCGGTGAATGTGGCCGATATCTACTGTACATAAATGCACAATGTCGATTTGTAAAATACTGGTTAAAACTTGTGTTTATGTGTCAATATAGAATAGAAAGAAAAGCTTATGACATGTTACTTTATTATGATAACTGTGGATATACAACTTATATTTCTTTTGTTCGTTATTTTTTAATTCCACAAGGTTTTGGGTATGTTTGGTTGTCTCAAGGGGTTGGTGATATACTACTCACACTTTACTAAGGATAACAAAAATTCGTAACTTCACTTAAACGTTCAATTATAATTTGAAATTGTATCCATTTAAAACTGGATAAATAATGATGTGGTAACACATCTTTAGAAAAACAGACACTTTAAGCTAACCGTATGCACTTGATGCACGAGTAACCCCAAAAATGGTTTTCATGGCACCAACCAACCATTTTGCAAATCATGGCACGGGACATTGACAAGTACACAACACCTGTCAATAGCAGATACGGGATCCACAAGAAGCAGTCACATACTGAAACCTAGGATCCATGCTTACAATTGGCTTAGATATTTAAACCAAAATTGACCCCACGTCACAGTTTTTTGTTGAATCCATGATTTGATCCTTATCAAAGTGTGAATAGTATATTTCAGTTTTCTTCAAATGTTTAAGAATGTTGCAGTTAATGTGTATTTACAGTCATGGAATGGTATTTTACAAGAAAGCTACTCGATATAGTGTATATAGACAATATAAAAGCCTATTTGAACCAGAAAAGTATCTCACTCTATTAACTGATTATGTCAGTTGTGTAGCACTGGAAGTGAAGATGAGTATCATTTTATTCTAGTGGGTAAATACTATAGGAATTTAAGACAGCGTTATCTACCATGTATGTATCACCACAACGTTAATATTAACAAATTTAGACAGCTACTGAATTCAAAGTGTAGTGATGTATTAAATAATTGATGTAGATATGTTTGTCAAGGGTTAATCTCAAGAGAACAATATATCAAACATCCATGTACATTGTATGCAATTCATGTGCGATGTAGACGTATTATGTTATGTGTATATGGGCCAAAGTCCTTCATACACCTTAACAACTTGAAATCAGGTGTGAATGTACGATTATGACTATATCAGGAGCATGTGTTTATGAATCGCTTTCAGATTATTTTTTTTATTATTATTAATTTTTTTTATTGGTTCCCAATATTACAATATTGCAGATATACCAAGCCGTGATACGTACGGCTTAAAGTAATATGGCTACATGATGTACAGGTAAGATATTTTTGTATTAATATATTTATAAACATGCATAATTCATTAAATAGATAATGTACAGATAGTGTGAGGTACAAGTCAATACAGTTTGAGTCATCTAAGTACTGGGGAGAGAAGGCTCCATTTATTATTTATTTTATTATTCTTTGCTGATATATGTTTTTCCACAAAAAATATTTCTTTTAGAGTTTTTATATAGAAAGTTAGATTTGGAAGCATATTTTTAATACTGCATGAGTGAATATGTCTCTTTGCAGCAATGATGATGTGATTTAGTAATCTATTTTCATTTTGAGTACCAAATCATGTTTTTTGATAATTTCAATGGATGTGGATAGTAATTGTTAAGCCAAATTTGTAGGTTTATCCAAAATGTTTGAGTCTCCTGACATTCCCAGTACACATGACACACACTCTCATTTACATCTTTGTAAAACACAAACTGTTGTCAATTTTTTTCATTTTGACTAATTCCTTTTTTGTGTAAATAATACCTTGTAGAAATCTATATTGAAAGTCTATAATCTTTGTATCTTGCAATCCCTTTCTATATACTGTAAAATCGCTATCAGATTAGTATAGGATATTTATATAGCGCACATATTCACGCAAGGCGTTGGAGTGTTCCCTTGGTCAAAGGATGTCTTAAGTTTCTTCTGGCATTCTTTTTAACCAACTCAACTCCCTGTGGAGTATTCATGCAGCCTGTGAAGTGCAGAGAGTTATCACACAGCCTCATCCTCACAAGGTACACATTAGCAGCTGGGTGAACTGGGACACATAGTCACAGTATATTGTAATGATACTGCACATTACTATACCCGTAACTAGGTGTCTGCACGTGTACGTGTGTCCACCATCTGGTCACCTACCGTCGGATGAGTGGGTTCTTTTAAGAGCACAAGGTTGTGTACAGCACACTAGGAGTTTTGACAACACTGAAAGAGCCGGCAAGTAATGTTAGCTCCAAGGTTTTTATACCCGGTCACATGTGGGGATCGATCCAGGCTCCTTTCGCTTACTAGCGCAGTGCCTTAGACAGCTCGTCTACCTTGCCCCCAGATAGTGATGGAACATGGTGTTCGCGAAACGATGAGCTCTTGATGGACAAGAAGGGTGAGATTGGCATGGTTGGGGACCCGGGTTTCATGTGGGAAATCGACCCTGGGTCTTCGGCGTGACGAGCGAACGCTTTAACCACTAGGCTACCTCACAGGTTAGGTCCAATACTGCCTACAGTTCCAAACTGCCTATATCCCAAACTGCCAACAAAACTATTGTAGGCAGCGTGGGAAAAGATTTTTTGCCCTGTAGAATAATGGAACAGCCCGAGTATCAATGAAAAAGGGTGCTCCGGTGTCCTCCCATTTGCGAGAACTCCCAGTTGTGAGACACACTAATTAATGGTTCAGTGCACACAGGTGGTGCTTCCCAATCCCTACGATGAAAGTGGGAACAGCCCTGTTGCTGAAGAGTACCCGCAGGAGGCATAGTTCATTAATGAGACACAGAAGACATTGTTCATTGAAGAGCATTTATTGTTTTCAATAAAGAAGAAGATAAATACTGAAATGCTGAAAAAGATTATCATTATATTTACACAGAAGAAATAGTCCTTTAAATACTTCATTATCATTTTTTATTCACACATTTTGATGATTTGCGCTATTATGATGTTTGTGTGTCATTATAAAACACTTTTTTACATGGGTCCATATTTGGAGAATTTGACACTTTTCATATTTTCGGCAGTTTGCCGACTGCATCAAGATACTGCATGTGATATTTCGTTCCATCTGCAAGTTGATCTTTGAGTCTATGTAGTCGATTGTCTATTTCCCTATACATGCGTTTCCTCGATCGAGGGGCGCCTCCCAGGTCGAGTTGGCACAGCTTGGTCTTCTCTGCCTTCTCTATTTTCCTGATGATTTCCATAAACCTGAAGATGTTTGGATGGCGATGACATGTAGCATTCAATCTACTGTGAAACCCCTCAATGTTGTTGTTAGTCCCAACGTTCTACAAACCCAAACTCAAGCTCAACAGCTCGAATAGCAGCCATCTCAAAGTCCACTTGAAACTTGTCAGGGTTGAGAGGCTGGTTGAGAAGTTGCTGAACATGGATCTTAAGGTTGCTGAAAAGGCGCTGGTATGTAGCTTGACGACGGTCAGGGAGCAGGGCGTATACCAAGGGGAAGGTCGTTATCCCTTTCCTGACATGGAGGATGTACCGCTGGTTCCAGAGGTCGGGACATGCTGTGAAGATAACTGTTGCGGATCGAAGCACTCGCAGCTGTTCATCTGTTGAGAACACGAGCATCTTGTCGTCTTCACCATCGCTGAACAGCAGAAATCTGTTGCCGCTTAGGGGTGGTGTGGCTTGTTGAAGGCCTGCCATAATGGTGATCGGAAAGAGCCGTCACAGGTTAATAAATACATTTGGATTAATTATAGTTACAACAGTTATTGCTAGATATTTCAAGCACGTAAATCTGAGTAGGTAAATTAATTTCTCTTTCAAATGATCACGAAGTTACCTACACAAAGTGTTTATTTTTTAAAGCCATTTACCTGAGTAGGTTAATTACTTTATCTTTTAAGCTACCTCCACAAGATTCAGTTAAATAGCTAATCCCTAATTAGCTGGGGTTAATCCATTCTATCAGATAGTGGAGTAAGGTGTGTTTTCTTTGCTACTTACCTTCTCCACTGTCTCACAACTGGGAGTCTCGCAACTGGGAGTTCTCGCAAATGGGAGTAGACCATGAAAAAGGGGTGCTTCGTTTGGAGTAAGGGATAATTAGGGGGATTATATTAGTATATATCTGTGCATCTACTTCTGTGTATAGTATGTTTTGAGTCTTCTCATCCAATAAAGACTACAAGACAAGTACAATGATATTGTTTTATTTTGTTTTGGGAAGCAGTTAGCATGCTTATATTGTAACCTCCAAAGCAGGATTAACTTAATCCTATTTGATCAAGTTGGGTAGGCTTGTTTTAACTATGTTGTTACAGGCTTTGTCTGTCTTTGTCAGATAAATGTCGAAAAACATGGTAAGGGCTAAATTGTTGAGAAGATCTCATCTTCTCAGTTAATTAAACTGTATCCATCACACAATGGCAAATGTTCAACGCGTTCAATTCATCACTTCTCAAGCAGGAGGACAGCAAGTTTTCTTTGCTGGGTACCGATATCGCCTCAACGTCAGACGACAGACCACAACGCATTGGAAGTGTGTACATTCTGAATGCAAAGGCCGCTGTTCTACAACTGGAGACTTCATGAAATCAACAACACCGCACAACCATGTCCCACTGGAATCTGAAAATGAGATTCAACTCCTTAGCAGACTGCGTCAGCGTGTACAGGAGGTCATCCATTTCTGGTGTCCCCCGCCGTGATGTTGCTGGAATATTGCTAAAAGCGGCGTAAAACCAAACTCAGTCAGTCAGTTAGGAGGACGTCACATCCATTCGGCAGCTGTACGATGAAGAGTTGTCCGAGGTTGCTGACCCAGCGTCTGTACGATCGTTCTCGAGTGTAAAGTCCTCCCTCTACCGGCACAGAAGCAAAGTTCTACCAAACCTACCCAAGTCTCTAGCTGATGTTCAACTCGAAGGACCATGGACTCAGACAAAAGATGGACAGCAATTCTTGTGCATTGATGATGGTGACGATGAAAAGACACTGGCTTTTGCTTCAGAGGACATGCTAAACATGCTCCACAGTGCCGCCAAGTGGTATATGGATGGAACTTTCTATGTTGCACCTGCCCTATGGGACCAGCTATGAGGCACGTTTTCCGGTACGGATCTGGACGCAGTATGGAAATATTGGCCAGCGGACTAGCAACCACCTTGAGGGGTGAAAAACCTTATTGCCAAAGTCCACCCAAACATCTACCTCTTCATCTGCAACATCAAGAAAATTTAAGCCGTGGACAAAGCTAAACGTGCTCAGCTCGACTGTGGTGCCCTCCCCAAGTCACGCAAGCGTGCTTACAGAGAGCTCGATGCCACATTTCTGAGACTGAAGGAGCACCCCCAGAGCGGCAGAAAAATGCCTCTTCAGTACCTTGATGCTGCTGGACATCAAGTTTGCAAAGTGATTGTCAGTTGTGTGTGAAAAGACTGTAAAACCACTGAAAGACTGTAAAACCAGTTTTTCATGATAAATCCATGTCTCCATGTAAAGTCTGAGAATTCTCAGAATGAATAAGGATGTCCTACCAACCAACACTTGTAATTTGTTTAAACTTCTGTAGGCAGAGTGGGAAGACACCATAGAATTAACCAGCTAACTAGTCAAGTTCATTTTAGCAGGGGTAGAACAGGTCAGATCGGTGTATTCACTTCCTGATCACTGGACCGTTGTTTTAACCTGTAGGCAGTTTGGACCTGTAGGCAGTATGGAAATACGCCACCTCACAAGCCAGAAAAGGATAGCTAATTAGCAAACCATGACCAAATCTAATTAGCTGAGCAGCGTTATTACCGCATCCACCTAGCAACAACCACTCTGTGACAAGACAATCCACAAGATGCATAGGCATCAGTTAAATCAACTACATAGATCGACCTAACTCAGCTTTTATAGTTATGAGATATGATCACTGAGGGTTTAGCCCTAAATATGTCTATTGGACAATTAGGATGAGGGGTGCGCGCCCAAATTAAATGCCCCACAATGAAAGCAGAATTGAGTTTGCTGAAATAAACTCGAGTAGCAAACTCACTACTCAACAAGTATGTAATATTTGGATTACACCTTCTCGGCACTGAGAAAGGGCAATCCTATTTATTTCACATGATACATTTGACCACTTGTTAACATAGACTGTGTATTGAGCGCTGTGGTACTACCCAGGAAGCATACCCAGTCCAAGTACGTAGACTTCATGTCAAAAACTCGAACAATAAAAAAGCCACCAAAACGATTATGACCGGCAAAACACCAAGCACATGCAGCATCATAATCAAGGGTACGGTAAAGAACTCAAACAAAAAGGTAATGATACTCGTGTAGTGCTGGCGACGTCAGCTGAACAAGTTTATTTGTTTGTGGAAAGGGCGTTTTAAACTGGAAACGCCTGCCTAATCTACTAGTATTTGATCTTTTATGTCAATACAATATGTTTAAAACAAATTACTATGTGCATATGTCACTTCTTCGTTCGATAAACAAGTCCACGTGATCACACACAATTAATAAGCTGATGTGTTGCTAAAATATCCAGTCAATAAAGCATGAGAAATTCGTCGTTACCTTTAAAGTTTCTGCGCACAAAGGTTATCGCGATATGAGTTGATTGTCATTTTCTGAATATGTTTTAAACATATTTTATTGATATAAAAGATCCAATGGATTGGGCAAACATTCTCTGAATGACAACCGTGACCATGAAGAACTCCCAGACAACGTCTCTTGTGTGTCATGTAATCTCAGGGATAAGTATCAACTGGCAGACAATTAATTAACATTGACAAAAACCGTTTGTATCACATCATGTTCATTAAAATACAATTTGTAATGTAAGCATATGTGACACTGTCTCTGTTGGAAAGCATGTTATTTGTCACTCACGGTAAAGGTGTAACTAGATTCGAAATAATGCCCATGACTAATATAATGAAAATCAGCTTTGGTTTACAGGCTTCATATGGTAATTGCAGACAAGTCGTGCACAAAGGTATTTTGGAAACGACATTCAAAAAGACAGCATTATATGACCAAAATACTTTAAGTAATGTATAATCTGACTGTCAGCGAGATATCTGAGGTTCAAGGTCACTGGTCTCAGATGTCTCGTGACAGGTATCATTGGGGAGCCAGGCTACGCTCACATTTTCACGAGGGGCGGTGGGGTAGCCAAGTGGTCACGCTCGTCACGCCGAAGACCCGGGTTCGATTTCCCACATGGGTACAATATTTCTGGTGTTCCCGCCGCGATATTGCTGGAATATTGCTAAAAGCGGCGTAAAACCACACTCACTCTCACTCACTCACTCACTCACTCACATTTTCGTGAACATCTGGTATCAAAACGTATTTCTAGGCAAGTCAAAAAGAAACGCTTGTGGTATAGACGGAATCGAACACAGAAGACTGCTTATGCCGAAAATTACTAATGAAGATTTTATTGAAGAGAATTTTCCTTCAAGTGATAGAACTTTTAATTATGTACTTTGGCTTCAGGTAAGCAAGTGCTCCCACAGTTCGTCAACAGTAGTGAGCTACATTTCTGCTTATGTCATACATTCATATACTAATATATATTAGGAAACTAAATAGCTTCCTTTCACTTAAAAAATCTTGACATGAATGACTAAATGCTATGTCGGAATAATATATTTCTTTTATATCTTTTCCAAACATACGCTCAATAACGCAGTGTAAACAGGCATTCGTACTGTAAACCAACTGAGCCTTGCAGGATCTATGCTATGTTTTTTTCAGTTTAAGTGAAAAGAGTATGTACAAAATGGGTGTGCTGAGTTTACAGATGCTCGCGACGCCGCGTGTAACAACAATCCTCACACGACATCTGTATGTGTCGTACGTGAAACACAAAGGTCGTCCACGTATTATTTGGGGCTTCACCCTTCCCAAAAATCGAAATTAAGGGTGAAAGAAATAACCACCAGTAAGAATATTTTCGCCACCGAAAGTGTATTTTGAGTGCATGTTTGTCTGAAACAACGCATGAATCTAAATTATGTTGCCGAATTTAAGATATTGTATAATTTGAACATTTCGATATCTCAAATTCTCTAAATATTTTCAAAATACATTTGTTGGAACGGACCAAATATTTCAGTAATAGTGCTACTCTATTAGAGAATTTTTTTATGTTCGGCTGATTTTGATAATTTTGAGAGTGGCCTTCAGCCATGGCTTGTGCAAACCCGGGCGAGGGGATATCTGTATTATCATATTTCTCAGTGAATGTGAATTTGGCTTTGAGTTAGACATCATGTAGACCGAGTTTGTGTTTACTTACAATATTTTTTACGACAGAATAAGTGGATGGAAAATCATTTATATAGCTATGTCAACATGTACGCTAAAGTACATATTATACTTTTTTAGTATTTGCCTTTTTATTGTTCCCTAACTCTTTTATCGACTGCCATCTGATGAGAAATGATGTTTGTACAAATGCATATCGACACAGAGAGATTGAACAAGCTTAAATAACGTGCATCTGTTGCAGACAAAGCTTCATTGAAAATACAAGTCTTATATTGACGTAGGATTGTTGATTGTAGGCTCGTGGACTAGGCCGTGAAAATCGGAGTTAGTTTTCTCAAGTTGCATAAGTTTAATTTTATACTACTTTTAGCAATATTCCAGCAACATCACGGCGGGGAATACGCGAAATGGGCTTCACACAATGTAACCGGTTATTCGGCGTGACGAGCGAACTCTTTTACCACTGGAGTACCCCGACGCCCCTACTTTTCACGAGTTAGCAGCTATTTATACAGATATCCCTGTGTCATTGATCATACATAAAGCACCATATTCCCAAACAAACCTCCAAAACATCACCACCAAACGAAACAAACATTGTTATGATGCATATAACAAAAGTCTCATTCACATGACGAACAAACACAAACCCTAACTCACCAACAAACACAAACTCTACATCACCAACAAGCACTAACCCTACATCACCAACAAACACAAACCCTACATGACCAACAAACACAAACCCTACATCACCAACAAACACTAACCCTACATCAACAACAAACACAAACGCTACATGACAAAGAACACTAACCCTACCTCACCAACAAATACAAACCCTACATGACCAACAAACACCAACCCTGCATCACCAACAAACAGAAATCCTACCTGACCAGCAAACACATTACTAGCAAACACCAACCCTACATCACCAACAAACACAAACCCTACATGACCAACAAACACTAACCCTACATGAACAACAAACACAAACGCTACCTGACCAACAAACACATTACCAACAAACACAAACCCTACATGACTAACAAACACAAAGCGAACCTGACCAACAAACACAAACCCTACATGACCAACAAACACAGACCCTACATGACCAACAAACATAACCCTTCATTACCAACAAACACAAACACTACATCACCAACAAATTCAAACCTTACATGACCAACAAACATAGCCCTACATGACCAATAAAGTCAAACACTACATGACCAACAAACACAAACCCCTCATTACCAACAAACACAAACGCTACATGACCAACAAACATTACCCTACATGATCAACAAACACAAACCCTACCTGACCAACAAACATTACCCTACATGAACAACAAACTCAAACTATACATAAACAACAAACATAACCCTACCTGACCAACAAACACAAACCTTACATTACCAACAAACATAACCCTACCTGACCAACAAACAAAAACCCTATATGGCTAACAAACACAAACCCTACATGACCAACAAATATTACCCTACACAACCAACAAACACAAACCCTATCTGACCAACAAACACAAACCCTACCTGACAAACAAACACAAACCCTACCTGACCAACAAGCACAAACTCTACCTTACCAACAAACACAAACCCTATACGACTAAAAAACACAAACACTACATGACCAACAAACACAAGCCCAACATGACCAACAAACCCAAACCCAACCTGACCAACAAACTCAAACCATACGTAACCAACAAACATAACCCAACCTGACCAAGAAACAAAAACCCTACATGACCAACAAACAAAACCCTTCATTACCAACAAACACAAACACTACATCACCAACAAATTCAAACCTTACATGACCAACAAACATAGCCCTACATGACCAATAAAGTCAAACACTACATGACCAACAAACACAAACCCCTCATTACCAACAAACACAAACCCAACCTGACCAACAAACTCAAACCATACGTAACCAACAAACATAACCCAACCTGACCAACATACACAAACTATACATTACCAACAAAAATAACCCTACCTGACCAAGAAACAAAAACCCTACCTGATCAACAAACACAAACCCTACATAACCAACAAATATTACCCTACATGACCAACAGACTCAAACTATACATAACCAACAAACCCAAACCCTAACTGAACAACAAACACAAGCCCTGCATGACCAACAAACTCAAACCATACATAACCAACAAACATAACCCTACCTGACCAACAAACACAAACGCTACATGACCAACAAACATAACCCTACCTGACCAACAAACCCAAACCCTACATGACCAACAAACACTTACCCTACATGACCAACAAATTCAAACCATACATAAACAACAAACATAATCCTACCTGACCAACAAACACAAACCCTTCATGTCCAACAAACATAACCCTACATTACCAAGAAACACAAACCATACATGACCAATAAACACAAACCTCACATTACCAACAAACACAAAACCTACATGACCAACAAACATAACCCTACCTGACCAACAAACCCCAAAGCTACATAACAAACAAACACTAACGCTACATGAGCAACAAAAACTAACCCTACATGACCAACAAACACATGACCAACAAACACAAACCTTACATGGCCAAGAAACATGACATATACATGACCACCAAACACAAACCCTACATGACCAACAAGCACGACCCAAACATTCAAATGACAAACAAACACTAACCCTACATCACCAACAAACACAAACCCTACATGACCAACAAACATAGCCCTACATGACCAACAAACACAAACCCTACGTTACCAACAAAGTCAAAACTTACATGACCAACAAACAGGACCCAAACATTCACATGACCAACAAACATAACCCTACATTACCAACAAATACAAACCCGATATGACGAACAAACACAAACCCTACCTGACGAATAAACAGAAACCCTACATGACCAACAAACGCAAACCCTATCTGAACAACAAACTCAAACAATACATAACCAACAAACATAACCCTACATGACCAACAAACACAAACCCTACATCAACAACAAACACAAATCCTACCTTACCAACAAACACTAACCTTACATGACCAACAAAAACTAACCCTACATAACCAACAGACACAAACGCTACATGACAAAGAACACTAACCCTACCTCACCAAAAAACACAAACCCTACCTGACAAACAAAGACAAATCCTACCTGACCAACAAAAACATGACCATCAAACACAAACCTTACGTGACCAACAAACATAAAATCTACATGACCACCAAACGCAAACCCTACTTAACCAACAAACATGACCCAAACATTCACATGACAAACAAACACTAACCCTACATGAGCAACAAACACAAACCCTACCTGACCAACAAACACCAACCCTACATGACCACCAAACACAAACCCTACATGTCCAAAAAACACAAATCCTACATGACCACCAAACACAAACACTACATGACCAACAAACATAACCCTACATGACCAACAAACACACCCAAACAAGACCTACAAACACAAACACAACATGACCAACAAACACAAACCCAACATGACCAACAAACAAAAACCCTACAGGACCAACAACCACCAACCATACCTGAGCAACAAACACAAACCCTACATGACCAACAAACACAAGCCCTACATGACCAATAAACACAAATCCTACCTGACCAACAAACAAAAACCCAACATGACCAACAAATACAAACCCTACATGACCAACAAACCCAAACCCTACATGACCAACAAACACAAACCCTACCTGACCAACAAACCCAAAAGCGACATGACCAACAAAAACTAACCCTACATGACCAACAAACATAGCCCTACATGACCAACAAAGTCAAACACTACATGACCAACAAACACAAACCCCTCATTACCAAGAAACACAAACCCTACATGACCAACAGACATTACCCTACATGGCCAACAAACACAAACCCTACATGACGAACAAACACAAACCCTACCCGAGCAAAAATCACAAACCCTACATGACCAACAAACACAAACCCTTCATGTCCAACAAACATAACCCTACATTACCAAGAAACACAAACCCTACATGACCAATAAACACAAACCTCACATTACAAACAAAAACAAAACCTACATGACCAACAAACATAACCCTACCTGACCAACAAACCCCAAAGCTACATAACAAACAAACACTAACGCTACATGAGCAACAAAAACTAACCCTACATGACCAACAAACACTAACCCTACATCACCAACAAACACTAACGCTACATGACCAACAAAAACAAACCCTACATGACCAACAAACATAGCCCTACATGACCAACAAAGTCAAACACTACATGACCAACAAACACAAACCATTCATTACCAAGAAACACAAACCCTACATGACCAACAGACATTACCCTACATGGCCAACAAACACAAACCCTACATGACCAACAAACACAAACCCTACCCGAGCAAAAAACACAAACCCTACATGACCAACAAACACATGACCAACAAACACAAACCTTACATGGCCAAGAAACATGACATATACATGACCACCAAACACAAACCCTACATGACCAACAAGCACGACCCAAACATTCAAATGACAAACAAACACTAACCCTACATCACCAACAAACACAAACCCTACATGACCAACAAACATAGCCCTACATGACCAACAAACACAAACCCTACGTTACCCACAAAGTCAAAACTTACATGACGAACAAACAGGACCCAAACATTCACATGACCAACAAACATAACCCTACATTACCAACAAATACAAACCCGATATGACGAACAAACACAAACCCTACCTGACGAATAAACAGAAACCCTACATGACCAACAAACGCAAACCCTATCTGAACAACAAACTCAAACAATACATAACCAACAAACATAACCCTACATGACCAACAAACACAAACCCTACATCAACAACAAACACAAATCCTACCTTACCAACAAACACTAACCTTACATGACCAACAAAAACTAACCCTACATAACCAACAGACACAAACGCTACATGACAAAGAACACTAACCCTACCTCACCAAAAAACACAAACCCTACCTGACAAACAAAGACAAACCCTACCTGACCAACAAAAACATGACCATCAAACACAAACCTTACGTGACCAACAAACATAAAATCTACATGACCACCAAACGCAAACCCTACTTAACCAACAAACATGACCCAAACAGTCACATGACAAACAAACACTAACCCTACATGACCAACAAACACAAACCCTACATGACCAACAAACACCAACCCTACATGACCAATAAACACCAACCCTACATGACCACCAAACATAACCCTACATGACCAACAAACACACCCAAACAAGACCTACAAACACAAACACAACATGACCAACAAACACAAGCCCTACATGACCAACAAACACAAATCCTACCTGACCAACAAACAAAAACCCAACATGACCAACAAATACAAACCCTACATCATCAACAAACACAAATCCAACATGAGCAACAAACACAAACCCTACATGACCAACAAACCAAAACCCTACATGACCAACAAACACAAACCCTACCTGACCAACAAACCCAAAAGCGACATGACCAACAAAACCTAACCCTACATGACCAACAAACATAGCCCTACATGACCAACAAAGTCAAACACTACATGACCAACAAACACAAACCCCTCATTACCAAGAAACACAAACCCTACATGACCAACAGACATTACCCTACATGGCCAACAAACACAAACCCTACATGACGAACAAACACAAACCCTACACGAGCAACAAACACAAACCATTCATTACCAAGAAACACAAACCCTACATGACCAACAGACATTACCCTACATGGCCAACAAACACAAACCCTACATGACCAACAAACACAAACCCTACATGACCAACAAACACAAACCCTACATGACAAACAAACACAAACACATGACCAACAAACACAAACACTTACATGACCAACAAACACAAACATATACATGACCAACAAACACAAACCCTACATGACCAAACACAAACACATGACAAACACAAACATTCACATGACAAACAAACACAAACACTACATGACCAACAAACACAAACACTACATGACTAACAAACACAAACACTACATGACCAACAAACACAAACCCTACATTACCAACAAAGTCAAAACTTACATGACCACCAAACGCAAACCCTACATGACCAACAAACAGGACCCAAACATTCACATGACCAACAAACATAACCCTACATTACCAACAAATACAAACCCGATATGACGAACAAACACAAACCCTACCTGACGAATAAACAGAAACCCTACATGACCAACAAACGCAAACCCTATCTGAACAACGAACTCAAACAATACATAACCAACAAACATAACCCTACATGACCAACAAACACAAACCCTACATGACCACCAAATACAAAACCTACATGACAAAGAACACTAACCCTACCTCACCAAAAAACACAAACCCTACCTGACAAACAAAGACAAACCCTACCTGACCAACAAAAACATGACCATCAAACACAAACCTTACGTGACCAACAAACATAAAATCTACATGACCACCAAACGCAAACCCTACTTAACCAACAAACATGACCCAAACATTCACATGACAAACAAACACTAACCCAACATGAGCAACAAACACAAACCTTACATCACGAACAAACACAAACCCTACATGACCAACAAACATACCTCCTACATGACCAACAAACACAAAACCTAAATGGCCAACAAACACAAACCCTACCTGACCAACAAACATAACCCTACATGACCAACAAACACACCCAAACAAGACCTACAAACACAAACACAACATGACCAACAAACACAAACCCAACATGACCAACAAACAAAAACCCTACAGGACCAACAAATACAAACCCTACATCACCAACAAACACAAATCCTACATGACAAACAAACACAAACCCTACATGACCAACAAACACAAACCCTACCTGACCAACAAACACAAACCCTACATGACCAACAAACACAAACCCTACATGACCAACAAACACAAACCCAACATGACCAACAAATACAAACCCTACATCATCAACAAACACAAATCCTACATGACCAACAAACACAAACCCTACATGACCAACAAACACAAACCCTACCTGACCAACAAACACAAACACAAACCCTACATGACCAACAAACACAAACCCTACATGACCAACAAACACAAACCCTACATGACCAACAAACACAAACCCTACATGACCAACAAACACAAACCCTACATGACCAACAAACACAAACACTACATGACCAACAAACACGAACACAAACCCTACATGACCAACAAACACAAACCCAACATGACCAACAAACACAAACCCTACATCATCAACAAACACAAACCCTACATGACCAACAAACACAAACCCTACATGACCAACAAACACAAACACTACATGACCAACAAACACAATTCCTACATGACCAACAAACACAAACACTACATGACCAACAAAACACAAACCCAACATGACCAACAAACACAAACACCCAACATGACCAACAAACACAAACACTACATGATCAACAAACACAAACACTACATGACAAAACAAACACAAACACTACATGATCAACAAACACAAACCCTACATGACCAACAAACACAAACACTACATGACCAACAAACACAAACCCTACATGACCAACAAACACAAACCCTTCATCACCAACAAACACAAACCCAACATGACAAACAAACACAAACCGAACATGACCAACAAACACAAATCCAACATGACCAACAAACACAAAACCCAACATGACTAACAAAAACAAAACCTAAATGGCCAACAAACACAAACACTACATGACTAACAAACACAAATCCAACATGACCAACAAACACAAACCCAACATGATCAACAAATATGAACTCTTTATGACCAACAAACACAAACCCTACACGACCAACAAACAAGAATTCTATATGACCAACAAACACAAACACTACATGACAAACAAACACAAACACTACATGACCAACAAACACAAACCCTACATGACCAACAAACACAAACCCTACATGACCAACAAACACAAACCCTACCTGACCAACAAACACAAACCCTACATGACCAACAAACACAAACCGTACATGACTAACAAACACAAACCCTCTCTGACCAAACCCTACATGACCAACAAACACAAATCCTACTTGTCCAACAAACACAAACCCTACATGTCCAACAAACACAAACCCTACATGACCAACAAACACAAACCCTACATGGCCACAAACATAACATTACCTGACCAACAAATACAAACCCTACATTACCAACAAAGACAAACCCAGCATAATCAACAAATATGAACCCTTTATGACCAATAAACACAAACCCTACACGACCAACAAAGTCAAAACTTACATGACCACCAAACGCAAACCCTACATGACCAACAAACAGGACCCAAACATTCACATGACCAACAACCATAACCCTACACTACCAACAAATACAAACCCGATATGACGAACAAACACAAACCCTACCTGACGAATAAACAGAAACCCTACATGACCAACAAACGCAAACCCTATCTGAACAACGAACTCAAACAATACATAACCAACAAACATAACCCTACATTACCAACAAACATGAACTCTTTATGACCAACAAATGTAAACCCAACATGAGCAACAAACACAAACCTTACATCACGAACAAACACAAACCCTTCATGACCAACAAACACAAAACCTAAATGGCCAACAAACACAAACCCTACATGACCAACAAACACAAACCCAACATGATCAACAAATATGAACTCTTTATGACCAACAAACACAAACCCTACACGACCAACAACGAAGAATTCTATATGACCACCGAACATTAACCTTACATGACAAACAAACAATTACCCTACATCACCAACAAAGTCAAACCCTACATGACCAACAAACGCAAACCCTATCTGAACAACGAACTCAAACAATACATAACCAACAAACATAACCCTACATGACCAACAAACACAAACCCTACATCAACAACAAACACAAATCCTACCTTACCAACAAACACTAACCTTACGCGACCAACAAAAACTAACCCTACATAACCAACAGACACAAACGCTACATGACAAAGAACACTAACCCTACCTCACCTAAAAAAACACAAACCCTACCTGACAAACAAAGACAAACCCTACCTGACCAACAAAAACATGACCATCAAACACAAACCTTGCGTGACCAACAAACATAAAATACATGACGACCGCAAACGCAAACCCTACTTAACCAACAAACATGACCCAAACATTCACATGACAAACAAACACTAACCCAACATGAGCAACAAACACAAACCTTACATCACGAACAAACACAAACCCTACATGACCAACAAACATACCTCCTACATGACCAGCAAACACAAAACCTAAATGGCCAACAAACACAAACCCTACATGACCAACAAACACAAACGCAATATGACCAACAAACACAAACACGACATGATCAACAAATATGAACTCTTTATGACCAACAAACACAAACCCTACACGACCAACAACGAAAAATTCTATATGACCAACGAACATTAACCTTACATGACAAACAAACAATTACCCTACATCACTAAGCAAACACAAACCCTACCTGACCAACAAACACAAACCCTACATGAGCAACAAAACAAACCCTACCTGACCAATAAACACAAACCCTATATGACCAACAAACACAAACCGTACATGACCAACAAACACAAACCCTCTCTGACCACACCCTACATGACCAACAAACACAAACCCTACATGACCAACAAACACTAACGCTACATCACCAACAAACACAAACGCTACATGACCAACAAAAACTTACCCTACATGACCAACATACGCAAAAACTACATGACCAAAAAACACAAACCCTGCATGACCAACAAACACAAACCCTACATGACCAACAAACACAAACCCAACATGACCAACAAACACAAACCCAACATGATCAACAAATATGAACTATTTATGGCCAATAAACACAAACCCTACACGACCAACAACCAAGAACTCTATATGACCAACGAACATTAACCTTACATGACCACCAAACATAACATCTACATTACCACCAAACGCAAACCCTACATCAGCAGCAAACATCACCCAAACATTCGCATGACAAACAAACAATTACCCTACATGACCACGAAACATAACCCTACATTACCAACAAACATGAACTCTTTATGACCAACAAATGTAAACCCAACATGAGCAACAAACACAAACCTTACATCACGAACAAACACAAACCCTTCATGACCAACAAACACAAAACCTAAATGGCCAACAAACACAAACCCTACATGACCAACAAACACAAACCCAACATGATCAACAAATATGAACTCTTTATGACCAACAAACACAAACCCTACACGACCAACAACGAAGAATTCTATATGACCACCGAACATTAACCTTACATGACAAACAAACAATTACCCTACATCACCAACAAAGTCAAACCCTACATGACCAACAAACGCAAACCCTATCTGAACAACGAACTCAAACAATACATAACCAACAAACATAACCCTACATGACCAACAAACACAAACCCTACATCAACAACAAACACAAATCCTACCTTACCAACAAACACTAACCTTACATGACCAACAAAAACTAACCCTACATAACCAACAGACACAAACGCTACATGACAAAGAACACTAACCCTACCTCACCAAAAAACACAAACCCTACCTGACAAACAAAGACAAACCCTACCTGACCAACAAAAACATGACCATCAAACACAAACCTTACGTGACCAACAAACATAAAATCTACATGACCACCAAACGCAAACCCTACTTAACCAACAAACATGACCCAAACATTCACATGACAAACAAACACTAACCCAACATGAGCAACAAACACAAACCTTACATCACGAACAAACACAAACCCTACATGACCAACAAACATACCTCCTACATGACCAACAAACACAAAACCTAAATGGCCAACAAACACAAACCCTACATGACCAACAAACACAAACCCAATATGACCAACAAACACAAACACGACATGATCAACAAATATGAACTCTTTATGACCAACAAACACAAACCCTACACGACCAACAACGAAAATTCTATATGACCAACGAACATTAACCTTACATGACAAACAAACAATTACCCTACATCACCAACAAACACAAACCCTACCTGACCAACAAACACAAACCCTACATGAGCAACAAAAACAAACCCTACCTGACCAATAAACACAAACCCTATATGACCAACAAACACAAACCGTACATGACCAACAAACACAAACCCTCTCTGACCACACCCTACATGACCAACAAACACAAATCCTACTTGTCCACCAAACACAAACCTTACATGTCCAACAAACATAAACCCTACATGACCAACAAACACTAACGCTACATCACCAACAAACACAAACGCTACATGACCAACAAAAACTTACCCTACATGACCAACATACGCAAAAACTACATGACCAAAAAACACAAACCCTGCATGACCAACAAACACAAACCCTACATGACCAACAAACACAAACCCAACATGACCAACAAACACAAACCCAACATGATCAACAAATATGAACTATTTATGGCCAATAAACACAAACCCTACACGACCAACAACCAAGAACTCTATATGACCAACGAACATTAACCTTACATGACCACCAAACATAACATCTACATTACCACCAAACGCAAACCCTACATCAGCAGCAAACATTACCCAAACATTCGCATGACAAACAAACAATTACCCTACATGACTACGAAACATAACCCTACATTACCAACAAACATGAACTCTTTATGACCAACAAATGTAAACCCAACATGAGCAACAAACACAAACCTTACATCACGAACAAACACAAACCCTTCATGACCAACAAACACAAAACCTAAATGGCCAACAAACACAAACCCTACATGACCAACAAACACAAACCCAACATGATCAACAAATATGAACTCTTTATGACCAACAAACACAAACCCTACACGACCAACAACGAAGAATTCTATATGACCACCGAACATTAACCTTACATGACAAACAAACAATTACCCTACATCACCAACAAAGTCAAACACTACATGACCAACAAACACAAACCCCTCATTACCAAGAAACACAAACCCTACATGACCAACAGACATTACCCTATATGACCAACAAACACAAACCGTACATGACTAAAAAAACACAAACCCTCTCTGACCAAACCCTACATGACCAACAAACACAAATCCTACATGTCCAACAAACACAAACCCTACATGACCAACAAACACAAACCCAACATTATCAACAAACATGAACTCTTTATAACCAGCAAACACAAACCCAACATGACCAACAAACACAAACCCTACATGACCACAAACACAAACCCTACCTGACCAACAAACACAAACCCTACATGACCAATAAACACAAACCCTACATGACCAACAAACACAAACCTTACATGACCTAGAAACTACACGGCGAGCAACTAAGAACTCTATATGACCAACGAACATTAACCTCACATGACCAGCAAGCATGAACTCTAACTTGAACCAGCCCAGACATCCGATTACTCCAGTATATGTTATCTCTTTCACTGAGACTTGTTTTCATCATTATGACTGATTAAACCCCAGAACACATTGTGCAAGGAAGTATGCCTGGACAGAACGGTCTGGAAACCAACAGACAAACGGTGTGTTGGTCCAGGTGTTTCTTTCAATGAGACAATGCACGTGCTCATCACGCGCGAATGGTCAATGGTAACCTCCCAACAGCGCACCAACCAGTGAATGGCATGACCAGCAACGGACCCAGACCTTTTATTCACTTTAATCATTGGAAGTGATAGCAAGACGTGTGCGTTAATGTCATTACTCGGCGACAACGAGTGTTGCATTTCTGCGTCTTAAAAATAAACAAGTAACTGTGGGTGAACGAGCATTCAAATTGTGAAATCAAGGGACTCAGTTTATGCGACAATACTAACGCTTTAGTCAGTGTTTTTGTTTTGCTGCACCCAACGACGTGTATCTGTCTGTTAACATCTGTGATACACGCTGATACAACGCGGTTGCAATTTTACGTCAGAGCAAGGAACACATGTCACATACAATGAATGTCAGCATGTCCTTGTAAAGTGTGTTAAGAGGCTGGAGAAAATTTGGTGTCTGTCAATAATTATTTGTACATGGTGTGTGAGTATGATATTCAGTCGCAAGTATATATCCTTTGTTTTGGCAGATGACAATTTATAATTGATTAAAACTCTTTTCCATATTTATAAAGAATCGATACTAATATCTATTCTGTTTTCTTTAAGATATTTGATACGCAAATCCAACCAATTCTTTTATATGGCGCTGAAGTTTGGGGTAATAATAATTTCTATAAACTGAAATGTCCATCTCACTGAATGTAAAAAGTTTATAAACGCCGGTCCACAGGCACCAAATGCCATTGTATACGGTGAATGTGGCCGATATCTAACTGTACATAAATGCACAATGTCGATTTGTAAAATACTGGTTAAAACTTGTGTCTATGTGTCAATATAGAATAGAAAGAAAGCTTATGACATGTTACTTTATTATGATAACTGTGGATATACAACTTATATTTCTAATGTTCGTAATCTTCTATTTCCACAAGGTTTCGGGTATGTTGGGTTGTCTCAAGGTGTTGGTGATATACTACTCAAACTTTGCTAAGGATCACAAAAATTAGTAACTTCACTTAAACGTTCAATTATAATTTGAAATTGTATCCATTTAAAACTGGATAAATAATGATGTGGTAACACATCTTTAGAAAAACAGACACTTTAAGCTAACCGTATGCACTTGATGCATGAGTAACCAAAGAAATCGTTTTCATGGCACCAACCAACCATTTTGCAAATCTTGGCACGGGACATTGACAAGTACACAACACCTGTCAATAGCAGATACGGGATCCACAAGAAGCAGTCACATACTGAAACCTAAGATCCATGCTTACAATTGGCTTAGATATTTAAACCAAAATTGACCCCACGTCATAGTATTTTGTTGAATCCATGATTTGATCCTTATCAAAGTGTGAATAGTATATTTCAGTTTTCTTCAAATGTTTAAGAATTTTACAGTTAATGTGTATTTACAGTCATGGAATGGTATTTTACAAGAAAGTTACTCGATATAATGTATATAGACAATATAAAAGCCTATTTGAACCAGACAATTATCTCACTCTATTAACAAATATAAAACAACGAAATATATTTATAAGAATTAGACGTGGAGTTTTAAAATTAAAAGTTAACAAGGGAAGGTAGTTGGGAATTGAATTAAGTCAGCGATTATGTCAGTTGTGTAGCACTGGAAGTGAAGATGAGTATCATTTTATTCTAGTATGTAAATACTATAGGAATTTAAGACAGTGTTATCTACCATGTATGTATCACCACAACGTTAATATTAACAAATTTAGACAGCTACTGAATTCAAAGTGTAGTGATGTATTAAATAATTTATGTAGATATGTTTGTCAAGGGTTAATCTCAAGAGAACAATATATCAAACATCCATGTACATTGTATGCAATTCATGTGCGATGTAGACGTATTATGTTATGTGTATATGGGCCAAAGTCCTTCATACAACTTAACAACTTGAAATCAGGTGTGAATGTACGATTATGACTATTTTAGGAGCATGTGTTTATTAATCGCTTTCAGATTAGTATAGGTTATTTATATAGCGCAGATATTCACGCAAGGCGCTGGAGTGTTCCCTTGGTCAACGGATGTCTTAAGTTTCTTCTGGCATTCTTTTTAACCAACTGCACTCCCTGTGGTATGGTGTCCTATAATTGCCATCGCGTGGCGCGTAAAAAAAGAACTACGTCGACGACGACGTCGTGCAGAAATACACAAGAATGTTCTACGACAGAAATACAAAATCGACGTCGTCCACGACGTCGTAGGCGACGTACCTGGACAATGACAGACAGACAGACAGTCACACAGGCTTTATTCAGTAGTTAAGGCCCAGTGGCCCAGAGTACAATTGAAGTTACTCAATTACAACTATTGGTCACGTGACATTAAATTATGGTTTTACATGTGATTTACGGGTGGACATCAAATGTTTCATGAAAATGGCAACAGATTTAATAATATCAGCATTATTAGAATTAAGTACATTGAATATCGTTTGTGGGGCATCATTAGTGCATTTTAAATACTTCTTTCGGCAGGCAGAGAAAGTCTTACAGACTAATAATAAGTGTCGTTCGTCTTCAGTTTTACCAGAAGAACAATAAGAACATGATAAATCTTCCAATGTATTAATATATTTTCTAAAACGCTGTATTTTTAAGGCATGTAGAGAGATTTTAAATTTACAAAAAAATTCTTAAAAGGGACTTATCATTAAGAACACTGACATATTTTGCTGGTCCGAACATCGATTTACATTGTGAATAATGACTAAGAAAACTGGATGAATTGACTGATGCGTACCAATTCTGAATATATATATATATATATATATATCTTTTATTCGTTGTTTAAATGTTGACAAAACATTTTTATATCACCAACATCTTGCTTAAACCAAACATAAGAAAACTCGCTTGAAAATAACATATTTCTCACATCTGAAGCCCATGAATACTTTTCACATTCACCAGTGATAACAATATTTGATAGCTTTGATGGGGGTAGCGATAATCAGGCATTCTTATAAGTTTAATCCAGTATCTAATAACTCTCATTTGACTCTCAATATGCATGTTATAGGGTCCTGTTTCGCCAAGTATGGCTTTATTGGAAGCAAATGTACCTACTGTAACAAAAGTGTTAAAATAGGATGCATGGACATTTTCAATGGCTTCGAAATAATTTGCTCCCCATATTATTTGGGAAATTATGACATGATTATATATGTTAACAGAAATATATTAAATCACAACCTTTTGTAATTTGTTATAAAGGATCAAAGAAAGTATACATTTACACACACAAACATTCTTATGTGTTTTCATTGTATTCTAAACCGTAAACAACACCAGCCCAAATCCGATAGCCAGCGCGTATGCATATGCTTAAATTTGCTAGTACACATGAAAGGCAAAATGGTATTATATCTACCTAAATACTTCTTTATAGAGTCGCAAAGCGTAGTATTTTAAGCAAACACGTTGCTCGAAGTGAAGCCTTCTTTTCTATATATTCTCAACAAACACACTGTGTCACAAGCGTTCGGTCCGGCTTGGCTCGAGTCGTCAAAAGCACCTAACACCTCAAAGGTGTATCTTTAATTGTGCTTAAATCCATAGATTAGTATTATATCTACCTACATATCACATTGAAATGTTACAAAATGCCACATGTAAAGGTAACTGCTCCGTTAAAGTGAATCCCTTGTCTGTCCACCCTCAAAATAGCCCTAATCAAAAGTGTTCAGTCTCTGTTCGGACCTACTTGGCCTGGGCTGTCAAAAGCAACTTAAACCTCACACATGTATCTTGAAATGTGTTTAAATCCATAGATTAGTATTATATCTACCTAAATGCTACATTGTGATGTTACAAAGAAAACTGGGTCTAAAAAGTGGTATTTAGATAGATATAACTATATTCATTGGATGTAAACAGAATCTAGGATTCATCTGTGAGACTTCAAGATGCATGTGTGAGGTTTAAGTTGCTTTTGACAGCCCGGGCCAAGTGGGGCCAACAGAGACTTAACACTTTTGATTGAGGCTATGTTGAAAATGGAGAGTGAGTGAGTGAGTGAGTTTAGTTTTACGCCGCATTCAGCAATATTCCAGCTATATGGCGGCGGTCTGTAAATAATCGAGTCTGGGCCAGACAATCCAGTGATCAACAGCATGAACATCGATCTGCACATTTCGGAACCGATGACATATGTCAACCAAGTCAGCGAGCCTGACCACCCGCTCCCGTTAGTCGCCTCTTACGACAAGCATGGGTTACTGAAGGCACTTTCTAATCCGGACCTTCACGGGTGAAAATGGAGAGAGAAAGGGGCTGGAAAAGTGATATATAGGTAGATGTAATACTAATATGTGAATTAAAACGCAATTCAAGATACATGTGTGAGGTTTAAGCTGCTTTTGACGGCCCGAGGTATGCCGAACCGAACAATAGTGGTGGTGATTATGTTTAGAGTGTGGGGAAGAGATCGTTTCATTTGCAGATGGGTATGCCTTACATACAATGAACAGTGGCCTTCTAGGGTAGTATTTGATTGGATATAGGTGTAAAAACATTTTCGGGTCGACAGAAATGTTTATCGGGAGTGACTGAAGCATTTTTCGCGTTTTAAATCCTGTTTCGTTTAACGATTCTTCTTTTAGACGTAACCTTGGTCAGCCACGTTCAGAGGCCGATAACCACTCGATATAGTCAGACGTCGCCCACGACGTCGCCCGCTATTTTTGTAGCCAAAATATATTTTACAAAGCGACGTAGTTCTTTTTTTACGCGCCACGTGATGGCAATTATAGGACACCATACTGTGGAGTATTCATGCAGCCTGTTAAGTGCAGAGAGTTATCACACAGCTTCATCCCCACAAAGAAAAAAAATAGCAGCTGGGTGAACTGGGACACATGGTCACAGTATATTGTAATGATATTGCACATTACTATACCCGCAACTAGGTCTCTGCACGTGGTCGTGTGTCCACCATCTGGTCACCTACCATCGGATGAGTGGGTTCTTTTAAGAGCACAAGGTTGTGTACTACACACTAGAAGTTTTGACAACACTGAAAGAGCCGGCAAGTAATGTTAGCTCCAAGGTTTTTATACCCGGTCACATGTGGGGATCGATCCAGGCTCCTTTCGCTTACTAGCGCAGTGCCTTAGACAGCTCGTCTACCTTGCCCCCAGATAGTGATGGAACATGGTGTTCGCGAAACGATGAGCTCTTGATGGACAATAAGGGTGAGATTGGCATGGTTGGGGATCAGGGTTTCATGTGGGAAATTGACCCTGGGTCTTCGGCGTGACGAGCGAACGCTTTAACCACCTGGTTACCCCACAAGCCCGAAAACCATGACCAAATCTAATTAGCTGAGCAGCGTTATTACCGCATCCACCTTGCAACAACCACTCTGTGACAAGACAATCCACAAGATGCATAGGCATCAGTTAAATCAACTACATAGATCGACCTAACTCAGCTTTTATAGTTATGAGATATGATCACTGAGGGTTTAGCCCTAAATATGTCTATTGGACAATAAGGATGAGGGGTGCACGTCCAAATTAAATGCCCCACAATGAAAGCAGAATTGAGTTTGCTGAAATAAACTCGAGTAGCAAACTCACTACTCAACTAATAGGGAAGATGAAGATACCAAACTAAAGGGCTGAACATCAGCTATTCAAGAGAACCAATAAAGGTTTTGTTCGTAAGGTGGCAAACATGAACATACAAATGTACATACATGAGAAATATTTACAAGTGACGGGTATTTCCGCTTGAAAATCAAAGTTACTAAAACATTTTCAACACATGAATAAGCCAATGAGGCACATATGAGATAACTTATGTTAGGTTACCGTCTGGAATACAGACAGATACTCTGAAATACATGATACGTCTACCGTCAGATACGCGGTGATTCATTAAGCATTCATTATTGTTTCTGAGTGAGTGAGTGAGTTTATTTTTACGCCGCATTCAGCAATATTCCAGCTATATGGCGGCGGTCTGTAAATAATCGAGTCTGGACCACACAATCTAGTGATCAACAGCATGAGCATCGATCTGCGCAATTGGAACCGATGACATGTGTCAACCAAGTCAGCAAGCCTGACCACCCGCTCCCGTTAGTCGCCTCTTACGACAAGTATGGGTTACTGAAGATCAATATTCTAACCCGGATCCTAACGGGTCTATTGTTTCTGAGTGAGTGAAGGAGTTGTATTGAACGCCGCTTTGAACAGTGTTTCTGTGATGTCTCGCGTGTCAGTCCAATGCCGGATGAAAACGAGAGGTGATCCGGACCACATCAGTTCACCACTGTCGTCATTCTACTTCCGGGCTGCGCAGTTGACATCAATCAGTGATTCGTAAGTAAAGAAAGAGAAGTTAAATCTACACTTTAAATATGTTGCGTCTGTTGGTTTCACCAAACAGATAAACATCTAAAAACTGCACAGTTTAGGGGCTGTAGTTTATATCTGAGAGAGTGTGATGTAATTGGAATACTGTCAACCTTAAACGTAACTCTCTCAACCATCAACTGATACCATCCATCGTTTGGAAAATGGTTACTTAATAGTTTATGAGTTTCGTGTAATTTTTTATTGTTAAATCACTGGGTACAAATGATCAGGAACTATTGATCAGAAACTGTCGATCAGAATGAGACGCCTGCATGGTGGAGTGTAAAGGACCATCTTCTCAATGCTTTATCCTCCTATTAACTGAATTAATGACCTACTTTTACATGGCTCATAACTTGCCTTTTAAGACTGAAATGGACCTGAGTCTGAAAAAGCACTATTGATCTGTTCGATTGTACTAATTGTCAATATTTCCTATCGAGCGTAAATGTATCGGCTTCCTTTAAGGACAAACATCATATTCAATATATTATTGAATAGATTATACCTTATTTGCGTGATCAAATAGTTTCATTCGCTGTTGACAAATACTTGAGGTTCGTTTTACAAAGGATACGAGATGTATGCTCATATTTATATAGTAACCCACAGCATCAAGTATTTGCACTTCTTATAAGGGAATCCGGATCTCCTCTGGGCTACGTTTGTGGGACACGTTTAAAGGGTAAGGAAAGTAAGGCGAGGTTTAATGCGCAGCGGCGAGGGTCTTCGCTCATAATACATTCACTTGTTTGACTGGTCTAGACTAGCGCATGTATTGTCACATATGTTCCTGAGGACAATGTTAAACCAAAGGGTTTACATCTCTTGTAGTCCAAAAACAAGCCTTCGGTGAGAAAGATGAAGCGAGGTTTAATATCGGGTTCCGGAACGTTGCACTCATAAAGCGAGCGACATCGCTCTGTGTGTGTGTGTGTGTGTGTGTGTGTGTGTGTGTGTGTGTCTCGTCTCTCTCTCTCTCTCTCTCTCTCTCTCTCTCTCTCTCTCTCTCTCTCTCTCTCTCTCTCTCTCTCTCTGCGGTTGCTTGTGAGCATATGTGAGTAGGAAAGAAGGAGTCTTGATTATTGCTTGTGTACAGTGCTGCCAATCCCACTCAAATACACTCGAGCTCATTGTCCGCGCCGACCAGTCGTTGTTCCATCCAACCTTTAGTTTGATAAAGCCGGGGATCGAAAACGTACGCTATCCTGAAGATGCTCTGTCGACACGTGGTATTGACAGCATGCATATTGGAATATCACTCATGCGATACGTGTTGGGGCGTCATTTCAACAGAACGGTATATGAGGCATGAATATACGGCCGTTGGGTACCAAATAATTACAGCCATTGTTGGAACCATATCGCAGCAATGGCCACTGCCATATACATCAATGCACAATTAGAAAAAAACGAAGACAATCAAAGGGTCGATACACGTGGTTGTTCTGCACATGAAACACCATGAATACACATCCAAAAAGTTTGTTTATTCCGGTGGCTAAAACGTTGTCCATTAGGGATCGTGAAACGGCGATGTCACGCCTCCTGCAACTGATGCACAAAGGAACAACGTCGACTGATGACTGGACACAGGACAATCGGTAACAGCCTTGGCAATCATCAATTGCACATATGAAGACGACTCGTGAAGATCCGGGTTAGAATTGGTCTTCTTCAACCCATGCGTGCGTAAGATGCGACTAACGGGATCGGGTGGTCATGCTCGCTGACTTGGTTGCTACATGTCATCGTATCCCAGCTGCGTAGATCGGTGCTCATGCTGTTGATCACTTGATTATCTGGTCCAGAATCGATTATTTACAGACTGCCAGACAGCTGGAATATTGCTGAGTGCGGCGTTATACAACGATCAAACAAATAACATATGAAGACTTTGCATTCGACCCATCATGGCACGTCATCAAACAACAGCTGTCAGGGGCCCCGAGGGTCCAAAGCTCTCGTCGCGCCACGACCGCCGTACCTCCTATACTATAACATAGATTTACAACAGTAGGACTCTTCATAAGCCTTCGTCATGTGCTGCAAAGATGTAAAACAGCATGGGGTTTAGCTGTATAGCATATTAGCCATAAAAAAGAAACTGTGCAATGTTAAAGCTCTTGTCAAAGTGTCCACAAGGGGCGTAGGTAGCATTATAAAAAGCCCAGGCTTACACATGGTTGTTGCTAAAACAGTTGGGCAAGCACTCAATACTGTCTAAATATAAAGCTTTGCAACCTATCGGTCTTACCCGAATAAATTGGCTTGCTACGCGCCTGTCCATGAACACTTGAATAGGTGGATATAGAGATCGTATGAAGACAGCATATACAATGACATTGGCGGACATGAGTCAAACAGCAATGTCATAAATACAATAATGGTTATGCTCACCATGAGAGTGAACAGCAGTGTATAGTGTCTTTCAAATGGTCATGGAAGACTTGAGGATTGACTCGCCATGTTCTCTGCAACTCTGATTCTGGCTGATTTGGTACACGGCGCTGCATTTCATCAAGCTCTAAAGTGCTGTTTGGAGGCAAGCCACAGCAGGTCTAGCCGTGTGAGGACGGGCATTACCCTGTTGAGATGTTAATCCTGGGCCATGACGTTGAAGACACAGAATTGACATTGCCCTAGAATCTGATCACTGTAGTCCACACCAGTCAAACTGCGCTGAACAACACGTAAGGTGGTTGACCGAAGTACACTTATGCCTTCCCAAATCATCAAGGAACCATCCCAAGAGCGACTACACTCCAGGACAGATGCTTGAGCAAAACACTTTCCACGACGTCTGTAGACATGCTGACGTCACTACGGTAAATTTGATATCCGGACTCGTCTGTAAAAACAACAATCCTCCTCCGAGGTTGAAGGACATGATTTCGGAACGTCCTATGACGGTTTTCACGAGGACGTAGCGTCAGGATAAGGTATTTGACAGGACGACATGGTCGTTTCTCTTAATGACATATGCCTGTTCTGACTGTGCTGGGATGGATACGCCGAAGTCCTGGAATGATCTGAGCAGTGCCCACTGCAGTCTGGAACCTGTGCCGGAGATGGGTCACACGTATCCGTCTGCCCTGTCTTGTCTTGTTGGACGCGTGGATGTCCTGCACGTGGGCGATCGGCAACGTCATTATTGTTCTGAAAACGCCTCATCAACGTGCAGTCATCTGACGTTTAGACAACGCCCCAAAGACAATTCCAATAGCCTCATGACGTATGATGTGCAACTGAGTTGAATTCCAGCATTGACTGAATCAGGCCAGTTAATGATCTTGTAACCCTATCAAACCACATGAATTAGAATGATTCTGCCCATAGAGCTAATAACAGACTGAACTCTTAAACCTTCTTTGTTCTTATGGACATTGTATGTTTCAAAATGACCACACTTGTTGATAGAAAAGCATGCCCTAGTTCAAAGAAGACATGATATGCCTGCAGTTCTCAGGTCAGTTAATATTCAAATAATCAGTAGAACTATGAAATAACTAAACCTAATAAGAACACGGCTGTATTATAAAGTGCATCTGTCATACTAATAATCAAAACATTTTTTAATACTTCGGCATTAACTCAGATACGGATGAGGTATAAAATATATTGAGGGCGAAGATAAGATTCACAGGCACTTGTATAACGCACATACAATGCAGGTAACGGAATCACACTTGGGGCCATCTTAGGATGGGTTATCGTCTCTTTCCAAACTGAATAAATACGTTAAACCAGAAATCAGTACGTAAGAGAAATCAGGGTGAAACCAACAAGCAAAAGGGAAAACCATTACCAATTGTTCAAGAAGATCAGGTTCTTCCTCCAGCAGCTCGGGGAAGTCTACACATTGCCTTCACTATCCCGTTGAGTAATGGTTCTGACTTCACACGGGTCATTCTCGGTGAATTAAACTCGACCTTGACCTACAACACCATTCCAGTTCACACCAGCAACAGCTAAAGGTAATTTCTAGTCTGAAGAATACTGACTTCTTTGATTGGCATTCTAGAAGTTGGGTAGGTGAAGAATGAGGAATGAGCAATTATGGATATACAGCTTCTTTATTCTGTATAGGCGACGTTTCGACATAGATTCTAATGTAATTGTAACTTGCTTGACAACGACATTGGAATCTATGTCGAAACGTCGCCTAATAAGAACAGAATAGAGAAGTTGTATATCCATAAAAATCGTCCTCATTCTTCTTGAAGAATACTGCTTTGTTATCTTGGAGTCGTCCTGGGCAGTCACAGCAGCGGAGAAGGATTCGCAGCGTACTTTGGGTGAAACTCATTCATGACGGTGATACCTCATTTGTCAGACACCTCAGTTGTCAGACACCCCAGTTGTCAGACACTTGAGTGAGGGTGGAGAAGGCTCACCCCTTCAGTAATAATATATCAGTTCGAACAGTCCTAATTAGCCCAAACTCTGGTCACCAGTCCCCTAATTAGATAATCCCCTGTTCTTTATTCGTTTTAGGCCATCGACCATGTACATTATTGAACATAAATATAATGATATAATGAAAGTGGCAATGATTATTCAATGCAGAGAGACAAGCAATATTTAACATATTTTATTGCATTTAGAATAATTCCATGATCTTCACTGCATACTAGTAACGTATCAGAATAAAAGGTAGGGATATCAGAAAATCTACATTGGGCAGACAAACAAAAACATCTTCAACTAAATTATCATTACAATTTCTTACAGCAACACAAACTTTTATCTATACCCTGCCTACGACCAATTGTGTTTTGAATAGGTAATCTAAGCAAACATAAATATCTCCAAAACTCCCTATTTCTAATATTCATGATTTAATATTCAGTATCAAAAACCGATTTTAACTGGAGATAATATTTTAACCTATCAGATGTACTGATCTTATTAAAATTACCTGTATATTACATTCACATATGCGTTTCTAAATGTACTCTTCTGATTTTTCAAATATTTAGTTCAACACGAAACACAACTCTATATATTCATTCAAAAATCGATTTGTAAACCCTTGATCATTATCGATAGTAATACGCGTTTGTATTACAAACTTTACATAATGCTGCATATGTGTAGTCCAAATATTATTCTGTTTGTTTGTTTTTTTGCTATTAGTAACAGCTGTCACGATAACATCTTATTCTTATCCTCCGAAAAGAAAATGTTGCATATTCAAACATGATTACCAACTTAAGAAAATATCCTTATTCCATATCATGGTTTATTTAGTAGCAGCTGTAACAAATATAAAACTGCAGCAACGTCATTCAAACACAAGAAATTGAATACTTGACATCCAGTGAATTGTCAATGCTGTGGTCAAACGTGTGTCACACTCTTGTCAAAACTAGACGTGCTGAGTACACAAGCAAGTCAATACAGACGCCACCCAACAGAGCGTCTTTGTTCTAGGCTACTGAATAATATTTTCTTAATGACAGTTGATAGGCTTTATCAGTTATTCACAACTCTACATTCTTTAGACGGGAAGGTCATATAGTACAGGATATCATGCAGACCAATCAACCTTCATATCCGAACCTTCAGCTTGGTACATGCTGAGAAATTCATTCATTCATTCATTCATTCATTCATTCATTCATTCATTCATTCATTCATTCATTCATTCATTCATTCATTCATTCATTCATTCATTCATTCATTCATTCATTCATTCATTCATTCATTCATTCAGGTTCAGGACAGTTTCCAAAATAAGAAATATTACCCCCGGTGTACCGAGAAAACAATATATGAAATAGTGGACTTACTGATAGCGTACATTTAAATACATTTAAATACTTTTTATTCTTTAGACACCGTTTAAGAGCACAATGGAGAACACACTGGGAAGGTAAATGTCTTCACAGTGTGTACCCCATTGTGCGATAATGATCGGCTTCCCCCTACATTGTTATACCGTTAATCTCATAGGCTTCATCCTTACATTGTTGTCTTTGTACATTAATCCTATCTAATTGGCTTCGTGATTATATTGCTATCTTTGTACATTCTCCCACCTTGCTTTATGTAAGCATGTTTTATCTGTATATATATGCACTCTGTACACTGACTCGGCATTCACCTAATGAAGGAGCAAGAGCTCTGAAACGTCGTATAAAGAATAAAATGAAGTTGCTATCCATAAAACGTGCCATGTTTTCATTTTCGCCCTACTTCTAAATGCCCTTTAAGAACTACACTAGGCACATAAAGAAACTGTGCATACAAAAATCTAAATTTATCGAACCTGTGTAGACACATAAGGATTCAAACTCAAAGATTAGTGACATGTTTCCAACATGCATGCACGTGCCACGTTCCGTGACGTCAGTGGGTTCGTCCTTGAGACGTGCAATACGTTGTTGCACGTGCATTCCGGGAAAGAGAAACAGAGCAAATGAATGCCACACAATACTGTCACTTTGGAAAGCTCAACCCCTGCCCTTGCAATCGTTCAAAAAATAAAATGGCTATTGAAACGCATAGCATGCCAAGGCTCACGTCTGCACAACGTCATGAGGCCATTGGGGTGGTCCTTGAGGGAATGTCTCAACGACAAGTGGTTGCACATTTCGACTGCCACCGGAACACCATTTCTGCACTGGTGAGACGCTACCAGAACACAAATTACGTCATCGTTCTGGACGTCCACGTGTAACAACGCCAAGACAGGACAGATGGATAAGGATGACCCATCTTCGCCACAGGTTTCAGACTGCAGTGATGACTGCCCGAACCATCCCAGGACTTCGCCGTATCCACCCCAACACAGTTCGACAACGTTTACGTCATCACGGGATCAGACCACGACGTCCCGCCATACGGCCTATCCTGACACAACGTCATCGACAAGCTCGCCGAATGTGGTGCCGAAATCATGTCCGCAGACCCTTGTTTTGGTGGAGAAATGTTGTTTTTACAGATGAGTCCAGGTTTAACATTTCCCATAGTGATGGACGTCAACGTGCCTATATACGCGTGGGAGAACGTTATGCACAGGCCTGTGTCTTGGAGAGGAATCGCTTTGGTGGTGGTTCCGTGATGATTTGGGGTGGATTAACAGCACGCCAAAGAACTCCTTTGGTGATTGTTCAGGGCAACTTCAATGGTGCGGGCTACAGGGATCAGATTCTTCGACCTGTGGCAATTCCTTTTCTGCAACGTCATGGCCCTGGGGGGTTAACATTCCAACAGGACAATGCCCGCCCTCATACGGCAAGGGTTGCTATGGATTTCTTGCAACACCACAACGTTGACTTACTGCCTTGGCCTGCAAATTCACCGGATCTCTCTCCGATAGAGCATGTTTGGGACGAGATGGATCGACGTCTACGCCGTCTTCCTCATCCGCCAGATAACGTCCTTGACCATGCAACTGAACTTGAGAGAATCTGGCGTGACATCCCACAAGCCTTCCTTGCACGTTTCATAGGCTCTATGCGTCGTAGATGCACTTCTGTTCTCAATGCCGATGGTGGACATACCCGTTATTGAGCTTGTGACATGGTTGTTTGACCCCTGTCCCGCTTGTGGACTCGTGACGTCATTGTGATTGACTTTTCAATTGAAATTCTCCCGACTTGTTATGGTCTCATGATCCCTCCATTAAAGTTTATATGGACCTTTGACATTGTTATCGTACTGATCAACTGGGATAATATTTTGACAATGCACAGTTTCTTTATGTGGCTAGTATACATTGAAAATGTTGCAAAAACACATTAAGGTAAAAAGTAGGCATTCCCATTCTATAAATGGTCACTTTTCAAAGAAAGGGTTACGAGTTTCGACTTGTAGCTGAATGATAATAATGAACGGATCGGAAACACACCAAGACGGTAGTGTAGTATTACAGTAACTGTTGTGACCGTCAACGATCCTGAAGGACGATAGGTTCAACAAGGGAAGTTTTAAAGATGGTGTGTTTTAATCAGTTAATACCATCCTGGTTTGTCAGACATTAATTCACTCGATGAACGTGTCTTCCAATGGCGATACGAGGAAGTCGTCTGCGTTCATCTAACAAGTCTGTACAGGTTTAGCCAACATGGTATCCTGCATGACGGTGAAGCAATATGATGTCCAGACGTATTCAGGGCCTGTTGGCCATGACATTTTATGGATTTTATGGATGTCGTCCTCAAAAGAAACTGTCGTCGAAATGACTTGAAAGCCCAGTTAGCTAAAGGTGTCAGTATGTTGTCCCCTCTGCACCGTCCGGTGATTCTTCCTTGCACAATATGGAGCGAGCTTCGCTAAGTCATAGTGATACCAACCCACACCATAACCGATCCACCGCCAAATCTATTATGAGGTCCCAGGTTGACATTGGCTGGGAGTTCACTTCCACGTCTCAAGTCATGACCACGCCCACCAAGGAAATGCCAAGCGAATTTGGATTCCAATAGCCTGCAACAATTGATGAGCTCGATTTAAAAGTGCCCGGTTCAAATGACCCGATGCTCCATGAAATATGTCGATCGTCAACATCGAGAGTGTGTTGGTACCTTTCCCGTCAGCTAATCGTTGATCACAGACTGTGCAGTGTTGAGAGTAATGGTCACTGCACCCTCACCTGACAGTTTTCAGCATGCCAATAGCCCTAAGATGAATTCTTCCAAGTTTGTCCAAATCAGGAATGTCACCCTAAGAATTTACTGCATTTAGGCGTTACTGCGTGCGGCACAATCAAACGATAGGATATGTATGAATACAAAATCATACAACACAGGGGACGAAATAACAGTAACAACATTTATTATACTTGAGGGGATATTGTAAGAGCATAGTGGCAAGAAAACGGTTATGTTACGTGTCGACTTCAAAAATAAAATGTCCATACCATGCTGGATTAGTTGGGTTTTTTTGTTCCAGAAGATTCTACATTACACGTGACACCTAAAAGCATCTGAAAATACTTCCACACCACTGCTTACATTAGATAGTAATATGTTCGTTGATAAAACATACAAGATAATTATACTAATTTACAGTAATTATTTGATACATATACAATATCCTGTAGCAATAACTTCCACCTCTTTTTAACATACCACACAATGGCTAACTTTGTGTGCTGGCGATTAGGTGCCTGACTCTTAGGTTGTGGGTTCGAATCCCGGATGGGTGGGTAATCTGTATTATCTGTGTTACGCGTTTGTGCATTTGGTTCATGACCGTTGGTTGGTTGGTTGTTGTTTAACGCAACACTCAGCAGTATTCCAGCTATATGGCGGCGGTTTGTAAATTATCGAGCCTGGGCCGCACAAATCAGTGATCAACAGCATGACATCGATCTACGCAATTGGGATACGATGACATGTGTCAACCAAGTCAGAGAGCCTAACCACCCGATCCCGTTAGTCGCCTCTCACGACAAGAATGTATTCCTGAACATCAATTCTAACCCGGATCTTCACGGGTTAATCCAGGAAGTGACTCGGCGCAACAAAAGTACTAGAATCTGTACTTTACTGAGAAAGTGTAATCCCAAATATAACATAGGTTACATTTGACACGTTCTTAATGTCATTGTGTCGTCTTTGAATCTTTCCATTCTAAAGTATTTCCCGCTCTTTTGAGCAAAACTTTGGGTACATAACCTCCTGATCCTAAATCCGTGTATGTCTACCATCATGATGTTGGACCTTAAATTGTTCTCTGTTATGCCATTTACTGCAAATACCTTTACATAGACATAGGTCATTCAGAATCCATATGAACTCACTGGATGTTTTAACAATTAGAAAAATGATATGGCCTGAATTGAAGTTCACAATAGTTAAAAACCTCTTGTTGATAATTCATACCAAAGTTATGCAATATACGAAAACAATTCAGTTTACATTTCAGTTCGAAAGGTTAAACGTCAATACAATCTCACCAAATGGTATACGTAACATTTAAATCAAGTTGAATTCCATTGCGTTATCAACTTTTGTCGAGCAAACGAATAAAAACATATTGTTTCGTTCAACGTATCCTTACTAACATAATAAGAATTATTACGGCCCAAGTTCGTAGTAGATAACATTTATCACAGTCTTAGTACCTAGTTGGGTACAATGTGATAGAACGACATAATGTAAATGTGACCTCCTGCTATCAATGAAACTCTCCTGAATCAGTTAATCACAGACTGACTCAGGCACGAGCTGATAGTACGTCCAGTCAGCACTGTCTTGTTGTCCATCAGTCTCGGTGAACAGAAGCTCACAGTTGATGGCCGTCGGCAAAGCGTTCAGTAGGTAGTTCACACCTTCACATTCCGCGTAGTTGAGACAGAAGGAGAAACAAGCTTGTAGAAACGGTGCATTGAGTGCCTTCATCCGTTGAGACGTCTTTCTTTTTCCTTGGTTTGTACGGAGGTCTCGAGAGTTAACTAAAACAAACAACAGTTGCAGTAACGTCAACATCTTGGCAATTAAAATAACTCTCCTTATCGTCTAAGTATCTTTATTGTTATATAAGCTTTTTGAAATAAAGAACAAAACTTAATCGCCGATCTGTAAACTGATTATTGAGTTTTGAGTTCGCATGTAACACTGACAAATCAGTAACAATGTTGCTGTAACATGTTACACCGAACAGCTGACAAAGTCGTGATAGCATGCAACATCGACCCATCATCGACAACCTAAGCATGATGGGGTGACAATGTCGTCCTCACAAGTAACTTGCAACTATCAGTTAACAATGTCATCTTCCCGAATACGATTGTATCACTGAACCAGCGCCGGCAAAGGTATATTATCATATCTGATAATGAACGATCAACTGGCAATGTGGTCCTATCACTGAACGATCAACTGGCAATGTGGTCCTTATATGTTACACTCAAACATCAACTGGCAATGTCGTTCTATCATTTTACACTGAAAGATCAACTGACAATGTCATCTTCATCAATTGGTAATAGTACAATATCAACCAATTCAGCTGTCAAAATCGTACTTCTTCAGAATATATATATTATCCATGCAGATCTCCATGGAGATGGATGTGGTGCCAAGCAACCAACAGAAAGGTTTAGCGAACTATATCCGCCCACAATGGCCATATTGTTCTTACCATTGAAATCTAAATTAATTTCTGATGTGTTTCAATATTGTGAATATATTTTGATACAAAATATGTCCAATGCTTAATAACTATAAATGTATGCTGAGATCTGATATTTGTGCTGAAGATACAAACCTTGAGTGTGGTTGACCGCAGGGAGAAGTTTCTACAACAAATCATATGCATCAGTACATCTGTGATTAAGATCATACTGCAGCGGAATCTCTGTTTCCAGAATACACTTCCTGTCACCGGTAGTTCTACATTAGAACTTGAGTAGACTATATATTTGTTCCATGCAAATATTTCTACTCGCAAAATAATGATAAAAGTGACATAGAGAAATACTGAAATACACGTTTTACGATACCAGCTGTCTACCTGTGTAGACCGTGAGAATTCTACTGTCTGTGCCTGGTGCTGTCTGTGTAAACGTTTATACATTAACTGTTCTGCGATACAGCCAAAGTTCAGATAGAGGTTTAAAATGTATACCAGATGCGACTTTAGTTTGTACTAACTGTCATTACACATGCTTTGGTTCCAAAAGACAACAGTTGTACCTCTCTTACTCTAGCTTGGTCAGAGTTTAATGTGTACATACCGTAGCGTGAAAATTTGTGTATATTTTCATATGCATAAAGCCGTTTTATCAATTGAATTGTAAAAGCGGCAGCGATAAAATTGATCTATGTAATTGGAAAATTGCATTATTATTTCTTCATCATAATAAGCATTCATAAGTTTCTTAAATACTCCTTTTAGCCTTTAGATAATATATATACTCATGCATTTATGAGTTATATGTATTTTATGTTTATGAGTCACGAAGAGCACTTACATCTCTATCATTGGCTTCAAATGCAATAGAGTATGCATTACAATGACTGAAGCCCTGCAAATACACAGCCAACGGCTTTCCTCGTCTGTGTCTCAGGACTCTGGCCTCCGTATTATCTGTCACCGAATAGAAGCAGGCTGAAATATTGGTGCCCGTGACTGGTATCCACGAAGGTCCTGAGATGACAACGTCGTCCAACAGAATGTCGCCCACGCCATCGTTCTCAACCATGATGACAAGATATCTATGAGAGTCTGAGATCACTGTATCGTCCGGCACTGTGATTGTGTAGACGAGGTCCCTCAGTGGAAGAGGATGAAGCATGTAGTTGGACACATCACCCTGGATAGTGGGTGATTTACCTGATGCAGTTGTCATAGATACGACTGCTGGTTTAGACATTTCAATCAATTTGAACTGATTTCGCTCAATACGTAGTCTAGCTATCTCCCTTGCATTCGTAAGTTGTGTCGTAGTTCCATCAAATGAGATGTCCGTGTCTGCTTGTGTTGAAACAATGTTTATGTAGTCCTTAGGATTAGATAAACGTAGCCCAAAAGCAATGTATTTCGTGCCTATTTTGTCTAAACTTAACAGCTGAGTTATCTGCCCGTCCAAACACAGATTGCTAGATGATTCAGTCCTGTTTACTCCGGTCAAAACGGCAATGGGTTTGTTAGATGCAATGTACATTCCAGAAAGTTCGTTAACGGACTGAATCTGAAACGTTTGGTTTTCCTGCAGTGTGATTGAAAACTCTCCTGATAATGTCTGTGGGACTCCATTTACTACTGCAGAAATGGTGGGATGCATGTCTGGAAGTGTGACCTTCACTTCAGTGTTTTGGAAAGGGGAGACTACTCCCACCGTAGCTGCAGATTGGGCATTGTAAGAGTCAGGCGCCACGACTACATACTCCTTTCCAAGTTGACTCGTCTCTTTCACTTGATACATATCAAGGTTCGACGCTTCGGCGTTTAGTGCCAACACTGTGACATCGTCGGAAGCCACGACGCGGATGATCCTGTTTGACGTCCTCGTCCCTGTAGGCATCTGAACATCAGCAGGCAATGTGAACTTGGTTCTTTGTCCTGGGTCAAGCGTGAGGTTTTGGAAAGGAGCGGCGGTATTTAGGTACGGAACAAACACTTCAACTGTCACTGGCTGTGGACGTGATGAGGTAATGTATAGGTACATGTTGTGCGAATAGCCAACGAAGTTCTGTGTAAAAACCGTCACGTATGTTCTTTCTGAAATGAAGATTGACACACTGATCAGTTTCACTGAAGATTTAATGTATGATTTAACCATCGGGAATACTTCTCGGCAACATATTCATGTCCTCCGTCACCCATACATGCGGATAGTCGAAACCATTTACAATAATGACGTATCTACTTTAGAAGAACATGGAAATACCGTTTATTGCTCTTGGAAGTCACACTAGACCGACTCACTGCAAGCAGTTTACGAATAAGTCCTATTGGATTCAAGAGAAGAAAGTTTCCGCGTGTGTAATTTAATTTGAAACCTCTTTCGTCAGACATTTGTCTTATTGTTTTCTTTGAAAGAATAGCGGTGAATACACCGCAAAGCTCCTGTCACGTCCTGGTGACGTAGTGATGAAATCATTATTATTATTATTATTATTATTATTATTATTATTATGTTATATAGATTAAAGATGAAAATGCAGCAGAGAGGGTTCGGGTGATCCTGGCACAGTCAGGCTGGTAAGGCTCATCGTCAGCTCAGGGCCCTCGCCCCCTCTACACACAGCCTAGACAGCGAATGGGACTTCTCCAAGGAAACACTGCCTAGTCGAACCCACCAAGAATTTTCCGGAGAATCTTGTTACGACGTAAATTGTAATAAAAACGCAAATTGTAATACTTGCAGCAAATTGTAATAAACTTGACGTAAATTGTAATAAAAACGTAAATTGTAATAAAAATTGACGTAAATTGTAATACGCAAATTGTAATAAAATTGACGTAAATTGTAATACTTTTCGTTGCGGTAAAATGTAATAAATATTTACGTAAATTGTAATAACAGTTTTAATCACTCGTAAATACGCGGGTGTTTGTTTTTCGTTGCATTTCATACATCAAATAAGCTTGTTAGGGCGATAACTCAAGAAAGAAATGATGGATTTTGTTCAAATTTGGTACCAAGGTATATTGGCGAGATTCACCGACACAAGTGAAATGGAGTGACCTTGAGATAATTTTCAAGGTCACAGCAAAAATCTGAGGGTTTTGCCAATATAAAGATTGTTAGCGCGATAACCCAAGAATGAATTGACAAATCTTAGCTAAATGACGAAAATGATATTCGTCCTGATATATAATCGATATAAACTGTCCTCTGTATCATGTCTTTTCGCAAATATCTTTTGAGGTTTTGATATGTATACATATAAAGTGGGGGTGGGTTTCTAACGGGTATATCTAACACACTTGCATGCATGTAGAGTCGGAGAGGTGGGTGGGTGTTCTAACGGGTATAACTACGAGGGGCGTTCAAATAGTAGTCAGCCTCACCTAGAATATGATACAAATGCAGCTGTTTTTTATGTTTTATTTTTCTACATATTATCTGTCAGCCTCAAGCAAATTGGTTTTGCTATGTTGCAGCCTCACGATCCCATTTTGTGAGACTTTGTATCTTGGCTTGGTACTCCCAAAAAACGTAAAATCTGCAATAAAATGCATCACAAACTTCAGGAAACAAAATATGCTATGTTTGAGATTGGTAGAAGTCGTCTAGAATCAAACTTAGATATTAAACTGCACAAAAAAAGCAATTTGAAACTACAATCGCTTGTTCAAATGACTCCCCATTCTGTTTACTGAAAGAACTCGAGAAAGAAATGATGGATTTTGTTCAAATTTGGTACCAAGGTTTATTGACTGGAGATTGGAGATTTACCGACACCACTTGAATTTTGTGACCTTGAGGTCATTTTAAAGGTCACAGCGAAGGTGTAACAGTTTTGCACATGCCAAGCTTGGTAGCCGCGAACTCAGGAAAGTATTAATAGATTTTGATCCAATTTTATATCAAGGTGTATTGGCGGGATTCCCCAACACCAATTGATTGGGAAACTTGTGCTCATTTTAAGTTCACAGTGAAAAGTGTTTTGCACATGTCTAACTTTTAGTGCGAAAATACAAGACAGAATTAATATGTTTTGCTTTAAAGGTAGTACCAAGATGCGTTGGGAGTATCGTCTAACGCCAGTCGAATTCAGTGACCTTCGGATTATTTTCAAGGTCACAGCGAGTATTCTTGGATATCTCCAAACCTAATGGATGGAATTTGTTCGCATTTTGTATCAAGGCATCAGATGACAGTTTCGGTAACGTTTACATAATTTTCAGGGTCAGACAGAGGATAATTGCTACATTCAGATATCGACATGTGGCGGGGGTAATAGCTATATGTTTGTGACAAACGCTTTGTCATTACTAATTTTCAAATTTTGTTAGCATATGGTTTCTATAATTTCATGTTAATTCTACCAGCTGTGAAATTATTCGTGACACGTCTTAAAAAGCCAGAGATTATTTGTGTATGTTTCGAAAATTAAAGTTAATTAGTTTTCATTATGGAGTTATTTTCGATGTTGACGCAAGGACATATTTTACGAGCAATAGCTTTCAATAATTTAATTTTATTTCTATTACATTTTGAAGTTCTTCATAGCATATCCCAAAATAACAGGATATTATTTGTTTACGCTTTGAAATGTACGTTTCTTTTCTTCATTTTCGAATTATTTTCAATGTTGACGCAATGACATATTTGAAGTTAATTTAATGTTTTAATCATATGTGATTTATTATGATTTATGTTTCGATCATACATTCATATATTGCGTTGTCATAGTTTAACCTGCTTCGTATTATTTTCTTCATCATATTACTACATATTATTGTATTTTTATGAGAAGGAATTTTAAGTTACATTTGCTAAGGATATCATAAATCGCTGGCGCCTGGTTATTCCTTGCCACATAGCAGTCAATCTGTCTCCTCATTTGTTGTATTTGATTGATGCATTTAAAATAAAATGTAGAAATGATATTGAATTGCATCATTTGCTTCAAGGAATCGATCAGATGTGCTCGTTATCAAAGTAAAGTCAAAACTTCTTTCTGTAAGGTATACAGTGGAAGTTGACACCTTAATTGTTATGGGTAGACCAAAGAAATCATTTATTTAGTTTCACCGCTCAAAATACAACAAAGAATTCAACGGGTGGCATTAACCTCAAAGAATGATAATAACAATGCTTATAACATACGAGGGCAAATTTATCGGGGATAATTTGTTTTCATGCGATATGCACCGGGTAAAATATCACTTTGTCATGGTGACATGACATCATGAACAATATTATGACGTCACGTTGCTTCTAAGAAGCCGCCTTCTAAATACAACGATGACGGGGAGCCTGCCTTTGTTGGAAAGTAGATTATCGCGTAATTTCCGCAATTAAAGACTTCGTTAATAAATAGAAAATTATATTCGTGACCATAATATGCTAGGTTAACGAGCTAAATATCGGCATATCCCTTCTCTGATTTCGAAAATACCAAGATTTAGGCAGTTGTGTTGTAAACTGATATTTATCTTCTATAAAGTCGGCTATATTCAAACCATGAGAAATGTCGTCAAATAATGTCTGATGACAGTTACCAACGTCCCAATAGTGTCCATATATTTTAGAAATCTATAACAATAAAGCACAACCTCACTACTTTTTTGATAAATGACAAAGGATTAATCAACCATATTAAAAGGTTTCCAGGGTTGAAGGACGAAGCTCATTAAAATCTATTGCCAGCTCCCCTTTTAGAGACTGATAAAAGGTTCGAAAATGTGGGTCATAAATGCATGAAAGTTTTTATTGTTGTTCATACCCGTTAGGCCTCCCGCCTCTACATGTATTTGAGATATAACCGTTAGAACCACCACCACCCCCTCTATGTCTTAAAGTATGCTAGATATACCGTTAGAACACACCACACCACTTTTCTGCCCATTTATTCAATTGGGCTAAATCATAGTTGAGAGTTGCTTCTATGGATTTTACATATTTTCCCGCAACACCGATTGATGTGTCATCGGCCAACATTATTGTGATATTTTGTAAATTTCCAGGTAAATCATTGATATATACAAGGAACACAAATTAACCAAGGGCAGATCCTTGAGGAACCCCTGCAGTAACATTTAGTTTTTCATAATGTTCCATTAACAGAGACACACTGTCGTCTATCAGGGCCCGGTTGTTCAAAACTCGGTTATCTTTTAACCAGCCGTTAAGTACATTTAACCGACTGTTACCTAATAACAGAGGGTTATCTTGTTGTTCAAAACTCTGTTAACTTTTAACAGGCTGTTAACGTGACGTTAAGTTAACACACCTAAGGACCGCCGCTAACTTTTTAACAGTGTGGTTAACTCGCAAATGGCGTTCATGGCTAACACTGCTTTCATGATGCCAGTTCAGCAAAGAAAGGATAGGGTGTATCGTGGACTGGACTTCGATATTGGAAATTATTCTGACGAAGAGTTACATACGAAACTGTATCTATGCACATCATAGGAACTAAAATACATGTTGTACAAGTACATGATGCCTACGTTTCATCTTTTAACACTTGTGGAAAGGTTTATATATGCTTTACTACACTAAATGTGTGAATTTCTTCTGTAAATATTATTCAAACAAACACTTTCAAAGAATATAACACGTATACCCTATACCCACGTATGATATGATATTGAACAAGGCTACTTGTAGATAATTAAATTAGTTTCATGGAAAAATATCCGAACGATTACATTATGATACTGAAAGTGTAATCGGCGGGATATGGTGATTGTGTATACTCTTATTCTACCGACCTTCACTTCAGAGAAATTGCCAAATACACTCCCATTTTAAGATAGAGAAGAAGCCAGAAATGCCGATTATTACCGTTGTCGTTCTGCGTGATTTTGCGTCAGTCATGGCGTCACGCAGCACAGAAACTTGACAGTTTCGTGTAAACACATCACATTCCTGTATTGTATCTATTTTTAATTTCCTATTTCTTGCTACTATGCTCTTTCCATGCAAATGGGTGTCTGAAAATTTGAGAAAATGCTACACAGTGTTTTTTCGAAATTTTCTTTGTTTACATTTCAAACAGGTGTTGTCTTTCGAGCACAGCAGTTGTTTCCACCCCCAATATCTTTCGTTTCACTTTATCTAGACACTTGGTATTGGTGCCAAAAAGACCAGTTGTAATTAGATTCTAAATGTATGAGGAATTCAGTAGGGCTGGGACGAGTAGGAAACAATGGAATCGAGTACCCGCATGTACGTACCCGAATCGGAATCGAGTACCCGGAAATGTAAGAAATACATTCGGGTCAACTTTCTGAATATTCAATCACGATTTGACAGAGATTATTGTAGAAAACTTGAACAGTTGGTAATAAGACATTAAAACTAACCCCAAGCTATTTAATTTACGTCTGTTTAACCAATATAGAGAGTAACACCATTACTTACACTCCTCGTTATAACAACGAACGTTTTGTTCCTGCTGCTACTGTAACTTAACTACTCACTGCTCATGCACATATAAATTACAGTCATTAAAACTATGCTCCATTAATTGGACAATACCAATGATGTACAAACCCGTGAATTTCCGGGTTAGAATATGGATCGTCAGTAACCCATGCTTGTCGTATGAGGCGACTAAAGGGATCGGGTGGTCAGGCTCGCTGACTTGGTTGACATATGTCATCGGTTCCCAATTGCGCACATCGATGCTCATGTTGTTGATCACTGGATTGTCTGGTCCAGACTCGATTATTTACAGACCGCCGCCATATAGCTGGAATATTGCTGAGTGCGGCGTAAAACTAAACTCACTCACTCACTCACTCAATGATGTAAATGTGTGTTACGTCAAAAAATGAAAAAGACAAGCTATTGTCTGCCCTTGTCATTACAGAGCTCTCTCCCTTTCCGGATACTCGATTCCTAGAAATAGGACTCGATTCCAGCTGTACCCGACCCGGATTCGAGTACCCGAGTACCCGTCCCAGCCTTAGAATGCAGTGATTCGTGAATATGAAATACAAGTGATGTAATTGGCGTTTCAATACCGGCCTTCGCGAAACGTGATTTTGTAAACACTATCCAATAGGGCGCAAAGTGCACTTGGGCGTTCGTGTGAGTGTATTCATGAAAACATCTGAACACGATTCCAGGCTTATCGGCAACGTTTCAGAATTATTAGTGATTTTATTAAAAACTGATATCATTGTTAATTAATATGCTATTTTTGAAAGTCTATACTCCAAGTAATTATCCGATTTTGTTTTAATATGTCCGTCTGGCATCCCTTCCCATAGATGGATTTTAATTATATTTTTACTAATCATTTCAGCAATAGGCCTAATTTCTTTTTTCATTCTTCGAATGTTTTAATTGAAGCAAATCATCTTTTAAAAATGCTGCATTAATTGATGAAAATTTAGTTAGCATAAACATTGCTCTCGCAACTGATGTGTAGGAAAATAAACATAACATTATTATGTATCTATTTCTGTTGTGAGTGATATGCAGGCCTACTTCGTAGTCACTTTGATTAAATGTTATATTTGAATATCGTAACCTTTTTGTCACAGCGAACACAACACTATCTCTTGTCATATTACACGATAATTTTTGGAATTTTTAACTTATTTTATAACAATATCTGAATGCTAATGTTATACACTGATAGGTTCATATAAGGAATACTATGGCACAATAGTATTTCTGTGCCGAATCGTTGCAGCGTTCTATAATACCCTTATGAAATATAATATATGTTTTCCGACCGTGAAGTCATTAACAAGAATTATGCATTTTCTGCAGTCACTTGTGAATTGAACTAAATGAAGGTTCATCTGATTAATGAGTATCGAGGAAATTATGTTCATCTATAAATTAGACGCAGCTTCATGTTTTTCAAGACATCTTTCCGGAATATGCGTCTGTGAAGGCGTTCATATAATGACGATTTTGCACAGTATTATTCATGAGATTCTTGTCAAAAGTAAGGTCGGATAATAGATCGATTTTATTCAGCAGTGTTGGCCCTGGGGCCTATAGTACGATTACAGTTTACGTGGTGCTAGTAACATATTAAGTTTTTTATTGGTAATAATTAAATTTTTATTGTGTTCATTAAAATTCTGGCAATCTGATTGGTTAACTGGGAACATTTCTTTTGATTTCATTTCCCAAGGAATCTAAAAAAATAAGCCACGCCCACCGAACCGGACTACTTTCGGACCTGAGGAATGTCGGGGAATACCTTTACACAGCGAGGGAATTCCCTTGCACTCGGGTACCTTAATGAACTTTGGATAAACATTGAAGTGATACATTGTGGTTAACATAAACAAACAACTCAAAATCATCCGTGAACGTTAATAAAGTGTTTATTTAATAAAAAAGTGTTTGTCATAATACATTATTTGACTGGTTACTGTGGTTACCACGTGCAGTCAGAGAACGGTCGTCTGCAACTTGTCTTGTTTACATTCCAACAAGATGGCCGATTCCAAGTAGGGAAGTTTCGATCTGGGGAATTTTGAGTCGATTTTCGAAGATCAATCTACCGGAAACGTTGCAACTCTTAGCACGGATAACATCGATTTTCCGGATGATTTAGACCTGGAAGAAATTGAAAGTTTGTTAGAGATAACAGCATCAATCAGATCTACAAAAACATCGGCAAATCACGAGATGACTAGTGCAATGCAAGTCGATGATAAGCCATCCCAAACACATCGTTTCAAACGTTTATCAAATAATGATTTACTTCGAATGGACGACTACAGACAATCAACATCCACAAAAAGAAACACAAAATGGGGTGTTAAACTATTCCAAGGTAGATATACACAATTCTTATAAATATTATTTTCAAATTCCATCCTACGTATATTTTCTCAAAACGAAAGACAGTTCATCAGCACAAAGTTGTATTTTTAAAAATGGAACAATTATCAGAATGAGATTAAATTATGTAGATCTAACCGAGAAAAATGATTTGCTATAAAGTTACCTAGTTCAAAGTTTACATAGTTGGGTCTGTCATAGTCAGGTTTCTAGATATTGTTTTCGTTCTGTTTATTTAGATTGGTCGTTCGAGAGCGAGGGGAGGACTGTGGATTTTTCAACAATTACACCAGAGGAACTTAACACAAAGTTGAGATTTTTCTACACTGAGGCACAGCCTAAAAACCAGGAAACAAGATGTGAAAATATGCCGGCTGCACATGCTGCCGAGTATCACAAGAACACTTTAAAAAATGTTCGTTCTGCCCTGAAAAGACACTTAAATGATATCGGGAGAGATATTGACATTGTAAGAGAAAAGCAGTTTAAGTCTGCAAATGATATGCTTGATGCCAAATTAAAGTACAATGTACAACATGGCTTGTCACGTCCCACACAACATAAATCAATCATTGAAACAAGTGATCTGATGAAAATTAGCACTTATCTGCATTCGGCATCCAATCCTGTTATCCTCCGGTACAAAGTATGGTACGACTTGGCCATCCATTTTGTAAGTCGTGGTCTTGAATTTCACCAGCAGCTTACGCCCACATCCTTTGAATTTGCTACGCGGATTCATACAGTTTGCACATTGGTTTTTAGTTTCATACCTCAATGCAACGAAAGAAATACACAGTCAATCCTTAATTGAATGCATATTTCAGATAAAAGCTATGGTATTAATTACACAACATGTACATGTATATTGTTTGATGTTACAAGATTTGGCAATGTGCGTTCATACATTACAATTTTTGACAGACTTGGCAAATAATTAATAAATGATATTGATAGCATCTTCACGACTTGGCCATACAGTCATGACAATTTAAGGAGTGAAAAGTGAGCGATAGGTCTTGTGGGAATTCAAAGATTCATTAAGACTGTAGCCGTCTAAGCGTAACTCTGTGTGTAATATTTATACATTTTCTATCCACTGACAACATGCTTCTATTATTAATATTATTTTCATCGATTCATCATATTTTATCTATAGCTGTGCTATAGTTTTTCATTATAATGTCTTTTCTGTTGCTGGAATTGAAGTAACTCCCACACAGAGCTGGGATCATATGTCTTTGAAATATAAATTATGCAAACGGCTGGAACCTTGTGTTCCAATACAAAACGTTCGTAACGCTACGACATTCGCATGCCTATGATAAACTATAGAGTTGGCCTCAACCATTGACTGGATTACATTCTTTTCGTCAGCAGAGAAATTTCGACTTCTCTTTTTCCTTGGGGTGCAGGCGACAGTATGCGTTTCCATTTTTGGTAAACCGGAAGTAAACAGAAAACGGAACTATGGGGTATATGGAAGCTAACCAGTGACGTTAACCACACTGTTAAACTTTGACGGCGACGTTAGCTAACGGCATGACTAACCATGTTCTGAACAACGCATATTTAACGTTCGGTTACCTAACGGCAGGTTAAGGATTTAAAACAGCATACAGTAAAGGTGGTGATTATCTAGGACTGAGCATATATTATGATAAATGTTTATGTTGAGATGTAGTAGAATGACTAGCAGTAAAACCTGACTGGAATTTACTTCAAATGTTATGTTCATGGAAATGGTCGTGCACATGCTTTACCATTATTCTTTCAAGGATTTTCCAAAGGATAGGTAATATTAAACTAATATGTCTGTAATTAGTTGGGAGGGATGCATTCCTTCTTTCAAAATAGGAGTAACATTACCCGTTTTCTACAATGTAGGAAATACAGTCACTCAGTGATATATTATACAACAAATAAAGAGGTTCGGCTATAGATGTACAAATTCGTTTGAACACTCTCATGTTAATGCCATCAGGTCCACTAGATTTGTTTGCTGGTAAGGTCTTATCAGATACCTCCTTTTCGGTTACAATGACATTTGTTATACATTATATATACAAAATATTCATTTAATGTTTGAGCTTTATCCAAATCTGTAAAACCTGAAGGTATCCCAGAATCATCAGTGACAGAAGAAGGGGAATGGGTCCCGATGAAGTAGTAACAACCTGATTGAGTAGACTGAAGTGATAAATAGTTATCAAAAATAGCTTAAAAGTTTCCCTTGGCTATTCTTTTCAGATTATTTACTTTATTCCTTTGCTTTTTGTATTTAAATAGCTCAGAAGTATTCAGAGATCGAAATGCTTTTTTCCTTAGACGTTCTCATTTCTTTTAAGTATGTTACAAGGGGCGTTGAAAAAGTAGTCAAACTAACTATATTCTCGATGTCCAATATTTGAAAAACAGCTTCCATTTTATTTTGATGGAATCATTAGCAAAGTCATATCCAAAATTTCATGTGGATAATGTGGTTAACGAGATATTAGATATCACAACATTGGGGTATTATGTTTCTTGCAAATTTGCAGAAAATGGAAAACGATCTCCCATTTGATATCTAGTAATAGTAATAGTCCGCTTATATGGCGCTCACATCCAGGCACATTGCCTGCTCACAGCGCTACGTACATTACTATCCCCGATCATAGGACACTATCGTAGTTTCCGATACTTTTTCAACTCCCTGGGGATTGTACAGCCATGCTGCCTGTTAGGCACTAAACACTCACATTGCCAGCACATACTCACGGGTACCCATTTTACAGCTGGGTGAACTGAGTTAGTGTAGATCTAAGTATCTTGTCCAAGGATACTACGCAAATGTGCCCCATCTCGGGACCCGAACCTAGGTGCCTCCTCGAAACAGGCCCTTCAGCGTGATAGGCAGACGCCTTACAACTGCACTATTGCGCTATCTCTTGGATAATGGTATACCCTCAGATAGTATCATATAAAATATGTTCAGCATAATATTGGATGACTTCCCGTCATCATCAACATTCAAAGATTTGGATTGCTTGATTTACATTTAGACGGGGACTGAGGACACCCTCATTTTAAATTTTCAAAAACATTGTGTCCAGATATACAACATATTGTGAGCTGACACTTGTGTGACCATTCAGTATTTAGTTTGAACCCTTGACACCATGTATGAATAAGTGAAAACTTTAGGATGAGCTATATCCTTATGATGACGTCAACTGAAAGGGGGTGGGTAGTGTCTCCAAAACAAGCCCTTTCAGTAAACATGAAGGGGGAGTCACTTGAACAAGCGATTATACTTTAAAAGGGCTTTTTTGTGCAGTTTAATATCTAAGTTTGACTTTTACCAACATACAACATGTTTTTTGCATATTTTGTTTCAATTGGTGTAGGGGGATTCCCGCCAATACACCTTGATATAAAATTGGATCAAAATCTATTAATTCTTTCCTGAGTTCGCGGCTACCAAACTTGGCATGTGCAAAACTGTTACACCTTCGTTGTGACCTTTAAAATGACATCAAGGTCACAAAATTCAAGTGGTGTCGGTAAATCTCGTCAATAAACCTTGGTACCAAATTTGAACAAAATCCATCATTTCTTTCTCGAGTTCTTTCAGTAAACCGAAGGGGGAGTCATTTGAAAAAGCGATTGTAGTTTCAAACTGCCTTTTTGTGCAGTTTAATATCTAAGTTTGATTCTAGCCGACCTCTACCAATCTCAAACATACAAAAATGTTTCTTGCATATTTTGTTTCCTGAAGTTTAATTTGTGATGCATTTCATTGCTAGTCAGCTAGTCTATTCCATTTGTCCGAACCACAACATACGGAGACAGATAATTTAGCAGACCGGGTGCTGTACTCTGGAATTGATTACCTGAAAATGTCAGAAAATCGGAAAATATCAACAGTTTCCGATCGTGTCTCAAAACCATCCTCTTCAAACGAGCATTCGACTAAGCGCACGTGAGCAGGACTCTGGATATGTAGCGCTATACAAATGTCTAATTTGATTTGATTTGATTTAATATACCCGTTAGAAACCCATCCCCACCCCACCCTACTTTATATTTATACATATCAAAACCTCAAAAGATATTTGCGAAAAGACATGATACAGAGGACAGTTTATATCGATTATATATCAGGACGAATATCATTTTCGTCATTTGGTTAAGATTTGTCAATTCATTCTTGGGTTATCGCGCTAACAATCTTTATATTGGCAAAACCCTCAGATTTTTGCTGTGACCTTGAAAATTATCTCCAGGTCACTCCATTTCACTTGTGTCGGTGAATCTCGCCAATATACCTTGGTACCAAATTTGAACAAAATCCATCATTTCTTTCTTGAGTTATCGCCCTAACAAGCTTATTTGATGTATGAAATGCAACGAAAAAAAAACACCCGCGTATTTACGAGTGATTAAAACTGTTATTACAATTTATGTAAATATTTATTACATTTTACCGCAACGAAAAGTATTACAATTTACGTCAATTTTTATTACAATTTGCGTATTACATTTTACGTCAATTTGTATTACAATTTACGTTTTTATTACAATTTACGTCAAGTTTATTACAATTTGCTGCAAGTATTACAATTTGCGTTTTTATTACAATTTACGTCGTAACAGGGCTCTGTTTCACTAAGTAATCGAAGTATTATGATTCATGTACAACGTTTACAACTTAAATTAAACTGCAGGACATAACGGGCTTCTGAAACTTATAACTATCAGCTCGCGAACCAATCTGACGGCCTTGGGCCTCCGGGTCGATATCGATTTCAAACACTGAATATATACTATGTTACATAAGGGGAAATACGATAATGATATTGTCAATATATGTACCTTCAGTATTTTGAGAAAATAAAGATTATCAATTCATCAGTGTATTGATTTTGGTGCCTAAATGAATGGATCATTAGTTTTTCATATGATATCGACATGGAGCCAAAGCATTTGTCACGGTTTTTCTTCGGTTGTGAATATAAGATCTATATATGAATTCCCTGGCCTGAAAGGCTTCTTTTGTTTTTATGACAGCAAGGGTTTGCTCTAGTAAATTAACTACACTTAGAATTGATCGTCCAGAAACGTTATGCCTCTCTTATTATCATTACTAATCGACTAAAACTGCGTGTCATAAAATCAATCAAACATATTTGTATTGGCTTGTCTCCAAAACAATTCATTTAGTCTCTTCGGCATTCGACACCATGTCAAGTGTCCTTCTGGTACCGGTGTGACAAACAAATAGTGAATGTTAGTGAAACAAAGGCACACCTTTAACTGCGTCATGTAACACAAACAATCCCTTTATTACCACCAATAAACAGTCATGTACATTATCGTTCAACTGAATTGTCCAGTGATTATGCAAACGAGTTTGAAGGGTGTCACAGGTGGGAATGAATGTTTTCCCATTTATTAAACAGTTACTGATATTGTTTTAAAGATATCTGCATCACATTTATTAATTTTAATAAATGCCTTTTAGATGTCGGTAAATAGTTGAAGATATCTTAAAATAATTTCTGAAATCCAAAGTAGAATTACTGATATCATTAAATGTTACTGAGATATCAAGAAGAGACTCCCGAAATATAAGCAGTTATCCTTAAAATTTGTCAATTGATATTGCACATTTTCTTTATGATTAGGAAAAAAACACATTTTGGCTAAAGTGAGTAGGAAATGGCTGGTCTTTGGCAGCAAAAAGAAATCCCTCTTTTTCACTTGTAAGACCACTCGACATAATCCAGACGAAGAGGTGGATTTGGATATTTATTCCGTTATCATCACTGTATTTATGCCTTACACGATGCAGTGGTTTCTCAAAAGGCCTCTCCTCAAATGACTGTCCAGCAGTAGATAGACATCAACTTTAACTTAGACAGTTCGTCCAACAACTTCAGATAGCTGTGGCATTCCTTACCTATATCGTGAGTCTTGACATTCATCACCAGATGATCATACGATAAATAAATAGGTGCAAAAGTACACAACAAATTTTATCATGAAAAGACTTCACATTAATGAAAGCCCGGCCTCCCGAACTGATTGGCATACATAAACGATTAAAATAGGAACGAGGGTGGTTGGCTCTCAGACTATTCCCAGATGTAAAACCAGAGTTTCGCATCGAACGCATGCCTAACGGTAGTTTAAGACTGGCTCTTTACAGAAAGGTAACCATCTAAATTTTCAATAATCCCTTGCTGACGCGATTGTTTGTCGAAATGAATTCAGGCAGGCGTTTTGCTTGATCCTGATTACGGGTTGTCGCCAAAGCTAAGTGAGTGAGTGAGTGAGTGAGGAGTGAGTGAGTGAGTGAGGAGTGAGTGAGTGGAAGTGAGTGAGTGAGTGGAGGAGGAGTGAGTGAGTGAGTGAGTTAGTGATGAGTGAGTGAGTTAGTGAGTGAGTGAGTGATCGGCGTTAATATTTAACGTCACATCGGCAATATTTCAGCCATATCGTGACGATAACATATTTGACATTGAAATGTAATATGTGTATATTATAAAAACCTGTCTGCAAAGGACAGTAAAACAACTAGAATATCACAATTACAACTAAAACTTGTGTGGAAACTTAAAACTAATAGCACTATTTGGACAATACAATATAAAAACTGGCTATAGATCGCCAACCACTGAAGGTAGATTACCATACTAGGGACCATGGGGACTTACAGTACTTTTGCTACCTGCATGGACCCTAGCTGGATTTATATGATCCCTTCAGCCGCTGGCGATTGAAGTCAAATTTAGCCTAAATTAAAATGACAAAAATACTACATTTACAACAGCTGGTAAGTATAAATTTCCTTTGAATGTTTCGGGACTTACGGACCCTCTCAGGAGGACAATAATTTTACGCTACGTCAAACCCATTTGAGGGTACAGCCACTAACAATCTCAGTTACTAATTTAAACTACCAATAATAAAATATGCATCTGTTTACAAATCATGTAACAAATATAATTCTTTTAAAAATGCAATAATTAAATGAGAACTTATATTATTAAACAGATCCTTATCGTCGTCGTATGATGACCTGTTCAAATCTGGACTGACAACCGAGGTAGGTGTAACCAATGAAGGGTTTTATTTCATGTAATTTATTAATACCCACTTGTGTGTCCCACTTATTTTGCATCAGATCAGGGATATAAGATCTTATAGCAGCTTTATAATCAGAGTATGGGATCAGAAGTGGTGTCACAGATTTGTTGAGTGCTGCCCTGGCAGCAAGATCGGCCACTGTGTTCCCAGAAATGCCAACGTGGCTGGGTAGCCAATAAAAGACGATGTAGCATTAGCCAGTAGCAAGCTCATTATACAATTAAATAATTTCTAATAAAAGTGGATGTTTACAAGAAAGATTTTTAATAGCCTGAAGACACGAAAAAGAATCGGAAAAGATTATGTATTGTTTATATTTACGGTGTTTATTAATATATTTAAGAGCTGTTAATATGGCGTTAGCTTCTGCTGTCAAAATAGAGCTGTTATTTGGTAGTCAAGAAGATATTGTTCGGGATCCAATGACAGTGGCACATGCCACTGCGCCACCATCCTTGGACCCATCTGTAAATAAGGATTTGTATGTATTATATTTATTTTTCAATTGATTATATTCTTGTTTCTATTGTAATTCATTAGTTTTGTCAGAGTTAGGTCAACTTCAGGCCTCACCAGTTGCCAAGGAGGAGAAGAAAGAAGACGGGAAGGAGATATATTTTCCAGCTCAATGCCGGCAGCAGAAATGAATGGTTTAGTTCTTAGCCCAAGAGGCGGAATAAGAGAAGACTTTTTGTTGTATAAATCCTCATAGAGAGGATTGAAAACACAGTTAAATGCAGGATTAGACTCGTTAGAATAGAGTGTTGTTATATACTGTAAGGATAATTTGATACGACGTTGGTTAAGGAATGGCTCATCAACCTCAGCATAGAGACTATCAATAGGAGAGGTTCTAAAGGACCCAAGACAAAGTCTTAGGCCTTGGTGGTGGACAGAATCAAGTAGTTTTAGGTTGCTTTTGCAGGCTCCACCATATACGATGGAGCCATAATCAAGTTTCGAGCGGCCCAATGATCGATATATATGTGGAGGAGGGTAGCTTGATCCCCTCCCCACTTTGAGTTGGAAACAACTTCAACAAATCAAGGGCCTTCAGGCATTTAGCTTTAAGGGATTTAATATGCGGCAAAAAAATTAAATGGGAGTCGAAAATTAGACCCAAGAACTTGGCCTCCTTGACAACTTTGATCGGAGTGCCACATAAAGATAGTTCTGGGTCTTTATGCGGCTTATATTTTCTACAAAAGTGTAGATAATTAGTTTTAGACTTGGAAGATTTAAAGCCGTTTTCAAGACACCATTTTTTTAATTGTTTTTAAACACAACTGCAATTGCCGTTCAATAGTATGCATATTTTTACCACGACATGAAATATTAAAATCATCCACAAAAAGTGATCCATCAATTGAATCGTTTAAAACCTTGGATAAACTGTTGATCTTGATTCTAAACAGTGTGACAGACAAAGTACTGCCTTGAGGGACACCCTGATCCTGATTGTAATGATCAGACAGGGTAGAACCCACGCGGACTTGAAATTGCCTGTCAGTTAAAAAGTTGGATATAAATTGAGGCAAACGGCCTCTCAATCCAAAATCGTGTAAATCTCTTAAAATACCATGTTTCCATGTAGGGTCATATGCTTTTTCTAAATCGAAAAAGATCGACACTGCATGTTGTTGTTGAATAATGGCATTGTTTACAAACGATTCTAAACGCACTAAATGATCGATGGTACTTTTGTTTTTACGGAAACCACATTGAATATCTGTTATAAGGTTATTAGTTTCCAAGTACCACACTAGTCGATTATTTATCATGTGTTCCATGGTTTTGCAAACGCAGCTAGTTAATGAGATCGGTCGATAATTCAAAGGATCAGTATGGTCACGTCCAGGTTTAGGGATGGGTACAATAATAACATCGCGCCATGAAGAAGGAAACTTTCCAGATGTCCAAATATCATCAAAAATATTCAAAAGGGTCTCTAAACATGATTCCGGTAAATGCTTCAGAAGTTGATAATGGATGTTATCAGCTTCTGTAGCAGTATCGTGGGCCTGGTCAAGAGCAGTATGGGGCTCATGAGTCGAAAATATCTCGTTGTAATCTTCCCCGTTATCTGAAGTAAAATTAATAGATTTCTTTTCTTGTTGTTTTTGACACTTTTGGAAGTGAGGTACATAATTTGAGGAAGAAGAATGTTGTGCCAGTGTTTCGCCAAGTTTATTAGCAATATCGGATTTATTAGTTAATAACTGGTTTTCGTCTTTGAGATGGTGAATGCTGGATCTAGAGGCCTTACCTTTGATTTTCTGGATCATATTCCATACCTTAGAAATAGGCGTTCGGGAATTGATATTTATACATAGTTTCGCCAAGATTCGCCAAGAATGTACGCCGTGCTTAGCGTTGAAGATTTTAAATTTGTTCAAATTGTGGACCAATAATCTTCAGCTTTTTTCCGTACCTTCCTAGCCTGTTTGCAATCAGCATTAAACCATGGTTTCCGTATGTGTGGAATTGTAGAGGACTTTGGGATACACTCATCAGTTATGGTGTTTAATATGTCAGAGAAATCTTTTATAGCATGAGGAACATTAATAAAACGTTCAAGTTTAAGTTTGTCAGTACAGAGGGTTTCATATAAAGGCCTGGACTGACCATTCGAATTCACTCAATAGGTTGGAGTCAGTAATTGACAAATCAAGAGCCGAATATGTTCCTGTGCCAGGATGTAGATATGTCTTTGAACCGTTATTATAAATGCATAGACCATTATTTGAGATGAAATCCTTCAGTAATTTACCTTTGGTGTTTGTATTAGTACCACCCCAGAGTGGGTTGTGGCCATTTAAATCACCCACGATCACCAGTTGATCATAAAGAGCTTGTAGATCAGTTAACTGGATAGTAGATGAAGGTGGAAGATACAATGAACAGAGATTAAATTACATTTGTGACGTCATTCCATTGTCTGTTCGCTCCATTACTTTTCAGGAATGGAGCGATGTGTACCAGTTTCAAAATAAAACCTTCATTTTGTCAATTTGATATTTAATTTTGATAACAGAAATATTCCCAATACTTTGAATGTAATTTAAGTAGGGTAATATCCTCGTAACTCTCCATTCCTTAAAAATAATGTGCCTCGGCCCCTCCGGGGCCTCGGCTCCATTATTTTTAAGGAATGGAGAGTTACTCGGACATTACCCTCTACGTAAATGCAACTTGTAATGTAAGTCGCACTGCCACGGCATGGAGATTTGTTTTGAGTGTGACTAGGCTATGGATAACATTATTCCTCACCAGGACAGATGATCCACCAGTAGCCCAGTCACCTGGGGGAGCAAAATAGTGGTATGCATTAAACTGACGTAGGTCCAAATTATCCGTCTGCTTTAGATAGGTTTCTTGAATGCAGAATACTGATGGATTACGATCTTGGACTAATAGCTGTTAAAATTAGTTCTGAGTCCTCTACAATTCCATTGAAATTATTGGCGAAGACATTACTTCTTCCGCGGAGGATGTACGGGAGATCTACCCCTCGCTTTCCTTGAGGGTAACAGGCTATGTGTCCCACCAGAGCTATGGTCGGACACATCCATGTCCTCAAAGGATCCAAACTTATTATAGAGCTGGATCTCATCATTTGAACCCTTAGCGAGTCTATCGCTTTGGTTGACTCTATTTATTTTGGGGTTTCCTTTCACAATTTGTTTAATCAGGTTCTTGTACACTTTTTGATGGACAATGAATCTTGTCTGGGTTTGGGACTGTAGGACCTTCTTTTGTCTGGTTGTGTCTTTGGACATGCAGGACCTTTTGGGAAGAAGAGATATATTTAGATGATGTCACTGTAGCTGGTAACACGTCAGCAGTCTGTGTAGCAGATTCTCCTCGCACTAACAGTTCTTGATTTGGGACAAGTACAGGAGATGTAGACTTTGTCCACGTCAGTTCTGTGTGACATTCGACTGAGACTGTGGTCGTGGATGGTCGTTTGGTAATAGAAGCATAAGATTCACCTGGGTGGACAGTTGGTGCAAGTTTCTTAGCTTCAGCATAACTGATGTTTTTGACTATGCTTTATCTTATTCACCCCCATTTCCCTTTTCCAAATTGGGCAATCTTTTGACGATGAGGAATGCTTACCTGAACAGTTGACACATTTTAAAAAGTTGTTTGTACAGTCTTCTGTGACGTGTGATTGCTCCCCACAATGAGCACAAGTTATTGGGTTTGTACATGAATTTATCCCATGAGGCATTTAAAACACCTCAACGGATTAGGAATATACAGTTCAACTTGAAGATTAACAATATCCTGCTGTTATTGATCTTGGTGCCGATGGAGACACGAATGAGAACAGATACGTGTTGGTTGGAACTACTTCTGAGTTCTGACGCCTCGTAAATCATTTCACGAACGTAACACCTTGATCTTTGAGTTCCAGCATGATATCAAGTTCTGTCATGTCTTCTAAACGATGATCTCTATCCCTGACAATGCCTTTATTAGAATTGAGGGTCCGATGGATTGACACTGAAACAGGGATCCCAGCTAATGTATCAATTGACAGCAGGTTAGACGCTTGATCTCGTTTGCTACATTCTATGAGTAATGATCCAGATCTCATTCGTTTGATATATTTGACGTCACCTGCTATACCACACAGCGTTTAGAAACAGCAAACGGGTTTAGTTTAATTGTCTTTTTTATCGGGAGATTCTATCACTAGAAATTATGGGCAGTATTCTACTTACTTAGATGGTCTACAACTATCATGTGTACTTTCATCAGTATCAAGCTGACGTTTCCTTTTCAAGGGGGTTTCAGAATCCATGTTTCAGAATCCAGATTCATCATCCCAGCTCCCCACCCACCACGGAGTATCACACGGACAATGCTAAAACAAGTGGACCTCCTACTTGCAGCACCAAGGATAATGGGATGATATACTCAGGCAGAATAATATAAAGTAATTATTCTACCAGATTGGCCCATGAGTCACCGCCTTCTTGACATACGACTCTAGGCAAATTACAAAATTGAGGTTTTTGAAATTCAAACATAATAATCACAAGCCAATGCATCTGACAGACATTTTACATAGTTTATTGCATTTGTACAGCAAAAGAGACATGCACAGGGCTTGGCATGACCAACCGATTGGTTGAACCGGGCCCATTCAACCACCCGTCTAGATGAAGTAAGGGGCGAAGTGGTGTGTTGGGCAAAGGAACGCTTCTTCCTGGAACCAGTGCCCTCAACCACAAGACTCCCGTCCTCCACCGACGCAGGGGCGCAACCCACGGCAAACAGGCTGGTGGACCAAATATACCCCCGGGTCCACACGGGGGGTTGAGGAGCGCTCAGTGTTACCCAGCACCCAGCACAAGGAGGTGGCTCTTCACGAGTGCCCAAAGCAAAGAGAAATAATTCCATATTCACCAAATAAGGTATTATATCACAGAAGATGATTTTTTAATTTATGCTACATGCATTGAACAAAGTACAAAAAGCCAGATATTTTTAATGTTATGTACATTTCCAGAACAGAAAGACACACACGAGGCTGAAGTCTTTCGGGAAGGCAAAATAAGAAACTCCTTGTCTGATTACCGTAAAACCAGTAAAATAGAACACAGACAAGTCTAGAATATTCAACAACATATATTTAACAAACAATGAGCAAGCTACAATGAATGACAATACAGATTTCTAGTACAATGCAATTGAGTCACAAATATAAAATATTGGGTCACAAATATAAAAATATTAACTCACCAGAGTCTTGACATTTACAGTGACAACAGATATACTGATTGAAGGTTGTTTACAATGACAGCAGTTGAATAGACAAGCACGGTTGATCTTGAAACGTTGATCAGTTTGATGATGGCAGACAGATGTATATAAATCCAGTCATGTGAAAGTTCCGTCGCACAACCAACCATTTATATAGTTCTTACACAGTTCTCGAGCATTCGAGATAGCCATGCTAGGATGCATCATTGTCCATTCAGAACGTTATCGAAAGCTCCACGTGGAGATCCGGAAGTCAACAAATACGAACGATTGCCAAGGAAGGCAACTCCGAAGCACTATCGAAAAGGCGTGCCGCTACAAATACTATTGCCATTGAACATATATGATGCGACATGTGAGCCATAACCCATACTCAAAACTTTAAACATTGTGACCCATAATAACTATCACTTAATCAATCAAATATATTACAAGTGACAAAAAACACACTCTCGTAACAGTATCCATACTCATAACGCATTTATGAATCCCCAACAAATCCCCCTCCTCCTTCACCAGCTCCACTCCAGCCAGACATCTAACATACACATACATGAGAGTAACAGGGCTGGGGTTTGCATCATGGATGGAACTTAAAGTACAGAGAAACCTGTTTAAACCGGCACCCCACGGGACCAAAAATAAATGCCGGTTAAGACAGGGTGCCGGATTAGACAATGACGATCATTTTTCAAAATATTCGAAACAATTTGCCTAATATTTTGATACAAAGTGATCGGAAAGTCGTACCGGAATAGACAGGTGTTGGATTAGACAATGTTTTATTGATCATAATGTCGTTGTAACATGGCGGAACCAAAATTTTACGCCGGTTTTGATAGTGTGCCGGATTAGACAGGTGCCGGTGTTGGTAGGTTTCACAGGTTTGGACTAAAATTGTTAACACAAAGGATTCCTAAATATAGCATTTGTTCCATACACGTTGCAGTACGTCAGACCTCATGAAGCTGAACTAATGGATCCATTCATATTGATACCGCAATTACTGTGACAACAAAAATCAACCTTTCTTTCAACCACTGAAGCAAAGGTTCTGTTCAATGACACTTAAGAGCAATTCTTTGCCGATTGTTTTCATGCAATGTAACATTTACCTGCCTAAGACAAACCGCCACTCACACTCAATTTTTCAGTTTATACACGAGAAAACCATGACTAATTCGATCGAAAGCTTTTATTTTGTCGATGTAGGGAACAAAAGCCTAACGCTTTTGGAGCTTACGGCTGTCGATATTAACATCTAACACACATGTAAATTCATAACCGTCCTTTTGTTGCTTAAGCCATTTTCTCCGTCAGCCGAAACTTTTCAGCCAAACACTAAAGCCGTTATTTTATATATCAAATAACATCGTCAGTTAATGTGAAACATCTCTTACTGCATGAAGGTTAATGAACTAATTCATGCTCATAATAACAACACTCACTGGATAATCCCCCACTGCAACAAGAATTCAAGGATTTATGAATCAAAAGTTACCGCACATAAACTTGTTCGAAGGAAGGCGGCTAACAGGTCGACATCTTCTAATATCACCGTATTTCAAATTTAAGTGCAAATAATATTTAAATGTGTAGTGTATTATAAGCTACACGGCTATTTGCCTGGCACAATGGGAAGGTACGGCCAGTTTGAATCCGTATTTCCTGAGGCCGAAGGTGCGTATTTTAGACCCCTGAATTGTCGTTGTTGTCGATGCCATCTTAAGAACCTAAAATTGTTACATAGTTCTTGACGTTGTGAGTGTTTGAAACTTCTTAAGCCAGATCACTCTTCAGTGAGTGAATTTAGTTTTACTCCGCTTTTAGCAATATCTCAGCAAATCACAATGGGGGACACCAGTAATACAATACAATACTGTTGAACAATACACTGTCCTGTAACAGTATAGATTCTCCGTGGGAAAAGGCAAAATGGCAGACAACAATTACCCTGATATTATATTATTTATGAACGTATATTTAAATCAAGGGTGGCAGTCCATGCGTGCCAAAACAGAAACGTCTCTATGGAATTGTTTGGATGCTGTTTTTGCCAGGTCATCTAAGTTGTGCAAGTGTAATATTGATGAGATTTGTGAAGATTCTTGTCTGTGTAAACACTTTAATGGGATACGTTCTGAAACGATCGAAAAACTGAAGGCAGTTCAAGGTCAAGTCAGATCACGAGCCATAGTCTACACATTCTCATTTTGATGGTACTAAGTGTACCAGCTTCAAACCATTCACCGAGAATGAGAGCTCCGATATGCTTGCTTCCTCAAAGCCAACGTGATGCGGATTAGACCCATGTCCTACCCACTGGTTGATGGAATGCAAGGAAGAACTTCTTCCCATAAGTGTCAAAATCGTAAAACAGCAGCCTTGAACATGGTATTGTTCCTGAGCATGTCAAATTTGTCGTTGTCCTTCACCTTTTAAAGGAACCTACACTCGACCCTAACATTATGTTGTTACCGGCCGGTCGCAAACCTACCATTTGTCTCAAAGATACTGGAAAAAGCTGTCTAAAAGAGATTGTTTCAACATTTTCAAGAACATGGCTTACAAGAAAGGTTTCAATCCGCGGACAACCTCTCATATCAACATACATTAACAACAGAGAAGTCGCCTTATTGGTGCTCCTTGATTTATCAGCGGCGTTTGATCCAATTCATCACAGCATCCCGGTACCACGCCTCTGTAATGAGTATGGAACTGAAGGCACTGCACAAAAGATTGGACGGTGTATTGTTTAAATAGGTTTTCAGGAGTGATTTGATCAATTATCAGATGAAGTTGTCCACAAGAGTACCACAAGCCTTAGTTCTTGGACAACTGCTCTTCACACTATACAACCATCCTCTGGGAAACAACTTGCAGTGGATGATATACCTTATAATTTCTACGCAGGTGATGCACAACTTTATACAAACATCCCTTTGAAACCAGAGACACAGTGTCGGAAGCTGTGTGCTGCATCATTTCGGTGAAATCCTAGATGACACAGAACATGTTAATGATAAACGAGGAAAAGACCGAAGACATACTTTTTCGCCGAAAGGCAAGACTGAATCAGATCACACCTCTGAAACATCAAAACATCAACGAAATCTTTAAGAAATGTTTCTTCCGCATCAGGAAAGTAAGCTGCATCCGTCATCTGATTTCATTCAAATCTGCAGCAACTTTGATAACCTCGCTTGTTCTCTCAAGATGGGACTATGGTATCAGTCTCCTGTACGGTATCTCTAATGAACACCTGAGGAGACTACAGAAGAGACTTCAGAACTCGGAAGCTCGGAAGCGACGAAGCATATCTCATCAGTGCTGGACAGGGGAGAATAGAGTTCAAACTCCTGTCACTCACGTATTAATGTGTTAACAACACAGCCGTGATACAGCGGTATGTACCATCAAGACGTCTTCGCTCAGCCAACCAGCACCAGCTCCAAGTTCCAACATGGCAGCTGAAAACATTTGCCTCAAAGACATCTGCCAGTGCTACTGCCTTCTACTGGACAATCTCTCAATCTCTATAAAGATAGCGCCCACATTGAGCTCCTCCAAATCACTCCTGAAAACCTATTTAAACAATACACCGTCCAATCTTTTCGGATATGCACTAACTCAATGAACCATTCTGCCTTCCTGTCTTCTTTTAAGTGCCTTGAGCATACTTAATGTTTTGTGGATTGTTGCGCTATACACGTAGCTTTACTATCATTATTATATGTTGTCTCTACTTAAAGCATATACTCAAGCTAAAAAAACCCAGTATGAAACAAGCTTTTACTAACCATTCTATAAGGAAGTTGGTTGAAACAGTGAGTTAATGTCAACACTGACATTCATACAATCATAATCTAGCTAGACAACCCCATAACCAATATATACAAACTGTAGATTCACATGGCACAACTGTTCAATCTAGCTAGACAACCCCATAACCAATATATACAAACTGTAGATTCACATGGACACAAATGTTCATTCAAGCTAGACAACCCCACAACCAATATATACAAGCTGCAAAGTCACATGAACAATATTGTCCAATCCAGTTTGACAAACCCCACAACCAATATACTCAAACTGTAGATTCACATGGCACAACTGTTCAATCTAGCTAGACAACCCCACAACCAATATATACAAACTGTAGATTCACATTGACATAAGTGTTCAATCCAGCTAGGCAACCCCACAACCAATACATACAAGGTACAGTTCAGTCAGAAAACAACACAGTCCTCATATGTACAACCTACAATTCAGCTAGACACTCTAACAGTTAATCAATACGAACAACACACGAGAGGATTAGTAGTACCTAGCCGAACAAACTTCAGATATCACCTATTACCTGAGCCCAGCACAAATATACATTTCAACACTAAAGATCAGGTATGATTCACGACATACCCAAGGTGCTCACATATGCATTTGAAACAAACTGTGTATGCAGGGAGACGAACGCGCGGGTTCCCTGTGGGATTTGAAGTTATTATGAGTCTTAATCCTTTCACCAAAACAAAAGTTTATACGTTTGTCTTGTAACGGGTATACCGCTGAAACCTGGGCAGAAAGAATAGATTGCCTACAAGGATCGCCTAAGGTCAGCATAATTGATCAATCATCAGATATGCTTGATACAGTATTGCAAGCACCAGAATAGATTACCTATTCTGGACCAAGGAATAATTTGTCCCTTGTGGTTTTTGTTTTCAACCACCTTTCCAGGCATTATTTATTTACCAGTGCAAAGAGTGTACACTCCAGGTAATGGGGACAAAAGGGAGTCAGTAATAAGGCATGGAATACACGGTGACCTAAGCCAGCTCAGTGACGGTACAGTATAAAAATACGGTTGCTGAAAAAGGGCAATCTTGACAATGTTGACAATCTCGACAAGAGATGTCTCGAAACTTGTCTGAATGTCAGTATTGTCTGGGGAGAGAATAACCTCAGGTTCAACCATGTTGATTTGAATCTAAGCAAATATAAAATGTTAACATTTTCAAAGAACAAACAAATAACTCTCCTGTTCATGCGAAAGAATATTCTATTCACCAAACACCAAATCTAATTGTGAGCAAACCCATTACACACTCACCCCAGTATTGCGATAATACTTTATTCTTCATTGGTACTAATGCTCTGTACATTTATCTGACACACTGACCAACCACGTCGGAAAAATAGTAGTAATATGTCCATTTGTACAAAGTTGTTCTCAAACAAAACGTGCTGAGAACACCAGCAATTTACACGAAGTAATAGTAGCCCCAGGTGGGTGAGTGGGTGGGTGAGTGTTTGGGTGGGTGGTTGAGTGGTTGAATGAGTGAGTGATTGGTTGAGTGGTTGATTGAGTGAGTTAGTGAGCGAGCGAGTGAGTATAGTTTATCACAGGCTTAATTATTAGTGAAGCTGTCTGAACCTATGCAAGAATAATCTGTGGTTTATCACAACAAAAATGTACGTAGACCTGCACTGAATGTAGCATACGTGACACTTTTGTGACACGTATGTGACACCCAGTCCTCATGACAACCGACATGGGGCACTGAACATGACCCACACTATCACGGAATCAGGTCGGCAACAAATGTGATGGTTCAATTACAATAACCTCAGGTGAAAACAATTTGTAAAAGGCCTTCACTCAAGAGCATAATTTGCCTGATTAATTATCGTTTTATTCATGGGAGTGAGTTTAGTTTTAAGCCGCTTTATTTAATCACTCATGGGAAGTACATGTGATCATGAAATGTGCATAACCAAATATCATGCTAACATGGTTCAGAATGACAAATATCAATCATCGAACCCACCTGTGACAAGGCGTAAATACCGTTGAGGTGTAAAACCTTTGTGTACAGATTCTTTCAGTGTTGTCACAACCCCTATTGTACAGTACACAACCCTGTGCACTCAAAAGAACCGAGGCGAATCTGTTGGCATATGACCAGATGGTGGCCACATGGGTACATGCAAACACCTAGTTGCGGGTACAGCAACGTGCAGTAAAACCTGAACAGTAAAACAAGTACTGTGACTATGTGTCCCAGTCCACCCAGCTGTGAGTGGGTACCTCGTAAGGATGGGAAAGCCACATGAACTTGGTGCACCCAGTGGCTGCACGAGTTGTATGATCCCCAGGGAGTTTAGATTGCAAAACGATGTGCGGTTGAGATTGACATCCAATGATCGACGGAAAAACAAAGCGCTTTGAGCATGCGTGTAGATGGGGTGGATTATAGCGCTATATAAATACCCATATAATATAATAATTTCATGTACGTTATTTAATGGGGAAGCAGAATATATAAATGGTCTCGGTTCTGTAACCGAGGAATCATTCCATTTCTGGAATCAACACATCAGAACGATTTCTCCCATTACATCATATCATGGCTAATGTAATAGTATTATTTTGCCTCACGTTTACTTACATAAATGAAAATAGAATTAGAATCAACAGTATCATCAATAGCGTAACGTGACCAAAAATTATATAATTTGAGAAAACAACATCAAACTTATGTTTTAAACAAAAACCCCGAACAATATCAACGTGTGACTTCAATATTTGGGTGTATTTAAAAGTTAACTCATTTTCGGCACATGTCTAATGGGTTTTAATAACCACTTGAGAAAAATGGATAGTATTTCATTGAGAATCGTCCTACCTTGAATGCAAAGAACAGTTCCAGTCACCAACATCCAGACCAAAATTGCCACACCGTCGGTGATCCACCTCGCCATGATGTCCTCTTTCATCTAATACCTCCAGCACTGTGAGGCTCTTCTGGGCGACTCATCGATCTTGGGCTTGTATGTAGGTTTTGTCTTTCAGCCAGACTAATAGTGTGCTACATATTGCATTATGCACGTACAATTATTACGGTTCTTGTGTGAACACGCGAATATGTTATTTAGTTACCGGTACACATTAAATGATTACTAGTTAACAAGCAACGTTCTATTGTAAATAGAGTGAGGTGGATGTTTCGACGTGTGGCCTTTCATCTGACGACTCCTGTACACAGTGGCACTGTTAACTATGTCTGATCAATCATACCTTAGGGACGTTTTTGTTTATAGTTCACAAACTGTATTGAACATCTTGTTACCGTACACGTGTTTGTGCTTCCCCAAAACAATAGTATTGTTTTGTTGGAGTATATCTACAGTTGGTCTTGGGATGAAGCCTCGATCCACAAAGCGTTCGTAACGTTACGACTTGTGGTAACTCTTTAGTTTATAACATACTTATAGTTGCTTGGTTGGTGTGTAACGCCGCACTCAGCAATATTCCAGATAAATGGCGGTGGTCTGTAAATAATCGAGTCTCGACCAGACAATCCAGTGATCAACAGCATGAGCATCGATCTACGCAATTGGGATACGATGACATGTGTCAACCAAGTCAGCGAGCCTGAACACCTGATCCCGTTAGTCGCGGTTAGTAACAAGCATGGGTTTGTGAAAACCAATTCTAACCCGGATCTTCACGGGTTTAATAGACATATAAATGACGTAGCGCTCTTTGTGGATCTGGACCCTGGTTGGTAAACAACTTGATGTCGATCGCCAGTCAACAAGTACTATCCTTTTAAGGCCTTCGGGTATGACAGTGGTTCGAACCACCTACCTGGATATACCTTATGTCAGCTGCAACATGGAACCACCTGGAACCCGAGAAGATCCGGGTTAGAACTGATCTTCAGCAAACCATGCCGCCACATAGCAGCAATATTGCTGAGTGCAGTGTTAAACGACAACAAAAACTTCAGACACACCCACGCTTGTCACTAAACGTGATCATACTAGTATGGTTGGTTGATTCATATAATTGAATCTCACATGCATAGATCGACGCTCATGATGTCAATCACTGGACTGTCTGGTCCAGGTTGTCACCAGGCAACCATCACACAGCTGGAATAATGCTGAGTGCGGCGCTAGACATCAAACATGAAATTCAAACGGACGCTCTGAAGACAACGTCAGTTTAATAGTCAGCTGTCTCTCTTAACATGTATCACTGCTCTATAATTAGAAACAAGCTGTGTTCACTTAAACAGCATAAACATTTGCGATATACCATGTAGTGTCACTACAGCATAGCCCATAGAAGGAAACAAACGTTACATTTTGACTGCCTCAATCCAATTTCACATAATGATAAGTATACTGGTATCAAATGTCATCCCATCAGTACGTGCGACATCATTTTGGTTGCGCAAACAAGTCAAATCATGTTGTATGGAACTCGTCCTCCGTATCGTCATTCTTACTCAACTCATGTGTCTGACCTAATGGTGTATCTCAGGAAGGGACGTCTCGGTTATCATAGTCTCAAGGTTTGACTGGGGATTCTTTGATTTGTGGACAGATCTGTGGAGAGGTTCAAAGAATGATATGTTGACAGATTTGTCTGAGGATTCTTTGATTTGTGGACAGATCTGTGGAGAGGTTCAAAGAATGATATGTTGACAGATTTGTCTGAGGATTCACATGAGTTGTAGAGTGTATGTAGATGGTCTTGTACTCAGTTGTAGATAGGTAAGTCGAGATGTTCTCCAACTTGCAAGCGTAATATCTGATTATTGCTCACAACTGTCCATATTAGAAATGGTAGCTTGTAACTCATTATATCACTGTTATCCGTTCCTGTAAATAACAGCTACGGAAAACACATGTTAAATATGTCTATACATGCTGCGGATCAAGAATCCCGACGTAGCTCTTGGGGTTCGGAGCCATTCCGTCATCATTCATTTATCCGTCTGCAGACCAAAAACTAGTGCAAACGATAGCATTATAATGTGAGTGTAGAAACGTCAAGAGAACGTCGGGACGATCCCATGAATAGTGTAAAGAATCCATGTAGCGTTCCTCCAATGCGGCTTGCAAGTGTTTATATTACACCACTTCCCTTGACAGTAATATCCCAAAGACAAAGAGGTTTGAAAAGAACCCCCTGAATCTTTCACTTTAAATTGTTACGTTTTGACTCCCTAGATGAAATTGAAAGGACAATAATGAATCAGTCCTTTCCTCATTCAATCAATTATAAATATACCAGCAATACGAAACAAATGAAACAACAGTTTCTTGAGTGTCGATCACTCATACTCAAAGACTTTTTAAAACAGACCCCATTTTATTACTTTTCCCAATGGCATGTCTTTCCTGGTGAAGTTCTCGGTCTCATGTGTTTGTGTAAGACGATCAATACTTCATTAAACAGATGATTTACATAAACTGAATACATGAAGTCAATATACCTGGCACGAGAATGATAACCGACAAATGTCTCTCACTGCGCGGACAATTCCGGTATTTCGTAACGCGAGACACATTGTTTAAATTGTGATGAAATTATAACAGAACATACAAAATCAAGACTAACCTCATTCAAGAACGTATTTATGAAATCTAAGGGCATGAAATATATTGTAGCTATATTCATTGATATCAGTGTTGGTACCCTGCAACGATGACTAGTAATGTTTCAATATACATGTACACTAATTAAATATATGTGTCAAGAAATAATGCAAATGTATTGAGCACTTAATGTCACGCCATATAGTAATTATGGTGTGATGAAATGCGTGGCTAGATGTTTTGGAAATCTTTGAATGAATACTTTTTTAACCAAATAGAATGAAAACATCGTTATGATCCAATATACACGCACAGAACCAACGGCTGGAACAATGTCTCAGAACAGGAAATCACTTCTTAGAACATATACATGGCTGTTGGGGTATGGCATCTGAGGCTACAGCGGTTATAACGCTGATTAACTCTTAAAATTCCATGATACAATATGGAACGTTTGACATTCCAAAAGGTATAGCACAGGTATATTGAAAAAGAGTGAGTGAGCTAGGATTTTCTAGTCACATCGACAGTATATAAGCCAAATCGTGACTAAAACAATCTGCACATATTACATGTTGTACATGAATTTAGATTGTTTAACCTGTCAAAACAAAACTGTTCTCATAAAGTATTAGATTTTCAAAGATATATGTTTAAGGTAATCTATATATTTTTAGCCATACAAATGCGGCTACTCAAGACAATATATAATATAACATAGCATAACATCACATGACATGACATGACAGAATATATCACCAACAACCACAGTTAGGCCCAAGAGTGAGTTTAGTTTTACGCCGCACTAAGCAATATTCCAGCTATATGGCGGCGGTCTGTAAATAATCGAGTCTGGACCAGACAATCCAGTGATCAGCAGCATGAGCATCGATCTGCGCAATTGGGAACCGATGACATGTGTCAACAAAGTCAGCGAGCCTGACTATCCGATCCCGTTAGTCGCCTCTTACGACAAGCATGGGTTACTGAAGATCAATATTCTAACCCGGACCTTCACGGGTAGTTAGGCCCAAGAACCATGTGGACATGCATGATACGTTTGCAAGATTTAAACCTCATTACTGGTGATTGTTGGACAGTTAGGCGAAACAGCAAAAACCAGCAAGTATTAAACAAGAATAATAATGGAGAGATGACATGAGATGAATAATGGAGATGGTAATTACATCATAGTACAACAATGGATGACCTCACAAAGAAGAAACGTGATGGCCCTCATCCGGGTAACTCGACACAGCGGCCATAACATCGCTGAATGTCAGTTGGTAGCCGGGAACAGATCTTGTGTTTTCGCTGTAGCTGTACAGGTGTGAATAATGGCACCTGCAAGAAGCTCAGCTGAAAAAACGTGCGTGGATTGCTGGGTTTGAGGAACTCAAAAACATCAGTTAAAACGAAACCGGTGTCGACCTTCCGTATTGTGTGATGTGACCGGAACCCCATGGAGCCGGTATGACACTTGCCTGCAACTGCAGTTTTTTGGAGCCGGTATGACACTTGCCAGATCCTGCAGATTCTTCGGTTTGTCCGTTGTTCTTTTTTCTGTGCAATTACAACATGAAGAACTCTGTGTGATCCGGGTTAGAATTGATCTTCAGTAACCAATGCCTGTAGTAAGAGGCGACTAACGGGATCGGGTTCGGTGGTCAGGCTCGTTGACTTGGTTGGCACATGTCATCGTATCTCAATTGCGTAGATCCATGCGCATGCTGTTGATCACTGGATTGTTTGGTCCAGACCCGATTATATACAGACCGCCGCCATATAGCTGAAATATTGCTTAGTGCGGCGTAAAACTAAACTCACTCACTCACATCCATGGGTCGTCAAGATGAACGGTATTTCAGCGGAAGCTAGTAAGTTCTTACGTGTTGCTTCCCAGGTTGAAACTAAAAGGCTAACTGGGAAATCATTCGGTGAGAGAACTAGGTATAAAGCCGGCAAACAACATAGTTATGTGATCAATAATTGTATTCCAAAATTTACTAAATTTACAAACTCAATGCAAATGAATACAAAGTGGCAGTACAAGATTGAGTGGCAATAAATAGGCGGATCCAGAGGGGGATGCAGGGGTGCGCAGTGAATATATCAATAAAGGCAGTGATAGTAAAATTCAAATCTATTATGCATTACTATAATGGCGATGACGATAAATGGATGTTCAGGTATGACGATGTTTAGGAAGTTACATACTGGTATACGAATTCGTTCAATTTGATTTAGTTTTTATATACATGTTTCACGCAAAACATGTCTTTTATATGCTTAATGAAATACTCAGATGACTCAAACACTATAAACAAAAATGCATGCAATACAGGTTATGTTACATAATGGTCGAACAACTTTAGAATTGCTGGGGTTGGGCTGTAGTATTGGTTTGTGTTAAGTGGGGGTGCAATTTACCCAGTATTTAATAACAATAGAAGGTGATGGTGAACATGATAAACGGCCTCCCATGGATACCAAAGAAAGGTTATGGAAACAGTTGTGGTCTGTAACCTTGAGGCACCATGGGTCCGTGATTACGATCACGCAATTCATGAGAAAATAACTGGGTCGTTTAGCTATTACATCTCACCAAATTGCCTGAAAAGTGTTATCAAGAAGACCAAATCAAATACAGCTCCAGGGCCTGATGGCATTCGAAACCGGTATTGGAAACTGTACCCCTGTGTCCAAACATCATTACTTCACTGTTTCAGTTCTCTCGTGGACACAGGCGATGTTCCTCCATGGTTCTGCAAAGGTCGCACAATAGTCCTTCCCAAAATAGGTGACTTGACTGATCCCAAAATCTTCCGCCCTATCACATGTGTGAATACTCAGTACAAAATCTTCGCAATGTGTTTGGCAAACCTCATGTGATCTCACTGCACTTCGAGCTAAATGCTCGAAACAAGGTCAAAGCCACCAATACTTTTGCTGTGCCTGTCCTGTTGATATGGACAAAACAAGACATCAAGAGTCTTGACCGCCTGACCAGAAGGATCATGTCTGACAACAGAGCCCACCTCCCTCGTTCCTCTCTTAATCGTTTATATATGCCAATCAGTTCTGGAGGTCGGGGTTTGATTAATGTGGAGGCTCTTCGTGATAGAATTGCATTGTGTACTTTTGCAAATGTTTATTGATCGGATGATCCTCTGGTGATGCATGTCAAGACTCATGATAAACACAAGGAATTGCAACAGCTATTTTAAGCGTGCCAAGGTTGTTGGGCAAAATCTGAAATTTGAGGTTGATTTTGTTGATGGCGATGTACTGCTGGACGATACAGCGATGGGAGTTATAACCAGGTGAAGACTTTCACCATGTCTGCCCAGAGTCGGCTATGCGTAGAGAAGCTTTCTGAGAAACCACTGCATCGTGTGCATATGCAGCGTTTGGAACAGAACAGTAATATAAGCGACTCCTTCGCCTGGATGAGGGCTTCATTTTGCTGCCCAAGACCAGTATGAAATATGAAATGTCGAGTGTGCAATGTATTTACAGAGACTGTCCAACACCTTGTCAGTGGATGCCCTTCCTTGGCACAAACAACATAATTATCTCTTACGCAAACGACATGATGGCATGGCTCGTTGTTTCTACTAACGTCTTTGCCATGCCTGTGGCTTTGACCCCAAGGTCCATCCATGGTACGACCCTGAATATGTCCAGCGCGTCATGGAAAATGATGTTTTTAAACTTCTTTGGAATAACGCCCATATACAGCCTAAGAAGAATTCCTGCCAACAAACCTGATCAAGTGAATTTACTTATATCATTGAATTTTTTATCCCTTTTGACAGCAAAGTGATTGGTAAGATTCAGGGAAAGCATGCTAAATATGCGGCCCTCGCCTTTGAAATGTCTCGCTTACACCCCAGGTACACTGTCGTCAGGATCCCAATTGTTCTCGGTACCCCGGTTTGGTACCTCCTGATGTCTAGGCACAGATCCGGAGAGTGCTCGGGTTCTCCACCGAGAGAACATCCCTTCTGACACTCTGGGTAATGTAGAAGGCTGCAGTATTGGGGAGTCTATATATTCTCCGGAAAGTTCTTGGTTTGTTCGACTTCGCAGCGTTTCCTGGGAGAAGTCCCATTCGCTGTTTGGGCTGGCAAGGGCCCTGAGCTGCTGATGAGGGACATGCTCTGTCATCGTATCGCATGGTGACAATCAATGGATAGATTGGTTCAGACTCTATTTGTTTACAAATATCGCACAGCAGTAATGCTACTGAAACAAATACATGCTCATGATATAGTCACAACTGTACAAATGACTCTGCTTTTAGCAAAGATTTCTTATGAATGTGGACAGGCTTTTGTTGCGTTTTTACTAGCCTGATTGTGCGAAAATCTAATAATAATAAATCGAATAAATTACAAAAGGTCTCCTGCCTTTTAGGTATGGTGCCCTACTTACAACAGTCTCTAAGTAATCAGGTACAGGTACCAAGATAAACAGTCACTGATTCACTGACAGTGATCACATCGTGAAGGTAAGACACTACTTTGATTAGGATGACATGCATCCATTTGTACCGAATCCCGTCCTGAAGCAGTTATGGCTACCCACTTTCAGTGTGTCCACCAGGACCTCGGCAAACTGCCTGAGATGGGCTTGGATGGCGTCAAGGAGAAACATCAAACGCCCTGTGGTGTCCGATTACCTTCAAAGGTTCTGTTTGACATTGTGATGAGCGCGACATTCTTTTAATCTGAGAAAATTTCATTGATCGGATGAAAACTGCTCCATGTTACACAAGGTCAACTGAGATTCTGATACAGCTGAATACAGTTTACACACACCGAAACATTACATAGGGGAGGTTTGCTAGTGATACTATGATGTATCGCATTTGATTGCAAACTGGATCTGATAACATTGAACGCAATCTCACATAGTGTCAGTTGCTATTCCCCCATTTTGTCAAGCATTCATTGGCTTCAGTTCGTGGATGATAAACCCAGACCCTATTGTTCGAAGACACTGACAGCCAGCTTCCTCAAATGTTGTGACACCTCGGCCTTGGAATGCCTTGAGAGTGGATCTGAATCTGAGCATATTTGGAACATTATTGAACGTCATACACAAGCACTAGAGCCTTCAGCAGATCCGCCATGTGACGCAGGGGTGGAGGTTTGTGAACACTTTTCTCCCAACTATACCATTGAACCACGGGTGGCATCACAAATTCAAAGTAACATTTTCGCTGAGAAATTCCCACTCAAAATGGTTGTATGGCGTCCGCAATGCCAACTGGAGATACAAAATAGTCATTAACATGTCACCGCAGGTGAAAGTGGTTTCTTATTGTAGAGGGCTGTTCCATTCGTTTATTCTCACACAGTTAGTAATTTAATTACAACATCTGAGGTGCTCAATTGCTCGGTAATTAAAAAACAATATACCGTTTAGTTAATCAAACGTGTGCTCTTAAACCAAAATTAGTGAAAAATAAGGTGATCTTAATTCGTCAAAACGATCAGGGGATGAGTTGATACTGTCATTTACATTTTTGTTTTAATAAGTTACATAATTTAACAAATTAGTAAGTGATATGAAGCATATTGTAATGAAGTGCCAGTAAATGTGATATCAATATTTGTCAAACAAATAAAGCAAAACACTTTCTTGACAAGATTTTGTTTCACTCTGTCCTTACTGCAGGAAACCGATCAGCCAGCTCATTTCTTCCTGACATTATGTGAAATGAAAAGAATGGACACAAAAATCACTTTTACCACAATCTTGGTACCTAGTTGGGCACGAACTTGACTCATCCTGCTATCAAAGAAAATATCTCTTGAGTCAGTTTGGGACGAGTTGATAGTACGTCCAGTCAGCACTGTCTTGTTGTCCATCGGTCTCGGTGAACAGAAGCTCGCAGTTGATGGCCATCGGCAAAGCGTTCAGTAGGTAGTTCACGCCTTCACATTCCGCGTAGTTGAGACAGAAGGAGAAACAAGCTTGCAGAAATGATACAGTGAGCAACTTCATCCGCTGAGACGTCTTTCTTTTTCCTGGGTTTGCACGGAGGTCTCGGGAGTTAACTAAAACAACAACAGTTTCAGTCCCGTAAACATCTTCTTCACTACTACAATGTATATAAGCCCCATGGTCCTTTATGTGTTAGTGGTAATGGATGATTACGGATTGTCTAAAATGTTGTTAATTCCACCTCACAAAGGATTTCTATGATCATTTCAATCCTCAAATATATGTTTATCTGTTAATCTAAACTTACATATTTACATATTATTTATAACAGAAATAGGTATTAGTTGTATGATACTAACGAACAAATAGGCAACCAGCAACATTGCAACCAGTAGTTAACTCTTACAGTTAAGGTTATGACCGCAAATGTTCTGAAGGACGATCGGGGTAGGGAATTTGAAAGTGGGCGTCTTGAGGATCAGCAGTGCTTAATACCGCTACGATTTTTCAAACATTCATTCATTCGATGAAGTATGCTGCTTATAAGTCCCCAAATGACCATTTGAGTCACTGTTCCACTCTTCTTGCAGCGCTTGGCCATCAACAGCCATCGTTGCAGCATCCTATGACGGTGATGGACGTCCCTGGCATGTCGTGTTCAGTCTTTGAAAGGACCCATTGCTGGCCATGGCTTTCAGAGGAGGTTTTACTGCTGGAGGTGAGCATTGCGTTTAGTGAGCGGTGAGCAATGCATTGAGTGAGTGAGTATGGTTTTACGCCGCTTTTAGAACGATTCGAGCAATATCACAGCTGGGGGACATCATAAATGGCTTCACACATTGTATCCATGTGGGGAATCGAACCAGGATTTTCAGCGTGACGAGCGGACGCTTTAACCACTGGGCTACCCCACTGCCACGAATGCATTGACAGGCAAAACGTCGACCCGCACGCATTGTAAAATGTGCCATAAAGATGGTCAGCATGTCGTCCCGATAGTCCAAGTGGGTTCGCTCAGTCATAGTGATGCCACTCCGTAACTAATCGATCTACCCCCGAAATCTCACATGAGGTCTCAGATTGACATTGGCTTGATATTCATTTCCATATCGTCCGCGTCTATCAAACATGTGTAAAATGAAAGGGGACCAATCTGTAAATTTGACACGTGATCAGCGATGATTTCCCCCAATTTTGACGCTGTGGACACCTGTAACGGCAATATGACGATTTGTAATGGGTGGCACAACACTTGACCGTCGAACATACAGCTATGTATGTTGACCAATCGTCTCGTAGTACTCTAGTATCCAAATGAAGCGTTGCAGCAAATGTATCTACCGTTTGTGATCGATTTCGTAGAGCCTCGCGTGAGATCAATCGATATTATACTGTTGTCGCCAGACGCTCCTGACGTTGCAGATACTGAACTACTGGTTCATACACAAACAACGAATGAAATACAAAATCACATCTTTATGAAAAAACAGAATCAACAAGATTGCGAGAAACCTTCCCTTAAAGTGCCAAAGTCCCAAATTACACTTTACGTACGTGTGTTTTGGTGTTACTCGTTACAGGCATACACGTTCTTGCATTGGATTTGCAACGCCAAAAATTACATTACTTATATTTGGCATTACTATTTAAATTCATATTTCACAATCCTCTACGTTCTTCAAGAAAATATATAGGGTTCACGAAAAACATCGAGCTATCATTTAACAATGTCATCTTCACAAGAATCATTGACAATTAGCTGTAATAGCAAACAACTCCATGACACCGTCATCTTGGGTATTACCCGAGCAATCACCTGACAGTTTTCCAATTGTCTCGAATAACGGTGGCATGTAAGCTAATGCATTTGTTGTTGTTGACGATAGAGGTAACACCGAACCATCATTTGATATGATATCATCCTCCTCACGTATAAAGATCGGTTAGGAAACACCAACTTAAAATCTATTTCAATATTGTAAACAATTAATTGGACTGATTTGCCGAAAGAGCATAATTGTGTTACACAAAAATGCTTCAACGCTAACAAATGTACGTGTGTGTTTAGACATGATGTGTGCAAGAGATACAAACCTTGCGCCTGAGTGACCGAAGGGCGAACTTTCTGCAACGGAACAAATCACAATACGTACGTTTATATTGATATCAATGTACAATGTCAGCTTGCCATTCTTGTTACTGAACTGTAAAAGTTACAGCTATAGAATTATTCGGTCAATGAATTAATTTGTATTTAGCTGCTTTATTAGATATTCATTATACATTTTCAGCTTTTAGATACTCAACTCAATACCGACTATATCCTCATAATAATGATAATCAATAATAATACATCTATACTTTTCTATATAAGTAACTGAATAAGTAACTAAATATCATATATGTCAACCACAACAACATTGCATTAATATTTAATATATCTGTGTACTTACATCTCTATCATTGGCTTCAAATGCAATAGAGTATGCAATACAATGCTTGAAGCCCTGCAAATACACAGCCAACGGCTTTCCTTGTCTGTGTCTCAGGACTCTGGCCTCCGTATTATCTGTCACCAGATAGAAGCAGGCTGAAATATTGGTGCCCGTGACCGGTATCCACGAAGCTCCTGAGATGACAACGTCGTCCAACAGAATGTCGCCCACGCCATCGTTCTCAACCATGATGACAAGATATCTATGAGAGTCTGAGATCACTGTATCGTCCGGCACTGTGATTGTGTAGACGAGGTCTCTCAGTGGAAGAGGATGAAGCATGTAGTTGGACAAAGAACCCTGGATAGTGGGTGATTGACCTGATGCAGTTGTCATGGATACGACTGCTGGTTTAGACATTTCAATCAATTTGAACTGATTTCGCTGAATACGTAGTCTAGTTATCTCCCTTGCACTGGTAAGTCTTGACGTAGTTCCATCAAATAAGATGTCCGTGCCAGCTTGTGTGGAGACAATGTTTATGTAGTCCTTAGGATTAGATAAAGGTAGCCCAAAAGCAATGTATTTCGTGCCTATTTTGTCTAAACTTAACAGCTGAGTTATCTGCCCGTCCAAACACAGATTGCTAGATGATTCAGTCCTGTTTACTCCAGTCAAAACGGCAATGGGTTTGTTAGATGCAATGTACATTCCAGAAAGTTCATTAACGGACTGAATTTGAAACGTTTGGTTTTCCTGCAGTGTGATTGAAAACTCTCCTGATAATATCTGTGAGACTCCATTTACTTCTGCAGAAATGGTAGGATGCATGTCTGGAAGTGTGACCTTCACTTCAGTGTTTGGGAAAGGGGAGACTACTCCCACTGTAGCTGCAGATTGGGCATTGTAAGAGTCAGGCGCCACGACTACATACTCCTTTCCCAGTTGACTCGTCTCTTTCACTTGATACATATCAAGGTTCCACGGTTCGGCGTTTAGTGCCAATACTGTGACATCGTCGGAAGCCACGACGCGGATAATTCTGTTTGACGTCCTTGTCCCTGTAGGCATTTGAACATCAGCAGGCAGTGTGACCTTGGTTCTTTGTCCTGGGTCAAGCGTGAGGTTTTGGAAAGGAGCTGCGGTATTTAGGTACGGAACAAACACTTCAACTGTCACTGGCTGTGGACGCGATGAGGTAATGTAGAGGTACATGTTGTACGAATAGCCAACGAAGTTCTGTGTAAAAACCGTCACATATGTTCTTTCTGAAAGTGAAAAATATACTTAGTATCGTAGGCGAAGATAAATACCGTTCTTGGATGTGTTTGTATTCTTTCTAATCGTAAAAAATGTTGTATCAAACATCAGATCTACTTTTTGTGTAGCAGAATCCCGTGTACCATTCCGACTGTGTCATATCCATTCATAAATATATAACTACCAATGGTGATGACACCAAGTGTTCACCTAAAGGTGAACCAATCCGGTCCCGACGGGCGTACCAATAACAAACACTTGCAAAGCCAAGTTTAACGGGCCCTTGACTGCTGCAACCCTAAACACAGAACTTACTTACAACTCTAAATATATGATTCGCATGACGGTGTTTGGGATTTCTATCCAAAGAGCTTGCTCGATTGTCCATCATAAGTTGTGATTTTCTACCCATTGAACATACCTGGGATACCCTTGGTCTTCCATATGTCACCGACAAAGAACACACTCTCAACAAACTTGGTGCTGCTTCTCAGGAAGAGTGGGGTGGAATGAACCAAGCTGACATTGAACGTTCCATCGGGTGTATACCTCGTCGAATACGGGATTGTTTTGAGGACAAAAGCGAATTCAAACGATGTAAATTATTTGATGGACATCATGGACAGAAGGTTTTATGGCCGCTCATTGAAGGACCTTACGTACCTTACTGATGTTAATAGCACGTGTCATAAAGTAGTGAATTCCATCTCCGCTATGCAAGAGTGTCTAACCTGACTGTATAAGTCTGTATATATCCAAATAAGTAAACCCTCTCATCAACTAGTCAAGCAAAACCTGTGGTGTTATCTCGATGTCAATTATTAATAAATGAAGCTATACGTAAATAACAACAGATGACATAAGAGTTTTGATGAACCGAGATCGGGGCACTCACCTAAATAGTGCAAGGGAAATCGATGTATTTAGCATTTAAATAGAACCAATGCTTTCACAGAAACATTCTCACTCAGAGGTCTAAAACATAAACCATTGACAGCATCATGTAACTGAAGAGGATGGTTTCTCTTGAATTTGTGAATAACGATCAGTTCCTCATTTGACAAATCTGTTACAGTGTCAACGAGTGTGAACAAAGGTTTCAGTTGTTTATGAAGACAAGAGGTGCATTTATAATGGCGGCTTATGAAATATCATTATTTACCACAACTGCTTTACTTTTCTGATATCTCGAGCATGTATTGGTTGGTTTGTTAAAGGGGTTATTATATTTTTAAAAAATATTTTTTATTCCATTTTAATTCACAAATAAAGTACATATGACATAAAAGGCAATATATATGATATTATTGAGGCTTTGTAGGGTCATAACATTTTAAGAGGTTATGACATTGTTAGGTTTTGTTATTTCTAGCCATATTCACGATAGCTTATATTCTATTACTTCAACCGTTTACAAGTCATTCGGGTCACCAAGCATGGTAAGAGTTCCATTTGCATCTAAAGACAAACGTAGGTTATTGTTGTTAGTCATGGAAACATAATCAGTTGTTTGAAGACACATTTACTATGCTCTTTGCAGATGCTACTACAAACTGAAAGAGGGAAACATTTATCCAGGCTAGCGATGATTTGTCAGTTAGAATGGAAATGTAAAGAGTAAATCGTGCATTGTAAATCGACTGAGTGAGTGTATTCAGGCTACCATTCTGATAGATTAATCTACATCATGGAAGACGATTGAATGAGTGAATGGGTTTACTTTTACGCCGCACTCAGCAATATTCCAGCTATATGGCGGCGGTCTGTAACTAATCGAGTCTGGACCGGACATGAGCATGAGCATCGCTCTGCGCAATTGGGATACGATGACATGTGTCAAACATGTCAGCGAGTCTGACCACCCGATTCCGTTAGTCGCCTCTTACGACAAGCATTTGTTAATGAAGGTCAATTCTAACCCGGATCTTCACGGGTTCATGGAAGATGAAATAGAAACCAGCAGTGTGGAGCAATACCTGAACGGAACTACCTCCTATTTGTCGATTTATTCCCTATCTTAACGTCTGATCCTACAAAACGTTGTGTGTGCCCGTGCAAGATAATCTAAGGACGTTTTTACTTGCAGTGAGCTAGTATTGTGCGAAAAAAGCCAGTTGCGATGGTGGAGGAGAATACGTTAATGTGGTTTCAGCATTAGTATCAGTGACTGACTCGGGCCAAACAAACGAATGAATAATGGATTGACCAAAGACCTACGCATTCGAGAACACTGACACAGCTTTGATCATATCACAGACGGTAAGCGAGAGAGTTAGACACATCATCAGCATTTCAGTCGTGTCGTGACTATGAAAGCAATGAATGAATAAAAGCCATGCACGTTCCACAAAATACATGTCAGCTATCATTTAATACATACTACTATACAAAAAATACAAAATAAAAACGTGCTGTAATCAGCAGCAACTGAAAGTGGATTACCATGCCAGAGACTACAGGTCAAACATGTTGACGTAATTGGCTTGGCTGATTCATAAGAAGCAGATCCGGAATGAAGAGAGCGAAACTCCTGAAGGTTTACACATTACCCTTTCATAGACATTACTTAACTTAATATCTAATCACAGTCAGCGATGTCATTGAACTTGACAAAGTACTTTCTCATCAGTATCACGATCGGATACTGTATCTGAGGACGAAATAGTGGCAAAACACTAAGGAGGTACACTGTCATTTCTGTCATTACACTTTCGAATCATACCAAAGAACCATCTAGGTCCACGTAGTGACTACAATTTACCCATCAAAACACTATCCCTGGAGTAACTGCCGACTGAAGAGAGTGCCCCTTGGCAACGACTAATATTTAATATCAACAAACACTGCCACATTTGAAAACAATTTTCAACCAGCATGTGTACTAACATCAAGAAATTATCTTTGGTTTCATAGCACGAAAGTCTCCTTAAACTGTATTTTCCTACAAAATTACATAAATAATATTCATCCAATTTGAAATGTGCATAACTGGAGAGATCTTTTCCACTATGGAAAATATACTGGCGGAAATAGTCAATATTTATCATATGACATTCATTTACAAACAGCATACCTGATTACAAGAGACAAAGTGACATGCCCTAAGTAATAAACAATATCATCATCGGGTATGGCCACAATTTGTGTTAATACAGACGAGGTAGATGAGTAGTACTGGCGATACTAGATAATTTAAAACAGACCGTGGATCATTTCAATCAGATTATATTCATTCTTGAATGAGAAACTATTTTTAATTCAATAATGTTTGAATTATACACCAGTTACCATAATATTCTTGTACCAACTGCACATTTGTCTATATCAGTTATCCTTGCTCTGATGTGGTTGAATGTATTGCTTGTTATTCGTGTCACGTCATTGTCCCCTTGTGTAAATGCTGTGTTGTTTTGGTGATTCGCATATTGTTACATGTACTATTTATTGCTTTTGTGTTTCACAGCAGCTGATGTACTACAAATTCCCTTTCGGGCGAATAGACTATTATTATTATTATATATTAAGTACAGTTCATCTTTCATCGTATTCATGTACGATTTTTGAAAGCAGAATACACATAAAATTTTCTACAGAGCAGACTACATCCACACCATATCTTACTCTAACAAAGCATAAGTTACCTTCAGGAAAAAAATACTGAAAATACTCAGTTTTAGTTTCAAAGATAACTATGAAGACTTCGGCATTGGGGTGATGGAAATTAATACCCACTTTGGAAAAAATAAATATAATTCTTTAATTAGTCATAGAATCCCTACCTTGAACGCCCAAAACAGTTCCAGTCATTAACATACAGATTAGAATTGTCAGGCCATCGGTGGTAACCTTCGCCATGACGTCCTCTTCCATCAAATCACTCCTACACAGTGACACTCTTCTGTGCGTGTGATCGATCTGCTCTTTTGTGAATTTATATTTTCAGCCTACATACTGCATTATACATGTAAACTTGTCAGTGTGTACCTGTGTGTAACGTACCACAACTTTAGTCCTGTAACAAATACACAGGAAAGAAAGAACGAGACATCATATTGTATATTGTATTGTCCACAGAAGGACGCTTCTTTTTCTGTTTCATCAAAAGGAATTTGTTTCTGAGGATGGTCAAGACTGGTTACCCTTTTGCACTGACGTTCAATAGTATATTCTGATAATCCTTATTCTGATATTCCACTTGGCTGGACTAAATCAATCGTATATGTGACAGATATGTCTGAGGGCGAAACGGTGCTCAGCAGACTGTGACATCTGTAACCACCACTACGTAGGGAAATGCATGTTTGAAGTAATGACAGGACACTTAAATAAGATTCCTGTATATTCATATTGTTCCCGAAGCCACATCTTCTGAATACATAATGTTTGATTTAAGAAATGGGAAATTGGACATCTGTATGCCTTTAAAGATTCGGATTTCAATAGGTTATTATTACAAAGCACAATCGATATTTATCATGGTTTTCAGAACCGTATCACCGGCTTTCTTCTTACATCTATTGCTCAACGCATCAAGGTAAGATTCAACAATGAAGAGTACAGCACCACATGACCTGTGTCAGCGAAATATACATTAATTGTTAAGACTTTTAGCTCTGTGATCCTAGTGAATTACTAAGAAATAACTTCTTTGAGTGGCATTTAGAAGCTGGTATGATGAACAGGGACGATTTTTGTATGGACAGACAACTTTTTGCGACGTTTCCGTGTAGATGCTAACACCGTTATCCATAAAAAATCGTCCCTGTTCTAAGAAATAGTTCGTTAATTTGATACTAGCTTTTTGTTGAAATAAAATAACGAATTACACGTAAGCCGCCATTGAGGACATCACCTTCAGCATAAGCCTGAAATATGAATGACGAATACGTGTAGCCATAGTGTTTATTCATTGTCACTAAATGGTAAGTGGTACAAACATACTGTAATTGAGTGCCATTCCATCACTTAATATCATCGTTTGACTTGACTTGTTCTAGTTGTTCATGAGTAAAGAGTAGGACAGGACATATCCTGGAAATAAAGAGGACATAACAATAAGTGGAATAAGATCAGAATCAGTTTGGAACGAGTTGATAGTACGTCCATTCAGCACTGTCTTGTTGTCCATCAGTCTCGGTGAACAGAAGCTCACAGTTGATGGCCATCGGCAAAGCGTTCAGAAAGTAGTTCACGCCTTCACATTCCGCGTAGTTGAGACAGAAGGAGAAACAAACTTGTAGAAACGATACAGTGAGCAACTTCATCCGTTGTGACGTCTTTCTTTTTCCTGGGTTTGCACGTAGTTTTCGGGAGTAAACTGAAACAGATAACAGTTACTGTACCGTATAAATGTTTTGGGAAAACAATTATTTTGAATCTTTTAGGTTTATCATATCTACAATTTTAGAGTACAAAAACTAGTAGTAGTACACACAATGGGGCTACGAGACCAGGTACCCCCAAGGGCTCAATTTAAAAAGTCCCTAATCCCGTATCCCCATTGTGTATACTACTACTGAGGTGCATACTTGACGAAGAAGATGCAAACTTAACTTTTCGAAATAGCAATAACATGTGTACGACGGTATGGTAGAAGTAATCTTTTGTTGTTAAAATAAGATTTACAATGTCTACCCAAAGTGTCATTAAAAGCTTTATAATATTGACTTAATTCTAAAAGGTGGCATCGGTATGACATACGGATAGGGCGCAAATCCTGTTTCTCTTTGTCTTAAATCCAAACAGTGTTCTCGTGGATTTAACATGTTGCGTAATCGCCTGGACTTGCATTATTTCAGCCCCTATTCACATGAAGTGGTTACGCCATGCTATAAATGAAATACTGTAAGCTAGCGACGTCAGCAGGCCTCATGGTACGCTTGGCAAATCAGATAAAAGATGCTTTTCAGAAGTTGACGTTTTGCGTGAATATATTCTTCAATTTGAGTATGAATGAACATAATATGACGATGACAGCCAGGGACTAGAGTAGTATACACAATGGGGCTACGGGACCAGGTACCCCCCAAGGGTTCAATTTAAAAATTGAATAATTGGAAAGTCCCTAATCCTGTGGCCAAATTGTGTATACTACTACTGAGGTCCGTGCAAAATTTGATGAAAATCGGTCGAATAGTTTCTGAAATATTGACTTTTAAGTGAGCATGGGTCAGTTGGGAAAAAGGCTCGGGTCGCCTCGGGGGTGGTTGCTCCTCCAAGCGCTGTGGGAGGACGACTCGCAGTGCGAGTCTCTCTCACAGCTTGGAGTACGGGTGGCTGGCTGGCTGGCTACATTAAGAAGAAAAATAGGCATGCAAGACTGATAAAAAATCATGACGAGAAACTATCATCACACAGTGGGTGATGTGTAAGGGACTGTGTCGTGAGGTACGATCATCAACTCCTCTCTGACGAATGCTATCGGCGGTCCGTCTTTTATCAAGAGCACAAAAATGGTCAGGACTACTAGGATTGGTACTACCATTTTGCAAAATTCAAATAAGAGATTTGGTAGTTCCAATGTATAGCACTACATACAGCAGAAGATGGCAACTGAAACGACTTTCCAAAAAATGGCCCTGCTGGTCGAAAAGTCTGTAGGAGCACATCTACTCCCAGAAAACACTGAAGACAGCAATCTTGTGTCGAATATCGCCGGCGTCGACTATCTTGCTGGCCATCCTGGTAGAACAAATCTACAACCTTTGCAAAGTCTACCTACATTCGTAGACGATATATATGTTTGGCTACCTCCAACGCAAAGACTGCGTTTGCAAGAACGCCAAAGTATCCTGTATGACTGGAAGGGATGGTTCCGAACAACTCGTCAATTCCAGAATCTCCATCGCAGTACAAGAGTCTTTGGCGAACCCCAAACATGTGTAAACAAATATCCTACACATGATAGGAATACGAGAAGACAACTGTGAAGCAATACGGAGCACCATCGCTAAAATAGAGAGAGAGACTGGAAAGAAAGTGAAAGACAAGTGGCAAGAACTATATCCGGTAGAGAAGGCATACGCTTTATTCGTAGCAAAGATAGACGTTTCCGAAATACCCATCGGCGAGCTTCAAACGTCGATTCCAAAACTAGAATGCCAACTACTAGCACACGGCTATGGGCTGTATTCTATCGACTATACAAGAGATTTCTCTGGTGTGTTGGACCACAAGCGACTGTAGGAATACATTTGGAAGAAACATGGTCCGGGAGCAAATAGGTGAACATCTGGCAGACTATATGGATTGCCCACACCAAAACACTTGCGGAAAACTTTTAAGCATCCAGATGTGCAAACCCGTGGTTGTACTCGCATAGAAGTTTTGCTCTACGCACATCCACACAACTCGGAAGAAATAGCAAACGATTTGGTAGAACAAACTCTAGAGATGGTATCTCCTCCTGACACCAACTTGTTCATAGTACAACCACCAGCAAAACAATTGGAAAACCTATCGAAATGTCGAGACCACTGTCTTGTTCTGGCAGATCGCGCACAGGGCACCATATTCGTAGCTTGGTATGCACATTCAGAGACAGGTAGAATTTCTGGGGTCCGTATTGCTCCTACAAGAGCAGACGATGATGCTACGTGGGAGAAAGCGATAGAATGGGCTGTAGCCGATTTTGGATTCCGAGCATGTCCAATATTTCGGGTAGATATACTCTCCGCTACAGATACTGGTGTGGAGCTAGGTCCACTACGTTGCTATACAAAGGATCCCGATGCAAAAACGATACTGTCTGTTTAGTAGAAGCCCAACCCAGCTACATCCAAATGGAGCCGGTCCAAGTATTCTATTGCCTCCTTGCAAGACAGTACAGTGGGAATGGAGAACAGCCAAATGTAGCATTATAGGCAAGATTTCTTCCAAATTCCAACTGCAGGAAGTACCAGAGATTGCAAAAGACAGAGAAGTATATTCTGGATCTGCTAGGGATCAAGGAAAATGATTGCAAGAAATACAAGAAGAGCATGTGTGGAAGAATGGAGAAGAGAAGCATGGGCTATCCTAGAAGGCAGAAAGACAGCACGGCAGATAGAACAAGAGCAGTGTAGAGAAAAAAAGAACTGGAGCGACTAGGGGAAATAGTACGGGAGAAAAGGAATACACAAAGCGATCGGAAGAAGCTCGCAAAGAGGTAGAAACGTCTCTACGAAATACACAAACGAAAAATATAGCAGACGTTGCAAATACGACATGGTCACATTCTGGGATACCCCAAACAACCAGAAGGACAAACAGCCAGCATAGTACTCTTGTTGCAAAAAGGCGTAGAAATGCCAATTGTGGTTAGGGCAAACAAAATATTGGAGCGTGTGCTGGAAGAGAACCACGACTTTGTGGAGACGAAAAACCGTTTTGCTGTATGTTTGCCAAAGTGGCCTAGTATACGAGCTGGTTGGTCTATTGGGCCTTCCCCAGCCATTTGTCGTAGCTTTTGTCCACAGAAGAATATTCAATAGGGTTCTCTTTCCAGTATGCAGCCTCTGCTTTGTCGAATTCCTCGAATGGGAAGCGGAGTGGATTTCCTCTCTTGTACACAATATGCATTGCTGCAAAAATATGTAGTTCTATATACTATATTTCCAATTGCTTACACATATATTTTTTTTTTCTACAGCATGTGGTGGGGGTCGATATGTTTTGGCGTCTCGTAGACATGTTTGTGGACCAGTGTTGCGTGGTGAGCAGCGGCCGGCGGTGTGCTGGCATGCTTCCAGGTCTTGTAGACGACATTCCATTCAAACAAGGCGGCTAGCGAAAGGTAGGTCCACTTTTGGGTCGATTCTACCGTCTGCAGCACCTTCTCGATATCCGAACGTGTATCCTCCTCCTCGTCGATGCTTTCTATTTCCTCCCGGAGTTCGTTGTCATCCTTGTCCAGCCTCGACAAGATGTCGACCAACAAATTCGTCGTTCGCTGCACACCAGCCGACAACGTAGTCACGGTTTGCTCCGCACGAGCATCGAGCCTCCCAAGACGATAGTAGAAGTCCTGGCCGGTCGACAACTTTGGAGCTGTCTCGCTAGCGGACAAGATGTCCGCCGGTTATGCGACAGGCAATACAGTCGTACTGGAGTGCGTCGTGGTCGGAGTTATCTCTTCGGTGGGCGATGGGGTCGAAGGTTCTACAGCAGGCTCTTGCCATAGTTCGTACAGCCTTGTGGACCCAATACTAAAGCGCTTTTTGACCTCGCTTGCTTGTTGTGCAGGCCAACAGTGTATTCTTCGTTGCTGGCCAAGCCTCTTGGTATCCAACACGTTTTCCGTCCGTATTTGTCCGTAGTGGTCTCCACAAAGTCACACGCTCCAATCTTTGTTTGCCCAAACCACAATTGGCATTTCTACACCTTTTTGCAACAAGAGTACTATGCTGGCTCTTTGTCTTTCTGGTTGTTTGTCGTATCCTAGAATGGACCATGTAGTATGTGCAACGTCTGCTATATTTTTCGTTTGTGTATGTCGTAGAGACGTTTCTACCTCTTTGCGAGCTTCTTCCGATCGCTTTGTGTATTCCTTTTTCTCCCGTACTATTTCTCCTAGTCGCTCCAGTTCTTTTTTTCTCTACACTGCTCTTGTTCTATCTGCCGTGCTGTCTTTCTGCCTTCTAGGATAGCCCATGCTTCTCTTCTCCATTCTTCCACACATGCTCTTCTTGTATTTCTTGCAATCGTTTTCCTTGATCCCTAGCAGATCCAGAATATACTTCTCTGTCTTTTGCAATCTCTGGTACTTCCTGCAGTTCGAATTTGGAAGAACCTTGCCTATGGTGCTACATTTGGCTGTTCTCCATTCCAACTGTACTGTCTTGCAAGAAGGCAATAGAACACTTGGATCGGCTCCATTTGGATGTAGCTGGGTTGGTCTTCTACTAACAGACAGTATCGTTTTAGCATCGGGATCCTTTGTATAGCAACGTAGTGGACCTAGCTCCACACTAGTATCTGTAGCAAAGAGTATATCTACCCGAAATATTGGACATGCTCGGAAACCAAAATCTGCTACAGCCCATTCTATCGCTTTCTCCCATGTAGCATCATCATCTGCTCTTGTAGGAGAAATACGGACCCCAGAAATTTTACCTGTCTCTGAATGTGCATACCAAGCTACGAATATGGTGCCCTGTGGGTGATCTGCCAGAACGAGACAACGGTCCAGACATTTAGATAGGTTTTCCCATTGTTTTGCTGGTGGTTGTACTACGAACAAGTTGGTGTCAGGAGGAGATACCATCTCTAGAGTTTGTTCTACCAAATCGTTTGCTATTTCTTCCGAGTTGTGTGGATGTGCGTAGAGCAAAACTTCTATGCGAGTACAACCACGGGCTTGCACATCTGGATGCAGAAAAGTTTTCCGCAAGCGTTTGTTTGGGCTATCCATATAGTCTGCCAGATGTGCTCCCGGACATCTCCCGTTTCGAAATTGGAAAGAACCTTGATGTAGAGTTTTGTTATACGTTGTATAGCCATTCCAGGTCTTGACCCAAATACAGACGTGGGCCCCAACACTACCCATATTGTCTAGAATTGTATGACTGTTCGACTGCATAGCAGAAGATAAGTCTCCTTGCTCTTGGAAACCATGTTTCTTCCAAAAGTATTTCACCAGTTGCATGCGGTCCAGCACACCAGAGAAATCTCTTGTATAGTCGATAGAATACAGTCCATAGCCGTGTGCTAGTAGTTGGCGTTCTAGTTTTGGAATCGACGTTTGTAGCTTGCCGATGGCATTTCGCAAACGTCTATCTTTGCTAGGAATAGTGCGTATGCCTTCTCTACCGGATATAGTTCTTGCCACTTGTCTTTTGCTTTCTTTCCGGTCTTGGACCGCCTCCGTGGTGTAGTGGTTAGAGCGTCCGCCCGGAGAGCAGAAGGTCGCGGGTTCGATCCTTGGCCGTGTCATACCAAAAGACGTTAAAATATGGTACTTGTTGGTCCCTGTCTGGCGCTCGGCATTAATGGGTACAACAAGGACTGGTCGGCTCGGAGTCAGTATTATGTGTCTGAGTGGGGTATTCATGCTTCACTGCGGCATGGTATCTCAGTGGGCTAGCACTATAAAACCAGCTTCAGTCTGGGCTAGTACAAGCAGCCGCACATACACATACACATGCATGCACGTCGTCATATGAGTGAAATATTCTCAAGCACGACATTAAACCCAATTTCACCTCACCTCTTTCCAGTCTCTCTCTCTATTCTAGTGATGGTGCTCCGTATTGATCCACAGTTGTCTTCTCGTATTCCTATCGTGTGTAGGATATTTGTTTGCACATGTTTGGGGTTCGCCAAAGACTCTTGTACTGTGATGGAGATCTGGAAACGACGAGTTGTGCGGAACCATCCCTTCCAGTCGTACAGGATACTTTGGCGTTCTTGCAAACACAGTCTTTGCGTTGGAGGTAGCCAAACACGTATATATCGTCTACGAATGTAGGTAGACCTTCCAAAGTTTGTACATTTGTTCTACCAGGATGGCCAGCAAAATAGTCGACGCCGGCGATATTCGACACAAGATTGCTGTCTATAGTGATTTTTAGGAGTAGATGTGCTCCTACAGACTTATCGACCAGCAGGCCCATTTGTTGGAAAGTTGTTTTGGTTGCCATCTTCTGCTGTATGTAGTGCTATACATTGGAACTACCAAATCTCTAATTTGAAATTTTCGACTACTGTTGCGGGGGGAAAATGCAAAATGGTAGTACCAATCCTAGTAGTCCTGACCATTTTTGTGCTCTTGATAAAAGATGGACCGCCGATAGCATTCGTCAGAGAGGAGTTGATGATCGTACCTCACGACACAGTCCCTTACACATCACCCACCGTGTGATGATAGTTTCTCGTCATGATTTTTTATCAGTCTCGCATGCCTATTTTTCTGCTCCACAGCACTCGGAGGAGCAATCACCCCGAGGCGACCCGAGCCTTTTTCCCGACCGACCCATGCTCACCCATTTTCATCAAATTTTGCATGGACCTCAGTAGTAGTATACACAATTTGGCCACAGGATTAGGGACTTTCCAATTATTCAATTTTTAAATTGAACCCTTGGGGGGTACCTGGTCCCGTAGCCCCATTGTGTATACTACTCTAGTCCCTGGCTGTCATCGTCATATTATGTTCATTCATACTCAAATTAAAGAATATATTCATGCAAAACGTCAACTTCTGAAAAGCATCTTTTATCTGATTTGCCAAGCGTACCATGAGGCCTGCAGACGTCGCTAGCTTACAGTATTTCATTTATAGCATGGCGTAACCACCTTCATGTGAATAGGGGCTGAAATAATGCAAGTCCAGGCGATTACGCAACATGTTAAATCCACGAGAACACTGTTTGGATTTAAGACAAAGAGAAACAGGATTTGCGCCCTATCCGTATGTCATACCGATGCCACCTTTTAGAATTAAGTCAATATTGTAAAGCTTTTAATGACACTTTGGGTAGACATTGTAAATCTTATTTTAACAACAAAAGATTATTTCTACCATACCGTCGTACACATGTTATTGCTATTTCGAAAAGTTAATTTTGCATCTTCTTCGTCAAGGTGGAGTGGTGTTGGGATACTAGTACCTTAGATGCATTTTACTGAACAAATATAAATAGATGCTCATTTGTTATGTTTTTGTTCGAAATACAAACCTTGTAATCGGTTGGCTTCAGGGAGAAGTTTCTGAAACGAAATGAAATAAAAAATAACATCATAGAAGCACTATCAATAAATCTCAATGCTGAAACTCCGTTGATTTGGACGCCTTTTAGTTGGACATAGACTGTTGGTTTCATTGATAGCGTGTAACCAACTTCAAACAAACAACAAACATAACATCCGCTGTAACTCAACAAAGCAGTCGTTCATGCTGAGGTTTCAAATACATGCAATAGATTACTCTGCTAATTTATGTATATACGTTCAGGTGTCAACAGACATTAACCAATGTTTGACAGTGCCTGTGTTTATGCAGTTGTTGAAATAGCTACCAGGTGTTACTTTGACACAAAATGTATATATTAACCATAAGATTAGAACTAAATGAAGTCATGCAATGTTTGTGCCAGAATGCAAATATCACTTCACATAAAGCCCAGCAGCATTGACGCCATTCTAATTGCTTACGGTTGGAATGACGTCACATTCTAAGCTATAACAAAACAAAGTTGGCGTCATTCTACAATTAAGATTTTCTAAGACGGCGGTCGTGATTAATTCATCCATCAAAGGGAGTAAGAACTGACTCTCAATAAACAAAATAATGCAGGCAATGTGTGCCATGCATTCTGATGTTACTAAATTCTAGTGTAAGAATAAGGATAAAGCCTGTACTTATGTCGTTATACTGCTGTTCAGAAGGGCTGCTGATGGTTAAATCGTTCTCTCGTCCCGCCGAACATCCAGGTTCGATTCTTCACATGAGTACAATGTGTTAAGCCCATTTCTTTTGTGCCCATGTGGTGGTATTGTTGAAATATTGCTACTAGCGACGTAAAACCATGCTCATCCACTCCGTTCACAAGGTGTGTTGGGATGAAACAACTGATCCTGCTTTGTCATGGGCTAAGATTGCAATAGTCATATTACCATGTCATCATACCGGGTTCCCATGTTGCTGCCTGAACAGGGGCCTATTCAAATCAAAGACACTCGCCTAAGGTGAAAGCACGTGGTCCATATGCTTCCGTGTGGAGCAGGACCTAAGCCCTAGAAAATCTCTCAGGAAGATGTTGAATGCGATCAACTTTATGGATGGGTGGGTGGATTGATAGATGGATGGGTAGATGGATGGATGGATAGTTATACCCTTAAAGATAAATTTGATCGACTGATTTTACGTGCTTCCTTGAGGATAAGCTTATCGTAGAAAGGAAATAACTCTTCATGCTGACATTGCTGACATGCATCTACGTGGCTTCGGGACATCATTACTGATGATATGCTTGACAATACTATTTAGTATCTTGACAAGGCAAGTGTCCACTGTATTTATATATTACTGTGAATCCCGGTTTCCATGTAGTGTTTTCAGTTTATTACATGTGCATAGGTAATTGCTGACGGCGGAGACCAGTTACAAAGTCTATGGTAAATCAGGCTCCAAGCAATGATAAGGCAACTCTGTGAAATACCATGTATCATGAATATAATGATTATTATAAAATTACCGCGTAAGTGCTCAGTTTATCAGCGTCAAAGTATCTATGGAATGTCATATCCCGGTAAAATGTCTTGATCATTGCAGGAATCAATCCATCAACCAAACTCCCGAGGCAAGTTTAAAGGATCTCAGAAACAGTTGATTACCTCACTCAAACGTCATGGGAACAGGATGTCTATCAGGAGTTATGTCTCCCATCTGGTAATGATTCAACGTGGAAATTTGATTTCCTATCTTTAAGAATACTCTGGAAAACTGCCGACACAACAGTCCTTCATCCATTCCCTACCAATGCTTCGCATGACTCCCAGTGACCACACCTGCATATTTAACAGTTATGCCCGTGTTTTTTATGCAGCAAGGCAATTCTGAGTCGGTTGTCACGTTCGACAAGCCGCTATTTGGGAAAGCACTGACGGCAATGAAAAATGAACCAGTGACAAGTGATCTAAAAGCAGCCATGCCAGGACTATGAGCTTTCCATATAGAAACCATTGTTCATGGCATGGGTGCCTCAAATCTAAATTAACTCCTTGAAATTGCCATATAGGGTATACATTTTGGTTGTCAAAACTATCTGAAAGTGAACACTCAAGGTCCAAACGGGACAACAAGCAACAGGGTCATATCAGAATGTGTTCCTCACAAGACCAGCTTATGCAGACATCAGCATGACGATGGAACAGTTGACAGACACTGAATTCAACACTTGTGATCTACACAGAGAAGACACACAAACAAGAAACATTGACACCAAGTCAATGCTATCTTTCTTTGAGGACCGAAATGTATTTGCAGAGGATCCAACTTTGGTGTGCCAGCAGATGCATGTGTAATGTTGACAGTGCTAAGGAATCTGGCTTCTGTGTACTCAAATAAATTGTTCCTCAGAATATACAGAGCTACACATTTGATGACATTTCGGAAGACTTCAGGTGTGAAGCCTGTAGCTTTCTCTTTTCATTTGACTGTTTGGCTTTCCACAGAGAGGCACATACGTCAACACCTGCAAATGAAATGTGGACCTTCGCTGTAAGTGACATGGTCATGTAAGACCTGTCAAACTTGTCGAACTTTGCTCGATTTTCAGAAGTATTTCAGATGAAAATTTATAAAAAGAAAATATGACCACTCGGTGTTACTAGTTGTGTGGAAATTAGCAGCGTGTTGACGTCATGTCATGTCTGTTTGCAACGCCATGTTGAATTGGCTAATACAAGCAACAGTGTAGTTTCGGTGGTTTTGTGATAGTCCAAGGATGCACTTGCATCTACCATTCTCAATCGCTTCAACCCCTGATGCGATGATGTTGCACTGGCATCAAGATGTCTTCTGATCATACTGATGTTGTGGATGTGTTAATATTCTCTTGCAAATTCAGCTTTAGATTCGACAGGGCCAAAACCGGACTACAGCTTGTGATAGACCTCCGTCTATTCACTCGCCTCTGCCTGTAGCAAAACTACTGAATATCACTGCATGTAGTTAGATTACAACTGGGACAGTTGATGACCCAAACGCCAGAAGTACTGTTGCATCAGCTATTCTAAAGCACCTTCTGATGACCTTCCAGGGGAAAACCGGCAAGTGAAAAACGTTATACAGATTACAATGAAGTCTACATGAAATGAGATAGGGCTAATTAAACTATGAAATTGTAATGTGATTACACACATGACTGATGTTCAGTTAAATCAGATAATTGTCTGACATTTTCAAGCCAGGTCTGGGCGGTGTGTGTGTATAAAATTTCCGATACTGAAACGACTAAAATTCATCATGTTGCTATTTTCTACGGTTGCATATTTTGGGCTAAACATTGACTGAACTGTCAATATCAAATACCTCCACAAAACAACATTGCATTAAAATGTTTCTGTTTGCTTACTATTTAATATATCTGTGTACTTACATCTCTTTCATTGGCTTCAAATGCAATAGAGTATGCATTACAATGACTGAAGCCCTGCAAATACACAGCCAACGGCTTTCCTCGTCTGTGTCTCAGGACTCTGGCCTCCGTATTATCTGTCACCGAATAGAAGCATGCTGAAATATTGGTGCCCGTGACTGGTACCCATGAGGCTCCTGAGATGACAACGTCGTCCAACAGAATGTCACCCACGCCATCGTTCTCAACCATGACGACAAGGTATCTTCGAGGGCTGGAGAAAGCCGTGGCGTCCGGCATTGTGATTGTGTAGACGAGGTCCCTCAGTGGAAGAGGATGGAGCATGTAGTTGGACACATCACCCTGGATAGTGGGTGATTTACCTGATGCAGTTGTCATGGATACGACTGCTGGTTTAGACATTTCAATCAATTTGAACTGATTTCGCTGAATACGTTTTCTAGTTACCTCCCTTGCACTGGTGAGTTTTATCGTAGTTCCATCAAATGAGATGTCCGTGCCAGCTTGTGTGGAGACAATGTTTATATAGTCTTTAGTATCAGACAAAGGTAACCCAAATGCAATGTATTTCGTGCCTATCTTGTCCAAACTAAGAAGCTGGGTTATCTGCCCGTCCAAACACAGACCGTCGGAAGATTTTGTCCTGTTTACTCCAGTCAAAACGGCAATGGGTTTGTTAGATGCAATGTACATTCCAGAAAGTTCGTTAACGGACTGAATCTGAAACGTCTGGTTTCCCTGCAGTGTGATTGAGAACTCTCTAGATAATATCTTTGGGGCTCCATTTATTACTGCAGAAATGGTAGGATGCATGTCTGGAAGTGTGACCTTCACTTCAGTGTTTGGAAAAGGGGAGACTACTCCCACCGTAGCTGCAGATTGGGCAGTGTAAGAGTCCGGCGCCACGACCACATACTCCTTTCCCAGTTGACTCGTCTCTTTCACTTGATACATATCAAGGTTCGACGGTTCTGCGTTTAGTGCCAATACTGTGATATCGTCGGAAGCCACGACGCGGATAATCCTGTTTGACGTCCTCGTCCCTTTAGGCATCTGAACATCAGCAGGCAATGTGACCTTGGTTCTTTGTCCTGGGTCAAGCGTGAGGTTTTGGAAAGGAGCTGCGGTGTTAAGGTACGGAACAAACACTTCAACTATCACTGGCTGTGGACACGATGAGCTGATGTACAGAGACATGTACAATGGCGTGCTTGCAGAGGCGGCCCGTAAGTTCTCAGTAAACACCGTCACATATGTTCTTTCTGAAACCGAGAATTACATATTGATCAGTACAACAAATCAATCATCCATGCCGTACATGCATTAGCCTCGATTTTGTTGGTTGGAATCCTTTACAGAGTTGATCCATTAAGCAAAAACGGCATTGTTAAGCCATGTATTTAGAAATTAGACAATGTCTGACTAAACGAATTCGACCTTTCTCTCTAAATAATATTTATTTATTTATTTATTTATTTATTTATTTATTTATTTATTTATTTATTTATTTATTTATTTATTTATTTATTTATTTAAATATTTATTTAAATATTTATTTAAGCATATAAGATAAACATGGAAGAGATGGGTTGGCATGGACACTTGGCGTGCTTGCGGATGCATGCTTCATCGCTAATCTTACCGGATGCAGATAATCACAAAGTCATGAATGCCCTACATTTCTCATAGATTTCATGAATGGGGAAGCCCAGACTTTTCACATGTTGCTCTCTCACTACCCGTCAGATGACATTTGCAAATGCATGACAAATTATCATGAACCTACGCAATTGGGATACGATGACATGTGTAAACCAAGTAAGCGAGCATGACCACCCTGATCCCGGTAGTGATATTGTTCTTCAACCAAAGCCATTTTTTTTAAAACATGAGTCATGTAAACCCTATATTTTTATGGAAGTACAATGTAACTTCCAGTGGTAAAATGGGCGATTGTGATCGTAGAATGGCAGACCGGATGTCTGGTACAACGAATCTTGATCTGAATTTACGTAGGTTTCAATAGGGCCTGTGGGTTTCAGTGTGGCCTGTGGGTTCCAGTATGGAGCCAAACTATTTCGTCACAGCGCCTCTCGTTTAAAATCAATTCAGATCTATAGAAGAGGGAGAGGTTTGAACAAACAAAATAAATGCACATACCATCAGACGTCAGTGTCTTAGTGTACACTAAATAATGGTGTGAATTATGATAGAAATGTAGCATATATCTACGTCATGGCTTTTAGAGTGACTTTTTTAATTACCTATACATCGCCATTTTCGCTGTGTAACTAAAATCATTCTTTCTACTGAAAGATTATTTAAAAAATCAACCGCGTGAATTACAAATGGATAAGTAGACGAATCTGTGAATGATATTTACACGGGTCTGGACAGATCTTGCTAGTACCTGCCGCTGAACGAATTATACTATAAATATAATGACTTGAGACAAAACTGTTTGAATAACCTTAATACTAAAAGCAGCGTCCACGGCACGATCCCCACTATTAGCTTATGAATGTATTGGTGCATCATTATCAAAGTCTGTTCGAAAATATGTCAGTGTATCCTGCCTCCTGTAGTAGCCGTCACAAACACTGCACTTTGGGCAATCCTGTGTTTACCTGAACAACAGGAAAACATATGTTACAAGTTAGAAATTGGGAATTTCATTGGACAAGTGCCATTAAAGTTTTATTAAATGGTATTTTGAGGCTTTGAATGCTATTACAGTCACCATTCTCTTTAAACACAGTAACGTATGATACAACGACAAATTGGGAATCACATCTCTGATGCATACATTTGGAAATATAGAACGCATGTCTCCCGTAACACTTTTTTCAAAATTTACTGAGGCCATAAACAACCTTCTAGTAAGAATCATATCAGGCTAGTCTTTAAATATTATTATTATAGTATATTTATATAGCGCACATATCCACGCAACTAGTGCATGCTCAAGGCGCTGGTACTTTTTCCCTCGATCATTGGATGTCAATCTCAACGGCACATCGTATTATCGATCCCAACTCCCAACTTGCTGTCACAAGGCGCACTGAGTTATTGTGGCTTTCCCATCCTTTTCCGAGGTACCTATTCACAGCTGGGTGGACTGGGACACATAATCACAGTACTTTGTCCAAGTTCACTGCACGTTGCTGTACCTGCAACTAGGTGATTGCACGTATTCATGTGGCCACCATCTGGTCATATACCAACGGATTCGTGGGTTCTTTTAAGTGCACAGGGTTGTGTACTGTACACTATGGGTTGTGACAACACTGAAAGAGTCCACACACAAAGTTGACTCCAAGGTTTTTACACCCGGTCACAGGTGGGCTCGATCCCGACACCTCAACCTCGCTGGAGCACAGCTCGCCCACCGTCCCCTAGATAAAGGGCATGCTTCATTGTACTCAATGTACACATTTGCCATTTGAAGTCCTTTGGACAGTGTTTTGTCTATTTCACTGCTCTTTCAAATGGCTGAATAAGCTTTGGCCATTATTGATTATGTCAAACCTTTGATATACCTGAAGCGTATGTTAAGCTTTCGGTCAAAGTCGCTTATTTGGGGGGCTATGAAAACTCCACTACTTGTGCCTATCATGTCATGTCACATGTCCAAACATCTCTATTGCTGACAATAACGACATCGTTACGGATACTGCAAAAGAGTAGGCAATTCAGGATAATCCAAATGTCTGTTCGGATTGGCTAAGTGGAAAATGTAATTTGACCAAGGAATTCTCTTTACACTTGAGGTGCATCGATGATCATTTGATAACCGTTAAATAACCAACCTTTACCATACTGGCATATTTTGGGAGCAAACTACTCAGAAAAGTGCTGAAAAACATGGCCAAAAACTGAAAACAAATATAACTGCCAAACGGTACGTTTTAGCGACTTGACCCGTCCAGGCAATATTGTTGGGAATTCGATTGTGCATCTGTACACGAAATTTGGAAGTGTTGGAACAATTAGTTCTTGAGATATTTGCTGTCAAACGTTGAAATTTTGGAATTAATTTTGAATTATGTCCCCTTTGCTATTGGGCCAAGAGCCTAGAGATTTTTAAGGGGAATATATACACCTCGGTGCGCATCTGTGTGATTTTTTGTAAGCGATTCGGAGCATTGGTTTAGGAGTTATGTTTGGTACAAAAATCGGCGGAATAATAAATAATAATAATAATAATAATAATCCGAACGATTACAATAGGTCTCCTGCCTAGAGGCAAGGAGCCCTAAAAAAAGAGAGAGAAAGACTTCAAAAGGTGACCATTTTATATAACTACACTTTGAAGCATTTCGAGTCGGGGATCATCAGATTTTTTGCAATCTTTACCCCCGCAAAGTCACGAGGGCCTGTTATCAGTGTATGCAAACAGCTGGTGTTATTGCCATACAGGTAGAACACACACAGGCCTGCGATATAGTAAAGACCGCGGTTAATTCTGAAGACTATGGAAAGGATTATGATATTTTTATTTACTTTTGTTGTACTATATAAGCTTTCCCGATTTACTCACCCTTTAAACTGGAAACGGGGAATACGTTTCCGTGTTGCTTTTGGTGAACAGTTGACTAGCCAATATATGTGTTTATGACGGTTGCCAGAAGTGGGGCAGGACACCTTTCCCGTATCTGGTATCATCACCATTGATAGGGATTCAAAACCGCATGCCCATGATGTAGACGGAATAGTACAATGGACTCTTTTAACAGAGATGGTTAAAAGGTTTTGACGCTTGCAATGACAACATAAATAAAATCTTTGATGTCGATCCATACATGGCAGAAAAAGAAGCTTCTACATCCTTGCGGGAACTTTTAACTGAATTTATTATTTATTGTCTCGTTTGTTCAGAGGCAACCGTCACATTGCAACAAACATGCTTAATTACTCATTTAAATAAATTGTGTAAGGTACGCTTCTTATGCAATGCATACTGACCTCTCGCAAACCCTTGTGTCAGTGAGTTTAGGCTACCGAGCTAGTTTCCTTGAAGGTCTAGTGGACTTTGTTCAGGACACTGGTTATTCTCTGTCACTGGCCGTCTTCCACAGTGTTTTCGAGCTCGCCGCGTGGTATTGCGTCATTTCACGTATTACAGTGACCACCAGCGGCAAAGGATAGGCTCAAGTCCTTGCGAGCATCTGATATAATACACTATTTGGTAATGATGTATAAACAACTGATACAGTCGACATCCTACAATCAACCTGGCATGGATGTTTTATTGATAAAGAACGCGTTTAGTTTCTGTAAATGTAACTTCTATGCATCTCAGATCACAACATAACCTACCAGCGTTCAAGCCACAAATGAAAACGCATTTGTTTAGTGTTGCCTGCCGTACTTGAACAATGTCTTTCCAGACTCGTCTCCAGCGCTTTTGAGTGGCACATGCCAGAAACTAGCGCTATATAAAGATTTTATGTATGTATATATGTATGTAATATGCATGTGTGCGTGTGCCTGTGCGTGTGTGTGCGTGCGTGCGTGCGTGCGTGTGTGTGTGTGTGTGGGGTGGGGTTAACAGCCAGTCCAACTTTCCATCGTATCAGTGTTTAGCACACATTCGTTTGGTCACCCAGCAACGGTCATAGTATATTTCTCTCTCTCATTACTGGGTGAGGTGGGGTAGCCGTTGTGGTTAAAGGGTTCTCTCGTTGCGCCGAATATCCGGGTTCGATTCCCCACCTGGGTACAATATGTGAAACCTATTTCTGGTGATATTGTTGGGATATTGCTAAAAGCGGCGTAAAACCCAACTCACTCACTTTCTCAGTAAGACATGGAACAATGATTGTGCCAACCAGCTGGAGAACCAACCATACAATCGATACATATACACAGATCAGTCACACACAACCATTGTCTGATACATCGGAACAAATTCATAATCTAAACTGTCTGTGCAGCAACTCAGAACATGCATGCTACAATCCAGCTTGTCTAGTCCACAATATGTGTACAGAGACAAAAACTTACCATGTTACACTTCAAGTCGACAGACATAAATCACATTACTAAACACCCAGTACAAGTCAGCTCTTCAACCTTAGTATTGATAAATTTGCACAACACAGCGGCGTCAACGTTGTACAATACAGGAAGACAACCCCAGAACCAGTAATTGTGCAATACAACTGGACAGTCCGTACAAAAAAAACACATGCAACGCCATACAGAATAATGGTACAGCTCAGCCACACAAAAACAATTACATGAAGAGTTTTTTATGGTTACCTGTTTACGAATAATTTGTCCGGTGGCGCAAGTGGCTGAAGCACTCGTACAATTTCGAGCGCTGTTGTGGCCCTTTGTTTCAGACGACAGACGTAAATCTAACCTACTTATTGTTGATGACCAAAGTGAGCTTAATCGTTCAAGAGGTTGCATGATACAACAGTTTCTTAAAGGATGGCTGTATTCATGTATGAGAACACCTGGATTTGCAGTATTCTACAACCTATCGTTTTTGCCCAGTACGACGTACTAAATATCTGAAACACCATATTTCAACTTGCTTTTACAACAGTTCTCGGTCGTCTTGCAAGGCAGAGAACTGCGACATATTCGGTTCATTCTTGAGTTCAGTGACATTCGTGTATATTACGTCGCCCGTTACTTACTGATGCAGCCAGTTATTTGACACATTGTGTTGCAGTTTTTGTGATAAACTGGCAATTATAAATTCTTGCTAATTTCAGAAAAGTCGAGGTTTTGAACTCAATGGAGATTCAAAGAGAGACGGAATTAGAAAAGAGAATTTCAAAGAGAAAGGGAGGTAATTAGTTTCATATCTGCTGTAACTGGAATATCAAAACAGATATCCAATTATCCAAGTATCCATTCCTATCCAAATAATCAAATAACGTCAAAGTGAATGCAAGTGTCAGATTAGATCCTCCGTATCGGAAAAAAGTAGAAATGTTTTCATGCACTTCGAGAAGGTGGCAACACATTTGTAATGTCCAAAATAGCATTTGGTGGTGTTGTTGAAAAGGGTACTAAAATACAACAGGTTTATATATATATATATGGGTCATTTTCATAATTGGTAGGATTTTCAATTCTTTATTACAGTAAAATCAAACTCCTGAAAATTGATTTAGTTTTTATTCAAATGAAATCTCAAATACTTAATTATTCAATAATACAAACATGCAGGCTCAAATTTACTAATTGACCTTTTAATTGATACATAAGTAATTAATAGGGCGAGGGAAAGTCCTGACCGTTACCACTTCTTAATCAGAATAAGGATGTTGAAAAATAATTCATAAAAATCTTTTAAAGATGGCATACTCAGCTGTTACACCGACTTAATCAAACTTGAAGGCAAAAACTATTATCATGAATCTTGAAAGTGTTATTTTGTATCTTTCATTTATTTACCACAAAAAAATTGCATTTTTCTAAAACATTATTATGCATATAGCTTTCAACAGGTAAGATTGTCTAAAATAAACATCAGCTACTAAGCCCAGGACATCTTTTGATGACACCAGCATAAAGAGGAGTGTTTCATGTATTATCATGAATTAATTAGAGCAGTCAATTAACACCAGTAACGGTTAGGACAATAGTGGTAACGGTTTGGACAGGAATGGTAACGGGCTGGACATAAACCTTAAACAATTTAATTCAACATAGAAACAGGTAACACGAAAGGAAAAAATGATATCATTTACTTCAATTGCTAACCCTATTTTGGACAGACAGTGAAATGTGTATTAGAAATTGTAACTTGTAACAAATGTGACATGTTTTCTTCCATGCTGTGGTAACGGTTTGGACATTTGTTATATCAATATAAAACTTGTGAATGAATTTAGGCTTTTGAATACCAAACAAACCGTAGCTTCTAAAGAATAGAAAAACACACCTGTCTAAGTTGAAAATCACTTATAATCTAAAGAAGAGTGCAATTGGGGAACGAAAATTGAATGAATAGTAACGGTTGTGACATTATTGGTAACGGTCAGGACATCAGTGTAACAAACAATGTTATCCCTCTAAAAAGTTGCAAAAGATTAAATTCTGAAAGGTACTGCAACAACTATGATACTGTACACATGGTCATGCTACACAGGCCACTGCATAGATATCATTTTGCTGTTGATATTATGGTGCAATATTAGCCTCAACGAAATATACTTCTTTCATTCACTCGGATACCTTTAGTTTTTGTTAATCGTGAGATGGTAACACATATTTATCAAATACAAAGGTTTGGCCAACATATTAGCACCTAGCAAATATTCAAAGTAAATGGTAGCCTTACATATCTCACAGTTAAAGTTAAAACAGTTTACACCCAAATAATCTTTAAAGGTTGGAATACTGAAAGTTGTTTACCGTTACTACATTTTGTCCAAACTGTTACCATAGATGTCCTAACCGTTACCTTTAATTTATAAAGACTATAGATCTTATAGAAAATAGAAACTTAACGTGATAAACTCGTTTTGGTTTTTATTATTCAAAGCAGATAGATAAGTAAATAGAAAATTATTATCACACCATGGAACATATTCTTTAAAATTGAAATTTATTAAAGATATGGCCAGACCGTTACTATTATTTGTCCAAACCGTTACTAGAGACTGTGTTTTTTATGCTACTACATCAAAACTCCTTTGAACAGTAAAATTCCATGCTTAAACTTATCTTAACCCTTAAAGTAATTATAAATTTGTTATATTTCAAATATTAATTAACAACTTTTTGAAATACAAATAATTTTGTCCAGACCGTTACAAGGACTGTCCAAACCATTACTTTGCAGAATGGTAACGGTTTGGACAGTAACGGTCAAGACAATTTGTAAGTAAATCTAAAATAAAAAAATGAATGATCCCTAAAAGATTTCAAAGGACATGCCTTCCACCTCTTCCATTTCTGGGCAACATATCCATTGAAATTTAAAAAAACAAAGAAATATATTTGACACAAAATACATTGGTAACGGTCTGGACAATTAAGGTTGACACATTACATTTATACATATTTGATGGTGTCAATTTTCTGCAAAATGTGTTGAATTTCATTATTTCATCTGCTGTCACATGCACAGGGGCTAGCTTAAGCAGACACAGGAAGTTTAATTTCAATCCAGCTCCAGGGGGAAATTATTGCAGGAATTTCATACACTGGTAACGGTCAGGACACAAAATCACAGGACAAGCATGTTACAATTTGTAGAAAAAAACTTTTTTAAGTTAAAACAAAATTAAATGCAGTTTGAGTATGCTTGATCAATCCTAATTGGCATAATATGAATTAGTTTGTTTATTTGCATTTATATTTACATTATTTGTGAACATTTGATATTAGGACCGTCACCTCCGGACAGAGCAAATCTGCCAATTTTGACCCTAAAATGTGGCTAAATATAAATTTCAAAATGACAAGACTAATGATATACCACATTTACTGACTAGTAAACATCTAAATATGTTTTCTAGCACAAAAGAATCCTTTTAAGTTAACAGAGGTTTTTCTTATTTGGAACGGACAGAAAATCCTACCAATTTTGAAAATGACCCATATATATTTTTTTAGTTCTGCTGTTGTTGTTTTCACTTGGGAATGTAAACGTAACAGCAGCCCATTAGCAAGGAAAGAACATGCAACAGTTGGTAAGTCAGGTTTCTCGGCAGGAAATAGATAGAGATATTGACACAAGACCGGCCATACGGTTTCAGATCGTTTTGTAACCAATGCCCAAAAGAAGTCGCAAGTCTCTTACCATTCTTTTGTGAAAGTCAAGTCTCAGTCTGTTTCTGATGGCATTAACAAAAACAAGCAGAATTTATGTTGTCTTCAGTTACTTATGTCTACTGTTATTAGGTAAGAGATTTTGCCTTTTATTGTGATAAACATTCATAGAAACTCTTTAATACTCTTTAATACTGCAGTGAGCGTTCCAGTCTGTTCTGGTAGAGGTAATTAGGCCATTTTCGGAAGTGTTTCTGCTTACTCAAATGTCTTATCTGATGTAAACGGTAAACGTAGTCGCGCGCATCTACATTTTGTTGATTTGGTGTTGAGTTTAGTGAAAGCTGTTGTCCAGAAAACTCTCCCAGTTTCAGTCGACTTGTTGGCAATGATTTAGTCAACCTCGAAATTCGTGATCAAATACTACGGAAACTCAAAATCGTCAAAGGTAGTACAATTGTTTGTTTACATGTATTGCAGCATCTTACAATAATAATATGCCTTATCGCATGAGTCTGCGAACGGATGCATGGTGTGACTGTATCACGTCACACGTCTTATAGGAAAGACGTGCTCTTTTCTTGAATACAGGAAAAACTGATGGAAGCATGCAAAGATGTCGGCGCTTTTAGATGGGTATCCTGTCCACATTGGTCACAAGGCAGATAGTTGAAGCCACTGCTCATATATAGACACAGTCAGCATTCTAGAAAGTGTTTTGCAGTTAAACCTATCCTATGGTAATACATATAGGCTGATAGGAACTGATACTCATGGGTGTTGCATACCATCAATAAGATAAAATCCACCGACCATGACAATTGACATTTTACGAGGGCTTCAATGAGCTTCCTCTAACAATCATCAGTAATAGATATGCCACCTGGCAATATGTTTATATCACTACTCATTTACAGGATGCTGACGCCGTTGAACTACTGAAATTCAGTTTGTCTTTAGATGAGCACTGTACTTCCAATGAGGCTGTCATTTCACCTATTAGTTACTGATACCAAGGAGAAATGTTGAAAGAATTTGTCTGACATTATGGCTCATTTAAACTTTTGGACTAACACATAAAAGGTCAATGGAATAACCCCTACCAGCCAACTTTTGTAGGAGCACACAATCAATAACCATCACGTCTACAGTGATATTTAAAATGGCAACTGATGCAACTGAATTAGGTACTTGTGGTGTGTTGTTACAAGAAGCTAATAACCGTACTGTGTATTACAATTTAAAGAATTTAACAAAAGCGTAAGATTCTCGACATGGAGTTAACCAGTTAACACGGATATATGTACATGCCAGATCAACTATTAATTTTCTATTGTAAGAAAGACCACCCCCACAGCGCTGACCATCCCGGACCAAACAGCGATTTAACAAAACGAAAGAAACAAATTCACGACATGGAGTTGATTAATCGACACGTATATATGTACATGCCAAATCGACTATCAATATTCTATTGTTAAGAGTCCAGCCCCACAGAGCTGACTATCCCGCACCCAGCACAGATTCCGAGGACAGTGCTACAGCTGTGAAATACAGAGAGTCTCTGTCCCCTTTATATACTCAGCAGCAAAAAAAAGATCAGTACGAATTCGAAATTAGATAGGCACTGTAATCAAATCATTACAGAAATGGACATAATAAGCGGATCAAAAGCATTTTTGGTGTAAAATATCTTGACACATCAATGAATAACTCAATTTCAAGACATTACGTGAACGTTTGCGTCCTTTCCGACTCTTGACTTCAGTGTCTAGTGTGACCACCACGAGCGGCAATAACTGCAGCAAAGCGTCTATGCATGGAGTGCACCAATCGATTGATGAAGGCCATTGGCACCTGGAACCACGCTCTGAGAAAGGCCTGGCGCAATAAATCGGCTGTGTTTGGCCTTGGTATGACATTATTCAGTCTCCTCTGAATTTCATCCCAAAGATGTTCAGTTGGGTTTAAATCAGGAATAGGGGCTGGCCACTGCATAATGTTGACACCGTTCTGCTGTAGGAAGTCTCGTGTAGCTCTGGCAGTATGGGCCCGGGCGTTATCATGCTGGAAAAGTTGTTCCGATGACGTGCGAAATGTGGTTTGAGGTGGGGTCTGAGAGCTTGGTCAATGCAGCGCACCGCTGCGATGCCGCCTCCTGTCCCTGGACCAAGGTTCTGGAACACCACAGGACCCACTCTCTGGTTCAGGCCTATTCCACCCCATACCATGATGCTTGCACCTCCCCATGAGTCTCTTTCCATAACACATTGGTCTGAGTAACGCTGGCCACGTCTTCACCATATTCTTCTTCTGCCATCTGCAGTTGATACGCAGTACTGACTCTCATCTGTGAACAGAACAGTTCTCCATTGCCTGTAGAGCCAGTTTTGGTGTTGTAGGGCAAACTGTAGACGTTCACGTCAATGACTAGGGGTGAGGGTAGGTCCACGGTAAGGTCTACGGCAGTGGAGGTTCCTGCTGTTAAGACGACGGCGTACTGTATCAGTACTGATTGGTCTTCCGTGTTGTCCCACTGTCTGGCGTGCTGTTTCAGATGCCTGCATGAGGGGATTCTGTACATGCTGTCGCACAACATGGCGGTCTTGTCGTCTTGTGGTCACACTTGGTCTGCCAGTACGGGGGCGATTATTTGTGGTGTTGGTGGACCGGAAACGTTGCTGCAGCCTGGAGATGGTCAGAAGGTTGACCTGGAAGTGATTGGCGACGGCTTGTGCATTGTGGCCAGCTTCAAGTCTTCCTAGCGCCTGGTTCCTCTCAGTTGTCGTGAGTCGCGGCATCCTGCTGACGTTGTAATGTGAATGTTTCAACCAGGTTTGGGGGTGCATTTTATTGGGCTGGTCCTTGTGAACAGCACGCGCAGCATGAGTTGCTTGAAAAACATGGAGAACACTGTACCTTCACCGAGATCTGGCTGCGTTTTTTGAGACCATTTCCTGGGTCCTGAGTTTGGGAAAGAATGTCTTTGCTCAGGTAAAGTTGGAGATGTTGTCAAAAAATATACAATCAAAACATTACATGAGTTTACAGTTATCCGTTTCTGCAAAGGAAAATTCCAAACTGACGTTTCTTTTGCTGCTTAGTATATTACATTATATGAATATAATTTAGACAAAGGGGCCTGTTTCCGTAAGATATGTTTTCTTTAAGTGTGAGGTGCTAAAGGTAGCATTTCTTCAGCAAATTTCAAATTAGTTATTACTACAAGCAAGGGTTCCTAAAGTCAGTTCTAACCCGGATCTTCACGGGTACTCCTTGGTAGCAAGATTTGTTGTTAAAGGGAATGTATGTTTCTTCCATCGATTCAACATTTGATGTTGCATCTGAAAAGGCAAGCACAATTAATCATTCACGAATGGTTGACTGATCAGAGTGTCTTGGGCGGCGGTCATCATCTGTGTGGACCTGAGCGGTTGTGCAGGCAGGCGTAACAACCCGCCATTGTCACTTGTTCAACCGAGGCTCAACAATCAGCATTGCCCGAAGAACTTCGTGTTTCATTGGAAAGGAGAGAGTCAAGTGACCGGTTTGTAAATGCGTTGGCCTGTAAGCTACTGGAACTGTGTTTCACGGTTATATATTATTAATGACAGGACAACTCGTGACAAAGAGACAGGTTTCACTTACATTCCAGATCAAATATGAAGTGTAATCGATTATTCTATTGGTTCAGTTAATGTTCACAGTTATTGTCGATCCAAAAGCTGTGATAAAACAGCTTATGACTTAAACCTTGCATTCGAAATACGTGTGAACATTGTACACAGTACCGCTCGATATATGTAAATAATATTAATAAACGTTTAGGGTTGACATTTTGATAGTTATGTATTATAGTGTGTGAGTGAGTTTAGTTTTACGCCGCTTTTAACAATATTCCAGCAATATCAAGGCGGGGGACACTAGAATGGAGCTTCACACATTGTACCTGTATGTTGGGGAATCGAACCCGGATCTTCGGCGTGACGAGCGAACGCTTAAACCACTAGGCTACCCCACCGCCCATTATGCATTATACTTAAGTGCTCCAGAAATGGCTTTGGAGGGACACATTTTGCCCTTTCAAGTTTGTCAAAAGTTTTGAATGAAAATATTTGATTTATTGCTTTTGCATGCTTGTTACACGGTGACATGTTACTACTGTTATCATAACTACATGTTTTAATTAAATGGCATCTTCCTGGCGGACTGCATACACTGCTTCAAAGCCATGCTTTTTAGGTGCCAAAATGTCTGCACCTATATGTCTGCACGTCATTTTTACATCAATTTTTTCTAATGTCATCCCTTTTACTGGGCTTGAAAACCCATGTCATATAGTATGACCAGAAATTATTGAGAATTTTAGGAATATGTTTAATTGGATTTCTAGTATAAACAACCTTGACCAGCTATCAAGTGCTTGGTTTCATTCAAGAGAGACAACTCCGTTCATCCTTTTTCATTAGTTTGTGAAGAATTATCCCCTTTGTTTACTTGCTAGCAGACGACATTTTCAGTGATCCTCAGTATGGATGATTTAGAGAAGAGGAAGTTGAGTATTATAATAAGGACATCAGATTAGCTAAAGTGATTTCAAGTAGAACAGGCATCCCTTTGTCCACTGTTTATCGTGTGTTGAAAAATATTACAAATGAATATGGCACTGAGCAACAGGGAGGCGCAGGTAGGCGGCTTGGTATTCTTGTTTCTAAAAACAAACGAAGGAGTTTAGAAAACTTAAGGCTGGATATGATTGATAGAGGAACTGTGGCTGTCTGTAAGGAGACAATTAGAACTGAGCTGCATGCAATGGGTTGGCAGAAAAGTCGAGGAATTCCATCACCGATCATGAAACCTGAACAAAAGGAGCGAAGGTTGAACTGGTGCTTACAGCATAGAAATTTTAACTGGGACAATGTGATTTTCTCAGATGAAAATTCTGTGTGGCTGTTTCCTAATACACTGAAATTCTGGACCAAACAAACTGAAAAACCTTTGTATCAGCGCCTGGAGTAGTCCGAAATTTAACGTGTAGGGTGGCATATCTGTGTTAGGGGCAACGCCCCTCTGTGTATTTGAAGGAAATATGAACAGTGATCGGTACACAGATATTCTCGAGGGACATTTACTTCCATCTGCTCACGTGTTCTATGGAAATGTTTGTATTTTCCAGTAGGACAACGATCCAAAAAATCGTTCAAAGCATTCACAGGCCTGGTTTCGGACCCAAAATATGACATTATTAGATTGGCCAAGCTATAGCCCTGACCTAAATCCAGTAGAAAATGTTTGGGGACTTATGACGGAAAATGTCAATAAGAAAAATCTGACAAATATTGCTGAAATGAAAGAAGAGGTGGTCCGATATTGGGACAGCATGGACCACGACTTTCTAACTTCTTTGATCAGTAGCATTCCCCGCCGCATTGAAGCCTGCATTGCTGCCAATGGTGCCTTGACAAAAACTAAATGTTCACCTGTCTTTGAATCTGGAGTTAAGTTCTGCTAATATTCACATTAAATACCTGAGAAATGAGTGAAAAATAAAATTACAATCTTTAAATTCTCAATAATTTCTGGTTGTACTTCTTTTGTGTACATATATGTGTCCTGATTTTCCATTTACTTCATAGTTTGGGAAGCGTGCGCTTTATTATTCTAGGGATGTAATCATTGTTTAGAAATGAAAGTTCAGTGATTTGTCACTGCTGCTTGAGTTACAATGGTTACAGTTTTATTTGAGGGGTAGAAATGGTGACAGTGAGGACACTATTGGAAATGGAAATATTGAACAATAATGAGATTTTGCTGAAAGCCAGACATTACGGTAAGTACACTGGGAGGTTACGGTTCTAACGTTTTGCCTCTCCAGGGGTCATTTTGTGATCCAACAATCCTTGTGGCCACAATATCCCTTTTCTGGCTGCTCCTGATCCATGTAAATAGATGCAGTAGGATGCCCAAAGATCTGCAAGACACCCTACAAGTAGTCTTCCCTGTGACAAGTACCAGGTGAGGATGTTTTAGGATCAGTCAAATCACGTTTCTGTGGGAGAAGTGTTGTTCAACATTGAGACAACAAAGGCGGAGCATTCCCCGTTTCCAACTGAAGATTGAATTGAATCAAAGCACTGAGGTGATGCTGTTCGGACACAAGGGAACCAATACTGGTTTCAAATACCTTCGGGCCCTTGAGCCTTTGGACTTTCCTATTATTTTTGTCACACAGTCAAGTGTAATAAAACAGACAAATGTCATGTACAGTATCATTGTGATCATCAAGGTTGCAGTTTCCAGGTATAAACCACATCTTTCTCCAAAACCTTTTACTGGAACCAATGGCGGGTATGTTGCCTGTATCAATGCCTGTATAAATGTTTTCCATCACTTTTGTCCACTTATTATGGTTTATGAAATTATGCTCGAAAGGCAGCTTACACACAACAGTTAATTACATACGAATAACAGTAAGGTATAAGGCTGACAGAAATTAAGTGAGGTATTTTTTCAAGATGATTCTTGGGAAATGATTTGCTAAAATGTTCAGTTAGTCTCCTGTAATTAACGGATTTGACTACAACATTAACAAAATATACAACGTATCCTCAGAAAGGGCATGGACAGAGGCGTCGGGATCCATCAGGGCTTTTATTTGGTTATTTTGTGTGGGTCGTCAGTAACAACTACATGAAGGCAATTTAGAAAGATTAATGCAAAAGTTCATTTGCAATTTCGGGTCTGTTGCTGTTGTCACTATGGGTTCTTGCAAACACATGCCTCACAACTGTTAGCATTTCACGGTGTATACACAACTTCAGTCGCCGGAACTGGTCATGAATATTACTAACATATTAGATTGTTCATAAATACAACCAAGAGGGTTCGCTTGGTCCTGGCACATTCAGCCTGATCGTGCTCATTATATGCTCAAGGACCAAGCCTCCTTTGTACGCAGCCTAAATAACCATTCGAACCCACAAAACCATTTTGGCAGAATGCGAAGGCTGCCTAACACTGCAGGCTTCTGCATGACCCACCGTGCCAGAAGGTCTGTGTTCCAAATAGCAAACAAGGGTACTCTCTCAGTGTCAGTTAAGAGTTTGAGCGGTACCAAGAACAACAGTGAGTAGGTTAACTTGCTGTTTGATCGAGCCACTCCATCAAGTCTATGGAGATACTGCGTGCGTGCCAAGGTTCTGTATTCACCAACAAAATAAATGTAGTTTCATTGAAGTCTTTGTATTATCTACATTTCATGTTAATGTTTGTATTAAAAAATGACTCATTTGGAAGTGACTGGTCCAAAGGAGTAAACAGAAAGCCTTCTGTTTCACTTTTCAGGACCGACAAGGAGTCAGATGGGTTGTTCTTCTCCCGCAGTACAGGACCATCAACAAAATCAACATCATTGTTCAGATTCTGTCCAGCACCTTTGGCACTTAAAACAACTGTGAAATACCATGGTTTTATCATGCTTCACAAGAGGATCATCATAAATATATGCAAAAGTGCACATTGAAATATTGTAATGAAGAGTCTCCGCGTCAATCAAACTGCGCCCTGTCAATAAAATTGGTGAAACGATTGGTAGTCCAATTCGGGCTGACGTTTCTCCAAACATTAGACAAAAACCTTTCGAAGTTGTTCAAAGTTTGAATTAATTCACGAAAGTACTTTTATATTTGTGAGTGCAATTTTGATTTAATCTTGACTGGAAGGAGTGAACGTTTATTCAAACCTTATGTCAGCTTTAAGGAAATAACTAAGTGGTTCACAGGTTAAGCGAGACTAGTCAAATATAGTGGGCGTCTACACTAAATTGTATAGTGATTGCTGAATCCAAACGAATCAGTAAATTGTCTCTTATTGTCCTACCTTGACCGCCAAGTACAGTTCCAACCATCAACATACAGACCCACATCGCCATGATGTCCCCTTCCATCTAATGGCGTAGCTACACTGCGAGACACTACTCGGGGAACCATCGACCCGTCTGGTGTTTGGTCTTTATTCAATACCACACACTGTTTTGTCTCACGCCAATGCGTTATTGTATATCCATCTGCTTTATATAATCAATTACGATGTATCCATTTCACTGGTTTTGTTGTGTGATTCTATAGGTGAGGTGAAATGTAATCTAAAGTTATGTCCATATTTTATCTCTTTATTACCGAGAAATATAAAGTTACGTCCTTATTAGCGAGTACACCAGGACCACATGGTATTCTTCACGTATGAAGTATCACAACGGTAATGTCCAACGAAGGGCACGAATGATATGTTTTCAAAGGCGTCTGTTGAAGATTCTTTATAAGAGGGATTCTATCAAACCTAATATTCTATGATTCGGCATTGTGATATTTAACTTAGTTGAATGGAAGACATTTTCTTGGTAACACTGACCTCTAAAACCCCAAACTATTACACATATGGGGAAATGAAAATCTCAAGTGTTTCTAGAGCGACCATAACTATGCTACTTGATTAAGATTAAAAGCCATTCCCATACTCATAATAAGTCTCGGCTAAGGGCAGCGCCTTTTGAACAATCCCAACTTAACGTCTATTTATGAATCACTATCAAATAGAGATGATACCATGTGTTCCCGAAAAGAAGAAAGTTAAGGTGGCACCCGTCACTAAAACTTGCAAGTCAGTCAGCTTTCCAAAAGCACAGGGACATATGGTTTTAGCTAAAATAAGGAATTGCATCGCGCACAGATGTCTCGAAATTGGAAACGCCCTCCACATACCTACTAAAAACATTTCAACTTATTTTGAGACCATTGATGCTGCAACCCTGACCAATTTACTTTTTAGCACGAAAGCGAATAGCTAGTTGAATTTGTCATACGATCGCAAAACCTTGGTATAAACTATGCGAAACGGCAAGAGATCATTAGAATATGTTCAATGTACCAGAAGCGAGAAGTAATACACACGTCTTCTAGGTTCTTTGGTTATATTTATATTTATTTGAAAGGTACACCAAAATATCCAATACATTACTGACAAACCATGTGATACGCCGTCCCAGATTTCGGAATAGGTGACCATTATCTACTAATTAAAACCTGACCATAAAATGCTGTAAAGAAAGGAGATTGTGTATTCGAACTTTGCAACTCTCCTGTCTTATACGTCCGGTCATATTGACATCAATAACCTAATATTTACCAAACGCTGACCAAAGTGAAAAATCCATTCTTTATGCATGTAACTAATTTAAGATACGGTGATCCCAACCAAACTCATTTAAAGTTATCAGGATGAAAACACGGAAACACATTCAAACATGTCAACAGTCAACAGTCAAACATGTCAAACATACACAAACATGCCAACACTCAAACATGCCAACACTCAAACATGCCAACACTCAAACATGCCAACACTCAAACATGCCAACACTCAAACATGCCAACACTCAAACATGTCAACACTCAAACATGCCAACACTCAAACATGCCAACAGTCAAACATGCCAACACTCAAACATGTCAACGCAATCAAACATGCCAACAGTCAAACATGCCAACACTCAAACATGCCAACACTCAAACATGCCAACAGTCAAACATGTCAACGCAGTCAAACATGCCAATAGTCAAACATGTCAACACAATCAAACATGTCAACAGTCAAACATGCCAACACAGTTAAACATGTCAACAGTCAAACATGCCAACACAGTTAAACATGCCAACACTCAAACATGTCAACACAGTCAAACATGTCAACGCAATCAAACATGTCAACAGTCAAACATGCCAACACAGTTAAACATGCCAACACAGTCAAACATGCCAACACAGTCAAACATGCCAACTGTCAAACATGTCAACACAGTCGAACATGTCAACGCAATCAAACATGCCAACAGTTAAACATGCCAACACAGTCAAACATGTCAACGCAATCAAACATGCCAACAGTCAAACATGTCAACACTCAAACATGCCAACACAGTTAAACATGCCAACACTCAAACATGCCAACACACTCAAACATGCCAACAGTCAAAGCCAACACAGTCAAACATGCCAACACTTAAACATGCCAACACAGTCAAACATGTCAATACTCATACATGCCAACAGTCAAACATGCCAACACTCAAACATGCCAACACAGTCAAGCATGCCAACAGTCAAAGCCAACACAGTCAAACATGCCAACCGTCAAACATGCCAACACAGTCAAACATGCCAACACTCAAACATGCCAACAGTCAAACATGTCAACACAATCAAACATGTCAACACTTAAACATGCCAACACAGTCAAACATGCCAACAGTCAAAGCCAACAGTCAAACATGCCAACACAGTCAAACATGTCAACACATTCAAACATGACAACACTGAAACATGCCAACACAGTCAAACATGACAACACTGAAACATGCCAACAGTCAAACATAACAACACAGTCAAACATGTCAACACATTCAAACATGTCAACACTCAAACATGTCAACACTAAAAAATGTCAACAGTCAAACATGTCAACAGTCAAACATGTCAACACTCAAACATGCCAACACATTCAAACATGCCAACAGTGAAACACGTCAACACAATCAAACATGCCAATACAGTCAAACATGCCAGCAGTCAAACATGTCAACAGTCAAGCATGTCAACACGGTCAAACATGCCAACACAGGCCGTCACTGAACAAACAGTGTTGTAACATGGTTAATTCAATATTCTACCATGAATCAAGAAAATACTAGATTCTGATTGGGTGTTCAGAAAAATCAGACGGCATCAATTGTGGATTGACGCTCATCTGATTGTAAGGCCGCTTCACCGCGCATTAACGAATCTTATTGTGAGAACTACTTCCGTTTGACCATAATGATGGCGGATCATAACAACAACTCCATGGATTTTGACGCTGACTTTCGAATTTTCCACATAGGCAATTGGAAATTTTTGGATTAAAAATGATTTTGATTTCATTGCGCTTCACTTCACGCATAGAACGCTGCCGCACTACTTAGCTTGACCACCAAAATGACTAATATCAATACAACAGACGTGATGGAAATGCTGACAAAACATTTATTTAAACTCGAAAAATACAATTATATGATTTCCCCCACACAATTATGAGGGAACCTCACTATCATATTACCTTCTATTATAAAAATATTCAAACTCAATTACAATACACAGCCCCCAAAGATAAACAAAACAATATCTAACATATAAATCAGAAAGCCTTGTAAAAATACATCCCTATCTATGCAAAATATGCAGCAAAACATTAGTAAACATTTACCTACCTGGTAAATGGTATATTTAATTCCGTTTAGAATGGGAAATTTGCAAGATAGATCTAACGGTCTGGCGAAACACCACATTTATGCCACTCATAGTCATACTCCATCATATCCCGTTGGCGTTGCATCGTTCACAAAATAATTCTGCTCTCTGCCAGCTTCCCTGCAAGGTTGTCACTGTTATGTTCATCTACTTTGGAAATCGCTTGGACACAGTCCAGTCCCAAACGACGAAAACAAAGTTCCAAGGAATCACAAGTTAGTCGCATGTACACTAAGCAGCAGCACTGTCACTCTGTTGTCGCATGCCGGGGTGGGGGCAGTACGTGAAATCATGATCGGCCGGTCATAAAAATCAACAGTCTTTGATGAGTAACAGGTCGTAGGTTGATCAGGAAAGGATCTATTCTTCGATTCTGCAGGGTTCAGATTCGACAGTCAGTCAAGTATTGTCCACTGTCACTTCAAATTTCAACCTTTCGCAAAATGTAAACACTGGCTCGGCCGCCATTTCAAACTGTTGCGTAACTGTCTACTTCGAAGAAAATAAGTAGGTCAGACGATTCCATTATAGTGTGGCCAGGGGGCTACAGTTTCACGGCACACAAAACAATAGGCTGATTTTAGTCGTGTGGAGATGGGATGAAAAAAACACAAGATCTTGGGTATTACATAATTGCATTGAATAAACAGTAGTTTGATTTCTTTGGACAGAATATTGTTATGTTGTAATGTTAAAAAATACGAACGGCACCTACCGCTCCCTTCACAGACGAGTTCAATTCGCCTCTCGTCCCATGCCGGATTACGCAGTGTCTTCCGCAGAGCGAGGAAGTTCGATTTTAAATGGGTCATGGTAGAGATGGAGATAACCCTAGTGTGTTTGAAAATCAGAGACATGTTTTACTAAATTGATGGCGACTAAATATTTCAATTGAAACCTCACGCTACGCGTTCGGTTCCAATTGAAATTTAGTCGCCATCAATTCAGTAAAACATGTCTCTGATTTTCAAACACACTAGGGTTATCTCCTAAATCAAAAATATCACAACAAATACACAAATTAACCGATTTAAATACTTTCGTACGTGACCGACCTTCGCCAAATCGGTTATGCGTGTGGCCACAGTTGCATCTGTGATTCGCTCTCCATTGCGACGATAAATCCTCTGCCAACCATCATGGAAGGACAAATTGAATCTGCTTTCATCTGTGAAGAGCATTGACGTTGGTTCCAGCCATCATATCAACTCCATCTCGAACGCCTCTGCCTGTGACGTACTGTTAGTGGTCGGCGAACTGCCTAGAGTGGACTCCGGCTGCCCTTAAACTTTGACGAACGGTGCTCCTGGATATCCTTACATTGTTAACATTGAAGTGTTCTAGGGGAAAAGTAGACGACACCTTTGTAGTCCTCAACTCCGACGACAACCCTGAACACCTCCTAGACCACCTCAAGTCTCAACATCCCCTTATGCAGTTCACAATGGAAGAAGAATCTCATAACAAACTCTCTTTCCTCGACGTCCTGGTGCAGAAACAAGAAAACAAGCTCTCCACCACTGTCTACAGGAAACCCACTCATACCGACCAATATCTTCACTTCACCTCCAATCACCCTCTGCAGGTTAAGAAAGGCATCATTTCCACCCTTACCCGAAGAGCCAAGAACATCTGCTCGACAAAAGAAGCCCTAGAGATCGAACTAAACCACCTCCGCCATGTCTTCATCCATTATAACAAGTGCCCCAGAAGTTAGTTAACAACGTCATCAGATCCACCCTCAACCCCGTCGGCAATCAGCACCCTTCGTAATAAGTATCCCGTATGTCCCAGCAGTCAGACATCAGATAAGACGACTACTTCAGCAGCAAGCAGGTATACACGTTCTGTTTCAGAAAGGCAAGTCCATCCAAAACCTCCCCCAAGCCACAGGCAAAGCCCCATCAACAACTAAAGAAGACCCCACAGGAGTAGTCTACCAGACCAATTGCCAATGTGGAGACTCTTACATAGGTGAAACGTCCTCTACCACTACGAAGTAAAGAACACAAAACTTCAGTCCAGAAAAAAAGACTCCAAATCCGCCATAGCCGACCACACCCAAGCCAACCCTGACCATGCCATCCTTTGGGGCAACATCCACATCCTGGAAACCAACCGATCAGACTACAAGATTAGGAAACTTCTTGAAGCCATAAAAATCCAACGCTTCAACCCCACCATGAACCGGGATCAAGGTTATTTTATCTTCTCAGCCTATCACCACCTAAGTAAAGATCACCAGTAATCCACCCATACCTCGACCAATTGGCTTCTATGCTCCCTTTTGTGTATTGTAATCACAACTAATCAATGTGTACATCAACCTACTCTCTTCAACTCACGATTACCATCTCAGTGGACATCAACTCATCTATTGTATAAACTCATTCTGCATATTGTTTTAATCACTATCACTATGTACATCAACCTACTCTGCTCAGATCACTCATTAGCAATCCAATGTATATCAACCTTGTCAATTGTATATACACACTATGCAACTATATATATATTCTCAATGTTACAACTCTTTGTATCACTTGCTTGATAACGGTGTTAGTACCTACACCGAAACGTCGCACCATTGCAATAAAGAAGTTGACTATCCATAGAACTTGGTTTTCCTCCATTTATACAACTTCTAAAATGCCTCTCAAAGAAATTGAGGTGTCTGAAGATCTGCTGCGTAATGAATCTGTTACGTGAAGCAGTGTTAATCATGTGCCGATCATCTCGGACTGTTATTACTCTGGGGCTACCTGGTCGACGTGCATATTCCAGGGATTCATTGGCTTGAAATCTTTGCCACAGTCTACCAATAGCACTCTGACTCACATTAAAGCAGACAGCAACCTGCCCCTGAGTTTGACCAGATTCTAAAAGGCCTATAACCTGACCCCTTTCAGCAAGCGTCGAAAATCGTCTCATTTTAAACTGCGATTTCTATCAGGTACCTGAACAGTGAACGACAGTGAAAAAGCATCAATGCATGTGTATTTTCCTCCACTTTCCCTGGAGCGACTTGCACGTGCAAATCATTGACGTTATGTGGCAGGTGGATTTCCATATTATCCATATTTGAATAAAACAATGTGCCATTTGTAACAGAATGTTAAAGAATGTAATAATGACATTTCAACAGTCTGGTGTGTTGTTTCATACTGTTAAGAACGTTTGTGAAACATTCTGTTGCATATATTTCAAACTAAAACGAAGATGTTACAACTTTTAAGAAATAGTGTTATCAACCACTTGACCCTTCATTGATGACGCCGAGTAAATATAATTTTGATAGTAAAATTAAACCCATTTAAATTGATAAGGAGCTCTAGGGAGACCGGAGATTGAGAACCTGAAATCTAGACTTGCCTCATTTAGGGCTTTGGCATTGCAGGGATGGTTATGCAACAGGGAAAGTAATGTGGTTCAGGGACTGTGAGAGATAAATATGTTTACGCCGGACACAGAACATACAAGCCCTGAGTTATGTTCAAATACACATAAATATTCATCACCGATGTTTTCAAGGGAGTACCCCTCACTGTTCCGTGATAATTATATACATGTGATATTCATATCATTCAGTTTGCTCTGTCTTCCAGCCATCATCACACAGAAATATTGTGTCAATGGTGACGATGATCATTAGCCGTGAAGGTGTTGTGGGACCGCTTGTCTGTTTTCAGTCGACCGCAAGGGACGCAGGTCTTTTCGTCTCTGTGAAAGTTACAAACCCGTTACTAAGACATCATCTTATTGACCTATTTTGCCGTGTTTAGTGGTGCAGACCATGGGTTTTATGAAAACATGAACGGGCCTATAGCACTGGCGCTTCTCTTCACCAGAAAAAACAAACAATCGAATCTTTGCTCCTTTAAAACGCTTTTGTCACAAGGTGCAGTTAGTTGATCGGCAGTGGGCTAGAAGCATACAATCATATACAAATAATGATTCTGAACTCTGCCATAACGGGTATGGATATGTTATTCGTTAGTCATTAATTACTGGATTGTTAATTAAAAAGGAGTGTTGATATTTTTGTCTCTGATCACTGGACTGCCACTGATTAAAAGTGAATTAGTGTTATGTTTGCACTCAACTGGACCATCATTATATTGACTGGCTTTCCTTGTTAAGCAGGGCGCAATTTGGGTCATAGTTGTTATATACACATTACATGCGGTGGTTATTTCCAATACTTGCCAAGGCACATATAACTATTCAAAGTAACCATGAGATACAGTACAACCAGAAATTATTGAGAATTTAAGATTGTAATTTTTATATTTTTTTTCACTCATTACTCACGTATTAAATGTGAATATTAGCAGAACATAACTCCAGATTCAAAGACAGGTGAACAGTTAGTATTTTGTCAAGTCACCATGGGCAGCAATGCAGGCTTCAATGCGGCGGGGCATACTACTGATCAAAGAAGTTAGAAAGTCGTGGTCCATGCTGTCCCAATATCGGACCACCTCTTCTTTCATTTCAGCAATATTTGTCAGATTTTTCTTATTGACACTTTCCGTCATAAGTCCCGAAAAACATTTTCTATTGGATTTAGGTCAGGGCTATAGCTTGGCCAATCTAATAATGTCATATTTTGGGTCCGAAACCAGGCCTGTGAATGCTTTGAACGATGTTTTGGGTCTTTGTCCTGCTGGAAAATCCAATTTCCATAGAACACGTGAGCAGATGGAAGTAAATGTCCCTTGAGAATATCTGTGTACCGTTCACTGTTCATATTCCCTTCAAATACACAGAGGGGCGTTGCCCCTAACACAGATATACCACCCCACACGTTAAAATTTCGGACTGTACTTTGGGCGCTGATACTAAGGTTTTTCAGTTTGTTTGGTCCAGAATTTCAGTGTATTAGGAAACAGCCACACAGAACTTTCATCTGAGAAAATCACATTGTCCCAGTTAAAATTTCTATGCTGTAAGCACCAGTTCAACCTTCGCTCCTTTTGTTCAGGTTTCATGATCGGTGATGGAATTCCTCGACTTTTCTGCCAACCCATTGCATGCAGCTCAGTTCTAATTGTCTCCTTACAGACAGCCACAGTTCCTCTATCAATCATATTCAGCCTTAAGTTTTCTAAACTCCTTCGGGTTTTTTTTAGAAACAAGAATACCAAGCCGCCTCCTGTCACCGACAGTCAATTTTCTGGGCCTACCTGCGTCTCCCTGGTGCTCAATGCCATATCCATTTGCAATATTTTTCAAAACACGATAAACAGTGGACAAAGGGATGCCTGTTCTACTTGAAATCACTTTAGCTGATCTGATGTCCTTGTAATAATTCTCTAAAATCAACTTCCTCTTCTCTAAATCATCCATACTGAGGAGCACTGAAAATGTCGTCTGCTAGCAAGTAAACAAAGGGGGATAACTCTTCAGAAACTAATGAAAAGGATTAATGGAGTTGTCTCTCTTGAATGAAACCAAGCACTTGATAGCTGGTCAAGGTTGTTTATACTAGAAATCCAATTAAACATATTCCTAAAATTCTCAATAATTTCTGGTCATGCTATATAACTACTCCCCTAGTTCATTGTGGCTATCATCCTGGCAGGGCAGTCGCTATGTACAACAGTAACTCTTTGTGTTGATAAGCCTAGGAATGTATCTGCATATATAAGAATGTTTATAATCGCTGAAACATCAAGGATTGATGAACACAATACGAATGAATGAATGAACGAGTGAGTGAGTGAGTGAGTTAGTTTAGTTTTACGCCGCACTCAGCAATATTCCAGCTATATGGCGTCAATCTGTCAATAATCGAGTCTCGACCAGACAATCCAGAGATCAACATCATGAGCATCGACCTACGCAATTGGGATACGATGACATGTGTCAACGAGCCAGCGAGCCTTACCTCCCGATCCCGTTAGTCGCCTCTTCCGAAAAGCATGGATTGCTGAAGACCAATTCTAACCCGGAACTTCACGGGTCTCACATACTTTTGAAGTCTGAAAAGTGGATTTGACGACCGCACTTTTATTTATAGTTACCCATTAGCATTAATGAGTGAGTGAGAGAGTGAGTGAGAGAGAATGGAATTCACACATGGTACCCATGTGGGGAATCGTACCCGTGTCATCTGCTTGACGAACAGTTACCTATAGGATACCCCACCGCCCTTTGAGCATTAATAAAGCACCATCCACGTTTGTATTTGACACGTACGAAAACATCACCTGTTGTTGTATATGCTCTGTAAACCATACTCCGCGTATTAAAATCGTAACTGTAGTGTATTTGAATACTACCGAAAGCTATGAATACATGTGGCCATGATCTAGACTACTAGTTGTCCGACTTCTGTTGTTGTGGAAGCCTGACTCTGAGAGTGTGGGTTCGAATCCCGGATGGGACTAAACCCAACAAAATTGCTAAATCTGTACTTTACTGAGAAAGTGTAATCCCAAACATAAGAATGTTTAACATTTGACCAGTTTCTAAATGACATTGCGTATTCATAGCTTTCGCCCGTGGCAGCCGTGCCATTTACACGTGTCTGAGGGGTCTAGCCTCCAGTCGTCTGGCTTCCATTTGTGTTGAAACGGCAGTGGCTGAGCGGGTTAGGCTGCTGACTTTGTGTGCTGGCAGTTAGGTGCCTGACTCTGAGGCTGTGGGTTCGAATCCCAGATGGGACTCAACCCAACAAAAATATTAGAATGTGTATGGCATTGTGTGTTCTACGATGATGTGTCGTAATTTGCTCTGAATGAAGCTAAATATTTAGGAAGCCACGTGGTATTTGATGAAAAATGCATTATTCATGTGATACTTTGAAACATGTTAAAGTATTTGCAAAGTAAACTCTTTGATTTTTAAATGAAATTTGTCTTAATGTCCTACCTATATATATGTTACTGACAGCCCGTGTTTGTGTGCGTGTGTGTGTGCGTGTGCGTTAGACCGTACTATATGTAGTCCGGACTAATGCTGGTGTCACGATGCCACAACACTGAGATTCAAGACAGCAGTACAACATGGATACCCTACTCGTATAATGGTTCAGTATATTGACTTCGACAGGGTAACAACAAGTGCCATTTTAAAATTTTGGATCGTTCTCCGCTCCTCGCATCGCTTATGTGCATCTATATTTAATCATACGTTATCAATCAGAACACTAGAACAAGTCGATTTTCACTGATGCCTTGTTCAATAGCTGTCGAAGCTAGGAAATTGTCAGACTGTCTTGTGTACTTACTGTTTGCTGGATCGGTTGCACATGAGCATCTATGTTCCATATCATTGGCACAAGAGCACCATTGGAAAATAGGATGGAAAAGGTAGTCTACCTAATTATATTTTCCTGTATATCTTTGTATACCAGTAGCAGAAACCTACGAATTGACACCTAATGCTTGTGGAACCTCTGTCAATATAAATGTAGTTCCAAGGAGTAACATATTAAACATTTTGGTTCCAAAAACTAGACTGTTTTCCTCAGAGAAATAACCTTTCTGTGCTACAGCAGTAAAGTAGGGTTATTAGGAACCTAACGGGATCATCAGTTTTGTTCGTTATAACCGTAGTGCATTATGCGCAATTCGACATAAATACACAGCAAGTGTCCCGGGCCACAAATAGTTCGTTAAATCCGTCTGTACGTTATAGGCGTTATAAACGTGGTGTAATGTATTAGTTAAAATTAATACATTAGCAGTGGGTCATTGATGGAACAATTATGCAAATTGGTTCGAGAAAGTTCTTGTTAAAATCCTTTTGCCTCATGCTTCGTAGTTACAGTCTGCTGGACAAATTGTATGTCCTACAAAAGCTAGTGGTTCGTGACATTGCTAATTACAGTAAACTGTAAACGTCTGACAGTCTGGTCGATCACACTGCATTGAGCTATTAATGGTGTTATGGGGTTTAAACAGCGTATGTAATTGAACAAAAAGCTGGTCATCTATGTGATTGATTTATAAGATGGTTAACCAGGATGTTAGACTGGTGTCTTCGAGCTGTGGGGAACTCAAAGGGACGGCCAATTATGGCTAATTATAACCGTAGCTTTAGCACACAACTTTCTCAACTTACATAACAGTTATAACATCTTCATCTAACTCCTGTTTATCTATACTGGGCAAAAATAGTTAGGGATATATGTAAATTTTGAAATTAAGAATAAAGATCTATTCATTCATTGACACACTGATAAAATATCAATCATAAAAATACCAATATCCCTAACTTATTTTGTCCAGTACATATATGTACACCCTAATATGTGTATACAATTTTGTATATTTACTTGATGATGTAACTGCCAACACATGTCACTCTTCTGTCTGTACATGCAACTTGAAGTGGAATAAAGATAAAAAAGATGTATTTTTAATAACCGATGCTCGTTATATGCATTTCAATTAAAATACACCACAAGTGTCCGGAGCGAAATGACATCACTTATATCCGTCTGTTATAAGCATGTTCGTGATAAACCTTGACCAAAGTCCAAACTGGCCAAAGCGGCGTTGAACCACACGCTTTCTAGGGTTTTATATCTTGTATTTTCCGTCTGACTGAATGACTGTTGGTGAGAATCACACCCATTACGTTGCTATCCAGCCTGGCTAGGTTTCAGAGTTCCTTCATGAATGCCATACCTACCATGTTTCTGAGTGTCATGTCATCCGTGTGTCTTGGATGTCATGTCATCCGTGTTTCTAAGTGCCATATCCGTATGTGGGCGTGTCATGTCATCTGTGTTTCTGGGTGTCATATCTGTGTTTCTGGGTGTCATATCCGTGTTTCTACGTGTCATATCCGTATGTGGGCGTGTCATGTCATCTGTGTTTCTGGGTGTCATATCCGTGTTTCTGGGTGTCATATCCGTGTTTCTGGGGTCATATCCGAGTTTTCTGGGTGTCATATCCGTGTTTCTACGTGTCATATCCGTATGTGGGCGTGTTATGTCATCCGTGTTTCTGGGTGTCATATCCGTGTTTCTGGGTGTCATATCCGTGTTTCTGGGTGTCTTGCCGATATTGTAGGATACTCATATCTGAGCTCAAGTTTATATTTGATTGTGGTGTGTCGCTAAGCAATAAGCACAAACCGAATTGGGATTTTTCAACAAATATTTAGAAACGTCAAGCATATTGGCCTCTATCGCTATGTACTCAAGTACGATAGAGAAACTCTGAAATGTAAATCTGTTTGCGGTTTTGTAAATAATGTCATCTACAGACAGGCATTAATGGATAGGGCTTTCCAATAATCATTATTTTGACGAACTAATTTTCATTTCCATAGTTATGACAGACTAGGGGGTTAAACAGCCATCCCTATTGGCGGATGCGAGTCATCAGCCTTCGAGTATTACCATCTCTTAAAGTATTCAATCCTTTTAGTACTAATCATCAGATTGAACTCAAGATAAAGCACTGGAAGTAACAATTACTTTTAATATGATTGTCTGAGGCAGCATTCTTCCAGCTACATGACGGCGGTCTGGATATAATGGACCAGACAATCCAGTGATTGAAAACGTGAGCATGGTGTATGTGACATGTAATCAGTAAATCAACTAGCTTTAACATCGGATCCACTCAGTCGCCTTTTACGACAAGGGTGTGTTGCCGAGGGGTCTGGGCAGCCGTTATAACTATGTTATTAACACCAATTGCAGAGATCGTGCTCTGGGGCACAGTGAACACCCAGACTACGGCGGGTCGTCTGCTTTTAATGGCTGCACGACTTGTTACGTGCTCAAGCATAACACCCTGACTCGGGCAGGCCTGAACCTTGTCATCAATAGGTTCACGAGTGTCATCATTTCACTTGTTTCTAACAACTGAGGTTTCATGATTTATGTATGTTTTAAACCAAGAAGGTCCATACCTTGGTACAACATGTTCAAGCTGCAGTCATGAAGAACAGGTATGAAAAGGAGTGTTCAACTTTCCAGTGACAAAGATAATAGCTTCTCGTATTTCAGCATGAATAATTCAGGATGTTTGCCTATGGGTGCGCAAGTGAAATCCGCAATACACTAGGCACGAACTGGAGACTTGACATCTCACTGCACCCGACTACCTGGATCATTGCTCATGCTTGATATCATAGTCACAGGCTCAGAGGTACAGAGAATAGAGGCGCTCTTGTTCAACCTGATCAAAGTTGTGCGGAGAGACTTTCTTTGCTTACTGGAATGAAGATACAGAACGTTGATCTCTCGTTTACCCAAGTCATAATATAGAGAATAGAAACGCTCTTCCTTACACCAATCATGACATAGAGAATAGAGACGCTCTTCCTTACACCAGTCATAATATAGAGGATAGAGACGCTCTTCATTACACCAGTCATAATATAGAGAATAGAGACGCTCTTCCTTACACCAGTCATGATATAGAGAATAGAGACGCTCTTCCTTACACCAGTCATAATACAGAGAATAGAGACGCTCTTCCTTACACCAGTCATGATATAGAGAATAGAAACCACACCATGGTTCAGAGAATAGAGACGCTCTTGACCTTCAGAGAATAACCAACCATGGTTCAGAGAATAGAGACGCTCTTGCTTAAACCAACCATGGTTCAGAGAATAGAGACGCTCTTGCTTAAACCAACCATGGTTCAGAGAATAGGGACGCTCTTGCTTAAACCAACCATGGTACAGAGAATAGAGACGCTCTCCCTTACACCAATCATGGTACAGAGAATTGAGACGCTCTCCCTTACACCAATCATGGTACTGAGAATAGAGATGTTCTCGCTTCCACCAATCATCTTTCAGAGGATAGAGATGCTTTGATAAAGTAGGTTCGATTCATATCACCACTAAACTTACATCTGATTGGTTCACTGACGACCTTCTAACTAATGGTAAATTATGGTAATGTTATACACTTTGTTTGTTTGTAATTTGTTTTTGTCTTTTGCTTAACGCAGCACTCAGCAATATTCCAGCTATATGGCTCCAGTCTGTAAATAACCTAGTCTGCACCAGACAATCCAGTAAACAACATGAGCCTCGATCTACGCAGTTGGGATACGATGATGACATAACAACCAAGTCAGTGAGCCTGACCACCCAATCCCATTAGTCGCCTCTTATGACAAACATGGGTTGCTGAAGACCAGTTCTAACCCGGACATCACAGGTTCAAATTGTTATCAAAAACAATTATATGTTACAGAAAAATGTTCAGCAATGTTACTGATATCCGACAGCAATGCCAAATGCTTGCCATCATTGGATAGTCTCTGAACGTCTGTGGAGAGGGTTAAGGAAGCACTTCAGCATGTTTGCCGTGAGGTAGGTGTAGGAGTAGACACTCTCTTGCTTACTCTTATCAAGGGAGAGTGGAGGCCCCGTTGCCTAACCCTATTGTAGAGCCAAGAGAAGAGACTCTCCTGCTTACCCTTATCATTGGACAGAAGAGGTCCCCTTTTCCAACCCTACTGTGGAGCCAAGAGAAGACGCTCACTTGCTTACCCTGATTGTGGGAAAGTAGAGGCCCCCTTGTCTAACCCTATTGTGGGACCAAGAGAAGAGGCTCACTTGCTTACCCTTATCATGGGACAGAAGAGGTCCCCTTGTCCAACCCTATTGTGGAGCCAAGAGAAGAGGCTCACTTGCTTACCCTGATTGTGGGAAAGTAGAGGCCCCCTTGTCTAACCCTATTGTGGGACCAAGAGAAGAGGCTCACTTGCTTACCCTTATCATGGGACAGAAGAGGTCCCCTTGTCCAACCCTATTGTGGAGCCAAGAGAAGAGGCTCACTTGCTTACCCTGATTGTGGGAAAGTAGAGGCCCCTTGTCTAACCCTATTGTGGGACCAAGAGAAGAGGCTCACTTGCTTACCCTTATCATGGGACAGTAGACCCTATTGTGGGACCAAGAGAAGAGGCAAGAGAAGAGGCACTTGCTTACCCTTATCATGGGACAGAAGAGGTCCCCCTTGTCCAACCCTATTGTGGAGCCAAGAGAAGAGGCTCACTTGCTTACCCTGATTGTGGGAAAGTAGAGGCCCCTTGTCTGTCTAACCCTATTGTGGGACCAAGAGAAGAGGCTCACTTGCTTACCCTTATCATGGGACAGAAGAGGTCCCCTTGTCCAACCCTATTGTGGAGCCAAGAGAAGAGGCTCACTTGCTTACCCTGATTGTGGGAAAGTAGAGGCCCCCTTGTCTAACCCTATTGTGGGACCAAGAGAAGAGGCTCACTTGCTTACCCTGATTGTGGGAAAAGTAGAGCCCCCCTTGTCTAACCCTATTGTGGGACCAAGAGAAGAGGCTCACTTGCTTACCCTTATCATGGGACAGAAGAGGTCCCCTTGTCCAACCCTATTGTGGAGCCAAGAGAAGAGGCTCACTTGCTTACCCTGATTGTGGGAAAGTAGAGGCCCCCTTGTCTAACCCTATTGTGGGACCAAGAGAAGAGGCTCACTTGCTTACCCTTATCATGGGACAGAAGAGGTCCCCTTGTCCAACCCTATTGTGGAGCCAAGAGAAGAGGCTCACTTGCTTACCCTGATTGTGGGAAAGTAGAGGCCCCCTTGTCTAACCCTATTGTGGGACCAAGAGAAGAGGCTCACTTGCTTACCCTTATAATGGGACAGAAGAGGTCCCCTTGTCCAACCCTATTGTGGGACCAAGAGAAGAGGCTCACTTGCTTACCCTGATTGTGGGAAAGTAGAGGCCCCCTTGTCTAACCCTATTGTGGGACCAAGAGAAGAGGCTCACTTGCTTACCCTGATTGTGGGAAAGTAGAGGCCCCGGCCCCCTTGTCTAACCCTATTGTGGGACCAAGAGATAAGGCTCACTTGCTTACCCTTATCATGGGACAGAAGAGGTCCCCTTGTCCAACCCTATTGTGGAGCCAAGAGAAGATGCTCACTTGCTTACCCTGATTGTGGGAAAGTAGAGGCCCCCTTGTCTAACCCTATTGTGGGACCAAGAGAAGAGGCTCACTTGCTTACCCTTATCATGGGACAGAAGAGGTCCCCTTGTCCAACCCTATTGTGGAGCCAAGAGAAGAGGCTCACTTGCTTACCCTGATTGTGGGAAAGTAGAGGCCCCCTTGTCTAACCCTATTGTGGGTCCAAGAGAAGAGGCTCACTTGCTTACCCTGATTGTGGGAAAGTAGAGGCCCCCTTGTCTAACCCTATTGTGGGTCCAAGAGAAGAGGCTCACTTGCTTACCCTGATTGTGGGAAAGTAGAGGCCCCCTTGTCTAACCCTATAGTGGGACCAAGAGAAGAGGCCCACTTGTTCACCCTGATTGTGGGAGAGTAGAGGCCCCCTTGTCTAACCCTGTAGTAGAGCGTTTTCTTATTTTCAACCTTCCACTTCATAAACAACAAAACACAAACAAGGCAATTAAAATTATAAATATTTTAATTAAAAACAGGATTTCTATAATTCATCTTTCTTTATTGTTGGGGCATTCTTAAGAAACTTGACAAATTCATCTTTCGTCCTATCACCATTGTAAGCAGTGAGGAACTTGCCACCCACATATAGCTTGATTGTAGGGTAACCACTCACATCTTCTTTTTTACACACATCTGAAAACCAAACATTGTGAGACATCATTTCTAGATTGCAATGAAAAAATTGTTAACTGCATGTAAACCATGACTCTCTTATCAAACACAAAATTAACACTTGAATGAGAAAAGATATTTCACTTCTCCCTGAACAATGTACCACCATTGGTGGCCTGCGAGTAATTGAACCTGAACCAAGCAAATCTGTGGCACAGGCATGATCAAAGACCCATCACCTCTTGGTCAGCATCTTGACCAATGTTTAGTTCCAAACAATGCAGGAATATGACAAGAAGTTTCAACTGACCAGTAACTTGCAAACATCAGCTATTTGTAACACTTGATGTATGAACTTCTGTCTAATATTACATTATGATCTCTCCAGCCTCTATTTTGAAGCATCTTTACTGATGCATGAACAGTTTAAGCTAACACTGTATTGCCTGATTTATCCTGAGAATTATATTTCTATACATTCTCGTATCATAAATACCCTTGACCTATTAGCTACCAAGCCTTTTTTTCAACTCTGATTTGAGTGGCACAACGCTAAAATCATCCGTTTACTCAAATCACAAATTATAGATTTGAAGTTGAGGATGTGCCCTTGAAATTAAAGCTACAGTACAACCAGTCCATGTATTAAGCAAAACGAAACAGAGACATAATCAAAGGATAATCGAAGGATAATCGAGGATGATGGTACATATCCTCATACCTGTATTCTTGGTGCAATCGACTGCTGCAAAGGCCTTCTTCTTATCCCCCTTTATGGCTTCAGAGCCACTCTGGAAGTCCGGCTTGGCCCGCTTACAGTGACCACACCATGGTGCGTAAAACATGACCAGGACAGACTCCCGCTGTGCCATGAAGTCACTGAAGGTATCAGAGGTCAGGTGGTTGACCGCCGACGCCACTGTGCTCCACTCTGGCTCTGGAGGTGGTGGAGGTGGTGGAGCCTTAGGGCTGGAGGAGGAGCAGGATGCAGTTATGTCAATACCAGTACATGGTTAACATCACTTTGAACAATATTTACGTTGGTGACAGCTTGACGCAGGAGGAAAACACAAAGAGATGCTGATCTTAGCAGTTTAACACATGGGTGAAACAGTGGCTTGTGTCGTTACATGACCACAGGTTTTGTGTTGACAAACCTGGAGATGAGTGGAAGTTAAATGGGGTTCAACAGCAGGGTCAGGTTTACAGCCTTTACAGAACAGTGTGTCATGATATCAATAACAATTCTCATGAAGTGTGAGTGAGTGGGTGAGTGAGTGAGTGAGTGAGTGAGTGAGTGAGTGAGTGAGTGAGTGAGTGAGTGAGTGAGTGAGTGAGTGAGTGAGTGAGTGAGTGAGTGAGTGAGTGAGTGAGTGAGTGAGTGAGTGAGTGAGTGAGTGAGTGAGTGAGTGAGTGAGTGAGTGAGAGAGTGAGTGGGTGAGTGAGTGAGTGAGTGAGTGAGGTTTCTTGCAGCTTTTAGCGATATTCCAACAATATCACATTGGGGGACACCAGATGTGGGCTTACACATAGTGCGCATTTGGGGATCGAACCCGGGTCTTCGGTGTGACGAGCTAACACTTTAACCACTAGCCTACCCTGCCACCCCTCTCATGAAGAGTCCAATACATAAAGACTCAAAACAACAGTCTGTTATCAGGGTTTAGCCTGGTGTGGACAAACCTGACTGATTATATATTAATCAACAACCTCACATTCACTAGAGGGAATGAGATGGGTTAAACCCGATCTTACTTCACAGCTTCGTGAGAAGAAAGACACAAAGGTTGATGGCATTACCAATTCAAGCTAAGTGAGTGAGTGAGTTGGGTTTTATGCCACTGTTAGCAATATTCCAGCAATATCATGATGGGGGACACCAGATATGGAAATCACACGTTTGTGGGGAATCAAACCCATGACGAGAAAATGTTTTAACCACTTGGCTTCCCCACCGCCCCAATTCAACCTAAGAACAGGGAACTCTTAATTCTGAACAGCAGTGAACCTCAAATCACTAGGACACATCCCAAATAGTAAATACTTGTCAGGTAACCATATACAGAACCTTTGACAGCCATGTTCCTCCCTCCACTGATCAACCACTTGCCTGTGTAATCATCATAGAAACCTCAGGAATATTCCACTGTATGAAACATCAAGATGCTGTGATGAAGATTACTTACTTTTTCAAAAATTGTACAATAGCATCTTCAGTTCGACCCCCGCTATAGTCAAACTTCTCTTGACCATGTCTGAAAGAGAAAGTTATACACATACAAAGTGTCCGTTCCATCTTGACTTTATGTTCAACAAGAGCAGAGTGTTCTGGGGACAAATCTAAATTTAGCATTTATTATGGGTAAAAGGCATTTTTTTCATATTTGTGAAATTAGTAAAATGTGAGTTACTTACTCAAAATATTTCAACGTTGGATAACCAGCCACGCCATATCTCTGACCGATATCCTTGTACTTGGTGGCGTCTACGGCCACAAGCTTAGCATTGGGTGATTCTTTTTTAAGTCTAGCTGCAGCAGCTGCAAATGCTGGCTTCATCTTCTTGCAATGTCCGCACCCTGAAATATGAGAACCATTATTGATGCACATCCACCTTTACCAGAAAAGAAGACGAGAGAGTGAGTTTAATAGAACATGCCTTTGGGCAGAATTTCAAACATATGCTGATTTGTCAGTTGATGTGGAAGAATGGCTAAAGTTATGCAGGTCTCAGACCTTTACCATTATAGCTCTACAATGGGCATGCTGTTTAGTAACCAATAAACATTTGGCAGTACTGAATAATTAGGTTTGTTTGTTGATTAAGCCACACTCAGCAATATTCCAGCTATATGGCAGCTGTCTGTAAATAATCGAGTCTGGAACAGACAATCCAGTGATGAACAGCATCAATCTATGCAATTAGAAGACATTAGCATGAGTCAACCAAGTCAACGAGCCTGACCACCCGGTTAGTCGCCTCTAAAGACAAGCATGGGTTACTGAAGACCAATACTAACCCAGATCTTCACTGGTGTGGATAATTAGGAGTATCATGGGGCTTTATCGGTATTTGATAGTGTCACTTTTCATACTCACAAGGTGCGTAAAACATGACTAAAACAGATTTTTCTTTAGCCATAAAAGAATCAAAGTCCTTGTCTGTAGGGTGGTAGACGTCATTTTTCTCATCACTCCATTCTGGTTCGGGGGGAGGGGGAGGGGGTGGAGCTGTAGGGCTGAAATAGAACAGGGGCATTGAGACAAACTATGTAAAAAACTAACTCATGAAATGATAATTCCTTAAACATTTTTCAACCATCATAAAGTTGGGCATTCATAAACTGACTTCGATACATTTTGTGCTAATGGTGGCATAAAGTAAAAAACTGACTGAGTTTGGTTTTACGCCGCTTTTAGCAATATTCCAGCAACATCACGGCGGGGGACACCAGAAATGGGCTTCACACATTGTACCCATGTGGGGATTCGAACCCGGGTCTTCGGGTGGACGAGCCAACGCTTTAACCATTAGGCTACCCCACCGCCCCTCATAAAGTAAAAAAAAGCCAAAGAGGAACACATTTTATGGATAGACAACTTCTTTATTCCAAAGCAAATGATGATGGTGTTAGGATCTATACCAAAATATCTGTTGCAATAAAGAAGCTGTCTATCCATTGAAACTGTTCCTCCTCATCATACCAGCTTCTAAATGCCACTTAAGGAAGTTACAAAAAGCTCTGAAAATGAAGGCAGACTTTCATATTTCCATAAATGCAAAACATTTTGAAGTCAATTCTTAAAAAAAATAAATCAACAATATTAACTACCCACAGTGAGTATCACAAACAAAACTGTTGCCAACACAAAATCAGGGACATGTTCAGCCCAATAATGCACCTTAAGCCACTGCTCATATTTGGTCAGTAAAATCAGGAAACAGTAGTCTGTTTGTCTGTGTGGCCTGTAATATTGCAGTTTTGGAAATAAATTCAAATATATTGCTTGAGAAGCCAATTATATGCCATAGAATCACTTTCAGTTTATTTCTAATTACTGTTATCTGTGATCATCTCCATATTAACTGAATATGTAGAAAAACATTTCAACTTTATATGCTAAGAATTTGCTTTGTGAATTCATCACTCACTTTTTCATAAAAGATACAAGATCGCCTGATGATCTGCCACTTGAATACTCAAATGCTAGAGCACCATCTCTGAAAGATAAACAAATAGAGTCTTTAATAAGATTTGTCAATTTCTTAATTCAAGGGAAATAACTCTTTTCATCACATGTACAACTAACATTGTTATTAAGTACTTGAACTGAAAAAATCTCAATGATACATAGTACAAGTTGCTCAAGGTGTAGCCCTATATCTGAATAGAAGTGTTGCCATTGTGGTGAAGATTCTATACAAAGATGGAACAGAGGAAGTGGAGCAAGTCATTTGACCAATATGAATGCCACTGACAGATCAAGCTATACCACAGAGATAGGAATCTGATACACACAACTACAAGTCAATCAGTTTCTATACTTACTTGAAATATTTCACTGCAGATTCAGGTTGATTAATTATGAAAGAAAAGAAAAGGAAAGAAGGTTAGTTTTCTTAAGTGCTCAGCATTGTTTCTGTTGATCACCTATCAAGCAAAATTATTGTTAGAAACATAAATACTTGACCATTGTCTATGTTACTATAGTTACCCTGCCATGGCATTCTACTGCAAAGTCTAATGTATTATGGCATGATAAATTATCTGAAGTATTATGAAAGAACTGGAAGGTCTTTGGGAGAATTTGAGTAGGTTAAGTGCTTAAGTGATTAAATTTGAACAGGTTCTACTGTACACCATTAACAACAGTTCTCTCTAAATCTGTGACTGACTGACTGAGTTTAGTTTTACGCCGCTTTTAGCAATATTCCAGCAACATCAAGGGGGACACCAGAAATGGGTTTCACACATTGTACCCATGTGGGGATTCGAACCTGGTTCTTTGGCGTGATGAGCCAACGTTTTAACCATTAGGCTACCCCACCGCCCCTCTAAATCTGTGAGGATAAACAGTTAAGTATAATGTAAAACCTGTCCATGTATCACTGCTGTTGATCAAAAATACATTCTGCTGAATGAGACACACTGAGACCATTAATTGAAACATTCATAAGGAGGCCATTACCAGACAGTGGTTAAAGGTCGCCACGACATACCAATCTAATTAAAATCAGTCCTTTTTCCAAACGGATACCTGGGATACCAGGCCGCATCAAGTGAACACTGAGTGAACTTTAAACACCTCGAAAATTGGCTTTGTGGGGTCATGAGCTAATCACACACCAAATCTCTAATTTTCATCATGATTTCAGCTACAGTGAGTGAGTACATGAGTATGGTTTTAGGCCGCTTCTAGCAGTATTTCAGCAATATCACGGCAGGGGTCACCAGAAATGGGCTTCACACAGAGTCAAACCCAGATCTTCAGCATGATGAGCGGACACTTTAACCACTAGGCTACCCCACGAGCCCTGATTTCAGCTACAACTTGAAATGGAAATTTTGATATGTATAAAATTCTCTTAGATTAATAACAAGCAGTACACCGAAATGTGGCTCTATGCAATAAACAATAAGCTGTTATCCACAAAGTCGCATGTTGCAAGATTTGTATAAAAACGAGCCAAAACAAAGCACAAATGTTTCTTCAGTGGTAGTCCTCATAGGGGGTAAATACCATGGGGCTTAGAAACAACATCTCCAGATAATGTTAAAATCTCCAGATAATGTTACTGTTGACACTATCTAGATTCAGAATTAGTTGTTTTAGTTCATTTTTCAAGATACAGTATAAAATAAGCCTTTATGTTTGGCTCCCTTGCATCTAAAACATGGCAGCCTTGACAGCCAGGTATTAGCTATGATGAGCAAATGCTTAAACCAGTACCATGCCAAGGGATATCGTATCTGAATAAAACCTATCTGATTTTAACAGCACTGTCTTCTTCCCAAACGAATTCATCCAAAATTGATGACAAGACTTGGCAGATTTGTGAAATTGTATGCAGGAAATCAGTACTGTAAGTCAGCAGAGATACTGATCAAGCCTTGGCAATACTATTCAAATATTTATATCAGAAAAGTATCTCAAACTGTTTTTACTGCTGCTATCAAAGTCCCCCCTGGACAAACATATCACTACTCCATCTTGATAGTGTTTCTTCATAAGTACTTATTCACATGCTGTAAGGAAATGAAGTTATACCAACTACAACTCACAGGTTGGATATCCTCGGATTTCATATTTCCCTGCAACGGCCGTGTCTACAGTGGCATCTACTGCAGCCAGGACACCTTCAACCTGGAAGTAGAAAAGTGTAGAAGTTAGAATGTGACTCAGGTCATACATGTTTCACACTTTGGAGATGTACCTTGGATGGGTATGTTGCCAACCATGGATCGTAATTTGGTTAAGCTGTGAATCCTGACATGACTAAGGGCAGTAACTCAGGTTAAGGGCAGGTATTGTGGTGTCAGAGCAATCATACTCATGGTTTCAGTTCCATGATTAGAGGGTCCTTGCATGTCTAAGGGAAGGAACTGTCACAGCACATTGTAGCATCTTTCAATCCCTGGATCTCCAACAGACAAACCAGAGAAGGACTTATGAGGTACATAGTGCTGTACGGTGGCATGCCTTCAACCAGGAGTTTGACAACTTCAAGTCTCCTCTTACAAGAAGCATTGGTTGCTTGGGACTAATTCCAACCCAGAATAATGATAGAGGAAACCTAACACTGTTTGCAAGATATTCCACATGCTATGCCTCAAGAAGTGAGCATGCCCCTACAGCTTGACTTACTCCATCTTTCTTGAGCTGGGCAGCTGCCTCCCCATAGGCAGGTTTCATGGCCTTGCAATGTCCACACCCTGAAACCACAGGTCACTTTATTACACCAGACATGAGAAACAAACATGCACAAATGGGCTTCCAGTTAGCAATACTACATATGGACATGTGGATCCATGTTTGAAGGAACACTGTTGATGTGTTGGATATTACAAGCACCTGTTACCACTGAGCTGCTTCGTACAATGAGCAATACATTACTGACAACTATTCAGTGTTAATGGAACACTGTTGATGTGAGTGAGCAAGTATGGTTTTACGGCACTATCCACAAAATTCTCACAAAATCACACCTGGGGACACCAGACACTGTAGACTAACAACCAGTCTCTGACATGAACATATTTTACAGAAAAAAGCTCATAGTGAAAAAAATAAAATATAATGAAAAGGAGACTTTCTTCATTTCCTGAAGCTGTTGAAATCTAGACTTGCCACATGTTCTAGACTTGCGTGGGATTCCTTGGATATTTGCTTCAGGGTCTGTATGACAGACTACAGACACTGTTGATGTGAAAATTACATGTTCACAAACAATAAGATCCAAACCACACATCATATTGTTTGCCCCCCAAAACATTACAGGTTAATGGGATGTAATATATGTTTGATATATTTGACATTACTCACAGGGTGCATAAAACATAACAAGGACAGACTTCTTCTCCTTGATGAAGCCGTCAAAGTTGGAGTCTGACAGGATGTGGACGTTTTCGTGGCCTGTTACATCCTTCCATGCATCCTCCTTGGGTGGCTGGCTGGCAGCAACAGGGGTGGGGGTGGGGTTCAGGGGGTCCTTCATGAAGTGGACGAAGTCGGCTTCCTGGAGGACAGACAGGATGTCACAACAGTCAAGAATGAAATCTGTACAAAGAGTTTCTTCCAATATTTGATTACTCACTTGCAAGGAGAAGACAGACTTGGGAGTCATTCGACACACAGAACAACCTCAGAGACCAGGCTAAAGTTATGCGTTACATGTCCCTGATATTCCTGTCCTTAAGTGGAGTCCACCCTTAGAAGCCTCTCTGACCAACCCATACCCCTACAGTTACCTTTCACATCACTGTCACTGAGGACTTGGAATTAGTTTTTGGCTACAAAACATATGTTCACAATCTAACTTGGCAGATTTGAAAATGAGACAGGCTATCACAAATTTCAATCAAAGATTGTGTTAATTGATGGATACATTGCTAAACAAAATGCTTAAAAGCTTAATAAGTTTGTTAAACAAGATGAACATTGAAATAAAACATAGACAATAAGTTTTACAAATTTCCCTGAACATTTATAATCAAGATAACTTGTTATTACGTTGAGAGTTGGTAAACTGCAAAACTGTTACAAGCATGTGGTTTCCTAACTTATCTTACCTCTCGACCTCCCATATATTTTTGAGAATTTTTTCCATAGTTGAAATATTTGAATGTGGGATACCCACTAACATCGTGTGTGCCACACACTCCTGTGTGGATTGTACAGTCGACTGCAGCATACGCCACCTGGAACATGGGAATATACAGTGCATTAGGTCTAGGTTGGTAGCCCATGTGTAGACTAACATCTAGCCTCTGGAACATGGGAATATACAGTGCATTAGGTCTAGGTTGGTAGCCCATGTGTAGACTAACATCTAGCCTCTGGAACATGGGAATATACAGTGCATTAGGTCTAGGTTGGTAGCCCATGTGTAGACTAACATCTAGCCTCTGGAACATGGGAATATACAGTGCATTAGGTCTAGGTTGGTAGCCCATGTGTAGACTAACATCTCTGGAGCATTAGGTCTAGGTTGGTAGGCCATGTGTAGACTAACATCTAGCCTCTGGGAATATACAGTGCATTAGGTCTAGGTTGGTAGCCCATGTGTAGACTAACATCTAGCCTCTGGAACATGGGAATATACAGTGCATTAGGTCTAGGTTGGTAGCCCATGTGTAGACTAACATCTAGCCTCTGGAACATGGGAATATACAGTGCATTAGGTCCAGGTTGGTGCCCATGTGTAGACTACATCTGGAACATGGGAATAGGTTACAGTCATTAGGTTGGTAGCCCATGTGTAGACTAACATCTAGCCTCTGGAACATGGGAATATACAGTACATTAGGTCTAGGTTGGTAGCCCAGGGTCTAGGTTGGTAGCCCAGTGTACTAACTAACATCTAGCCTCTGACATGAACATCTAGCCTCTGACATGAACATATTTTACAGAAAAACAAACAATTAACAAAAAGGAGCCCAGAGACTAAACAAATCCGCTGAGCTTCAATTGCAAGGAATTTCACACAAGTAAAGATTCTTATCACTGGTATGATATTGAAAGTGTGTGTGACAGGAACATTAATGCCCCCACCACCTCTATCTCTATGGGTCACGATGCCTCTTATAACATCATCAGTTGCTGCAGACTAATTCTAACCTGGAATCCCTCCGGCTTGTGACAGATGCACCTACCTTGCTGTCATCTTTGAACTGACTTGCTGCAGCAGTGAACTCTGGCTTCGCCTTCTTGCAGTGGCCACACCCTGCAACACATCACCCTTGTTACTACAAGCCAAGTGTTGATTTACACAATATCATTGATGATTCTGCTTCGACAACACAGTTGCATCATCTAGGTATGGGCTCAAAGACTTCATAGAACTTGTTCTATGTTTATTCAAATCCTCTTCTTCACCACTAAATTTCCACAAATGTATGTGACACTATATCTTCATCTGATATGGAACACATTTCATATATGCTATGGTAACTGTCATAGATTATCATCTTCAAACTGTGTATATGTCTTTTTCAAACTAGCATCTATACTTACATGGTGCATAAAACATAACAAGTGCATGTTTCTTCTTCCGGAGGAAGGCTTTGAAGGTGTCATCCCCGAGATGCTCTACATCACTTTCCTGTTCATCCCACTTGGGCTCTGGAGGTGGGGGCGGTGGCGGTTCCTTTGGGCTGTACAGCAGAGAGTAGAGTGAGTGAGTGAGTTTAGTTTTATGCCTGCACTCAGCAATATTCCAGCTATATGGCGGCGGTCTGTAAATAATCAAGTCTGGACCAGACAATCCAGTGATCAACAACATGAGCATTGATCTGCGCAATTGGGAACCGATGACATGTGTCAACCAAGTCAACGAGCCTGACCACCTGATCCCGTTAGTCACTCTTATGACAAGCACGGGTTACTGAAGATCAATATTCTAACCCGGACCTTCACGGGTAAGCAGAGAAATCATTATCATTATCATTGGATATTTATATAGCGCACATATCCAGGCAACTAATGCATGCTCAAGGGGCTGGTATTTGTCCCCTCAATCATTGGATGTCAATCTCAACGGCACATCGTATTATCAATCTCAACTCCCTGGGGAGTATACAACTCTTGCAGACACTATTGGCACACCGAGTTATTGTGGCTTTCTCATCCTAACGAGGTACCCATTCACAGCTGGGTGGTTTGGGACACATAGTCACAGTACTTTGTCCATGTTCACGTTGCTGTACCTGCAACTAGGTGTTTGCGTATTCATGTGTCCACCATCTGGTCATATACCAACGGATTCGTGGGTTCTTTTAAGTGCACAGGGTTGTGTACACTAGAAGTTGTGACAACACTGAAAGAGTCTGCACACAAAGTTGACTCCAAGATTTTTACACCCAGTCACAGGTGGGCTCGATCCCGACACCTCAACCTCGCTGGATCACTAGCCTGGCGCCTTAGCCAGCTCGCCCACCGCGACCCCGATACATTTACAACATATTCATGTGTACAACAGAGGGTATCTTCACTTCCCAACAGTGAGTACATGGAAGTATGTCAGATACAGTAATGATTCTGGAATAAATTTGACAATATGCTCATTAAGTTCGGTAAGAAGTACAAAATCACTCCTCTTACTGGGACAGGAGATTTGATGGCTGCATCATCTATGACATCTAAAGAAATCATTACAGACTGTTAGAGACTAGCCAACTGAGATACCTTGCGCAGTGTTAACATGAATACTACACTCACAAACAGTATACTGGCTCTGAGCCCGCCACGACTTGTTATAGCCTGTTGGTACTTTGTGCCAGGCAGGATAACAGCAAGTACCATCTTAATGTCCAGCCTTCCTCTCCTGGCAGGTGAGGTGAGGTGAGGTAAAATTGGGTTTAACGTCGTGCTTGAGAATATTTTGCTCAAATGACGACGTGCATGCATGTGTATGTGTATGTGCGGCTGCTTGTACTAGCCCAGACTTAAGCTGGTTTTATAGTGCTAGCCCACTGAGATACCATGCCGCAGTGAAGCATGAATACCCCACTCAGACACAGTATACTGACTCCGAGCCGACCAGTCCTTGTTGTACCCATTAATGCCGAGCGCCAGGCAGGGACCAACAAGTACCATATTTTAACGTCTTTTGGTATGACGCGGTCGGGGATCGAACCCGCGACCTTCTGCTCTCCGGGCGGACGCTCTAACCACTACACCATGGAGGCGGTTCTCCTGGCAGGAGGTCAGTCCACTACACCATGGTGGCCAGCACAGGATTCTAACAAGCTATTGTACTTACTCCTTCATGAATTCCATAATCTTTTCTTTGGTCCTCTCATTAACATCAAATGCATACTGGCCATCTCTGCAACACAACACTGGAAATTATATTCTGTTGTATTACATTCACTGCAAATCTTGCATCAACATCAATGATCTACATACCTACAATGGTGACTCTCACCTATATCATGAAGCCATCACCTCACAGCACACGGTTAGAAATAAATTTGTGTTATCACCAGTCAGCCAAAATGAGTGAGATGAGTACACCCTGTGTACGTAATATGATAATGCTTGACACTGAACAACACCACAATATAACCCTGCTTCAGATGAACGCTACCTTGTTGCATTCCCTAAATATCAAGAAGTTTACTAGTACAGTACTCTGAACACTGGCAGTTTTAGTGAAATTCAGACAAATTTAATTTTCAAATCAATGGTTTGTAGATACATACGCAAGAATGTTTATAAGATCTGCACACTGAATGAGGACAACATGACTGACTGAGTATGGTTTTACGCTGCTTTTAGCAATATTCCAGCAATATCATGGCAGGGGACACCAGATATGGGCTTCACACATTGTACCCATGTGGGGAATCAAACTCGGGTCTTCGGCGTAACAAGCGATCGCTTTTACCACTAGGCTACCGCACCGACCCCAGATCGGTTAATAACAGATAACTTGCAAACTCCTGTAAAGATTGCTGTTCTATGTGCTTACAACAACAACTTTGTGTTGTGCCTGACAAATCGAAGGTCATACCACAAGTCAGACAGTAGTGGAAGACTGTATCCCAGAGTACCCTGTTATTTCTAATCTGTTTGATACTAAATACAACAAATTTGGTAGTTTGTTCAATTGATACTTACTTGAAATATTTGACTGTTCAGAGGGCAGGTCATATGAAAAAAAGAAACACTGTAAGTTAGTATTTACTGTTGCACAAAACACAATTTCATTGATATCAAGCTGTCACACCTATGTTGTTGATGAGTTACACAAGTCATAGAATCTAAGGGAGACAACCCTGTACAGCAAATTGTAGAGAACTGAACCACTGCCATCAATGTCAACTGTGGCTATCACAATAACCCATGTCTCACCTGTAGGGAAGCCCTGAACCTTATACTCCTCTGCCATCTTCCTACTCTTGGTGGCATCCACAGCTGCCAGAGTCCCACTAATCTGAAAAAGGTATAGGTGAGAGAATGAAAGAGATGGGTTTTATGCCCTATTAACAGTCCCAACATTGATCAAACCAATTATTATTATTATTTACTCAAAGTTAGGATTAAAATCAAGATTGATATAGCATTAAAAACAACAACCACAAATTCTTCCACGGGTAAGGGACGCAACTACAAACAAACTATTGCACCATAGGCAACAGGGCCAACTATGCACTTTTCAATATACTTCAGCAATATAAACGTACAGTCACCAGGAATGGTTTTCACACAATATACTCATGTGGGAATTCAAACCCAGGCCTTAAATGTGACCAGCAAATGCTTTAATGATCAGACTGACCCACTGACCACGCCCAAAACTAATCCTCACCCCTCCTTCCTTCATTTCCTTGGCAGCTTCTGAGTAGTCCGGCTTCATCTTCTTACAATGACCACACCATGGTGCATAGAACATAACTAACACTGATGGGTCCTTGGCTATATGGTCTGCGAAGTTGGCATCATCCAGATGCACAACATCAGACTCCTCCTCTGACCATTCCGCTTCCTTCTTAGGTTCCTGTGGTGGCTTTGGGCTGTAAGGGAGGTAACTCGTGTGTAACTCTCACAGGATGAATGTGGGTTACCGTATCATATCGTACATAAACAGAAGAGACTGGACTAAAAATATAACAGGAATAATGAGCATAAGTTTGCTACTGAAAATAAATTTGAGTGTTGTGTGGGAGAGCGTGCTGAGTAACTGATTTTTATTTACTGCCGCAGTGAGCAATATTCCAGTAATATTCTGCGGTCAGCAAATGATTATATAGTCACATCAGGGTACAAGTATTCTCAATGACATGTCACTGATACTAACTGATGGCGACTATACCTAGCTCCAAATGGGGAATCCCCTGATAACCTAGGTCCAAATGGGCAATCCCCTGGTAACCTAGGTCCAGATGAGGAATCCCCAAGTAACCTAGGTCCAGATGAGGAATGGGTTCAAAGGGGAATCCCCTGGTAATCTAGGTCCAAATGGGGAATCCCTGAAAACCTAGGTCCAAATGAGGAATCCCCTGGTAATCTAGGTCCAAATGGGGAATCCCCTGGTAACCATGGTCCAAATTGGGAATCCCCTGGTAACCTGGGTCCAGGGTTTACCTTCTAACAGAAGTAAAGACCCAGATACAAGCAAGCAGCAGCAAAACTACAGACCTGTCCTTGAACCTGATGTTGTGGCCTATCCCAAATGAGAATGTTTCATACCTGGTCATATGGCAATACTTACTCCTTCATCCAGCTGATGATTCCATCCTTGGTGTTTTCCCCTCCATACTTGTACTTTACCCTACCCTTCCTGTCAAACACAGAAACAAACATGTCACCAGACTATACAAGCTTACAAAGATCCAGGTTCATACATTGTGAAACAGACTTAAGGGTACAATTGTGTTGCTGGGTAAATATTTGCTGAAATTCTATGACAAAAAAAACAAGTTTAGAGGTGAGGTGAAATGGTGGTTATATTTCACTGCTTTTTTTGGTCCTCAAAATGTGGCTTATCTACGGCAATATAGGTACATAATGATTAGCATGAATGTGTGTGTGGCTGCTTGTACCAGTCCCAACTAATACCAGTTGTATAGTGCCAGTCTGTTGAGATACAATGCTGTAGTAGAAACCCAACAAAAACATACTATGCTGACTCCAAGCAGACCAGTTCCTATGTTATCCACTGAATGCCAGGCAGGAGACAACAAGTAACACCTGTTGTTCTCATTTGGCATGCCCCAGTCTAGAGGCAAAGCACCAACATTCCACACTCCAGGCAGGTGCTCTATCCACTATACCACAGAGGTGGTGTTTGTGTGCCAGCTGCCTGCAGGGCTCTGGGTTACAGCTCAACTATATTTGTGTTGGCTGGTCCCACTTTTAAACCATTTCATATGAAGGACAAAACTTACTCAAAGTAGTAGATTGTTGGAAAACCTGTGATGTTGTACTGAGCTCGCAACGCCATCTGCTGGGGCTTGTCGACATCAATACCAACCAGCACCTACAACAGAGAGCATATCGGCATAACATTGACAGGACAATATCTGATAAATGATACAACACAACCAAGGAAAGTCAGATATGCCAAAGATGAGTACACCTCCTTCTCCATGCAACCATCCATTCCCAAGGCTCCCTCCAATTGCTCTCCAGTGTGTGTGGTGTAATGTGTGGCAGATCTGTGTGTGTGGTGGTGTGTGGTGGAGGTGTTAATGTGGTACGCATGGTAGTGTGTTATTGCATGGTGGTGGTACAGGTTTGTTTATGTGTGGGTGTGTATGTTGTTTGTTTTTGTTGGTTTGGGGTTTGTTTGCTTTTGGGAGGGGAAAGGTTGAGAGAGAGGCAGAAGTTTCTTTCCACTTTTAGGAAACATCAGTAGACAGCATGTCCAATGATAATATGTGAATCTTGCTAAATATCTGTCATTGAAATGAAACAGAGTTACTGCCTCTTTCAACAGGCATAACTTACAGGGGACCTATTCCAATTATTCAATTCTAATTATTCTACTTGTAAGCAGTTATGGGCATATCACAAACACTTACGTAGTTACCCCGTAGTTCCGTGGCAGCAGAGGCAAACTCAGGCTTCAATCGCTTGCAGTATCCACACCCTGCAAATATCACCTTAGTTACTTCCACAAAACATCCATTACAAGTATCTTTAATCCTTAAATATGTACCTATTTAATCATAAACCTAATTAGAAAATATCAAAGGACCAACATGGTGCATATATGCTGCAGACAATATAATAAGTAAGCTTGAGCAGCAAACCACCAATCTAAGGGCTCACTAACTGTGATGACTCACAATCTTGTCACACATGTTCACAAGTTCCACCTTATTACAACATTGATTACTAGAGACTTTCTGCCTACCGGTAAGTCAGTATCTGAGTTTTAATCTGAACCAAGATAAGAGGGAGGATATGACATTGATTTGAACAATGAATGAGGCACTGTACAACCATTTTCACCCCAGAGGGAATATTGAAGGCCTGGAAGTCATTGAAATATTGACATAATGTTTCCTGAAAATCTGAAGAATCAGTCTGTTTTACATATTCTATCCTAAGTTATTCATGTAGTACTGATATAGACACATTTGAAATCTCAATCATTTGAACCCATCTTATAACTTTCATAATCACTGAATGATGTTCATCATTTCTGAAATGACGTAAATTCCATGGGTGAAGATGACCTTCTTCATTCCTAGTCTAATGTGTTAGGCTTTATGCCCTGATCATTGTCAACTCACATGGTGCGTAAAACATCACCAACATCGGATGTTTCTCTTTTCTCAACAATTTGTTGAACCCCTGAAACAGAATGTTAACAATATAATAATATTCTTACTGGGCTGGTAGCTTTTGGGCTTGAAAGGGTGAGTTAACTGAGTATGCACATTTTAATGCACAGTATTACTTCAGCATGTTGGAAAAGATGTATGTTGTGATGCTGATGCTGCGGTACTTACATCCTCCTTGTCGATGTGGACGACGTCCTGGGCTGTAGAGTCCTCCTCCCATGGCAAGTCACCAGTGGGGTCTAACATGAAGTTCACCATCGACTGAAACAGAAATCGGTAAAATGAACACATTGACAATTCAACATCTTGATGAGATGTTTAATCTTGATGGCACATTAAAGCTATATTAACCCTTACCCTGTACAAAAAGAAGTCTTACCTTAAATACCAACTTCCTGTCGTAGTCCCGGTTGTAATCACCATCTCTGAAAAACATGAGAGGGTGATATTATGACATACATGTTGTACTTGACATACCCACGATGAATGATAACACGACAATTAACCATATTAGATTAGGACCACTGGATCCAATTTTATTTCCTTTGCAAGAAGCCTGAGACCAAAGAGAGCAAATTCTTACCCCTTGTAAGTGTACTGTGATGCAAGTGTATTGTTCTGTAAATGTATTGTGATGCAAGTGTATTGTTATGTAAATGTATTGTGATGTAAGTGTATTGTTATGTAAATGTATTGTGATGTAAGTACACTGTGATGTGAATGTACTGTAATGTAAATGTACTGTGATGTAAATGTATTGTGATGCAAGTGTATTGTAACGTAAATGTATTGTGATGTAAATGTATTGTGATGTAAGTTCACTGTGATGTGAATGTACTGTGATGTAAATGTACTGTGATGTAAATGTATTGTGATGCAAGTGTATTGCTATGTAAATGTATTGTGATGTAAGTGTATTGTTATGTAAATGTATTGTGATGTAAGTTCACTGTGATGTAAATGTACTGTGATGTAAATGTATTGTGATGCAAGTGTATTGTTATGTAAATGTATTGTGATGTAAGTTCATTGTGATGTAAATGTACTGTGATGTATTGTGATGTAAATGTATTGTGATGCAAGTGTACTGTATGTCAATGTATTGTGATGTAAGTTCACTGTGAGGTGAATGTACTGTGATGTGAATGTACTGTGATGTAAATGTACTGTGATGTATTGTGATGCAAATGTATTGTGATGTAAGTGCACTGTGACATAAGTGCAATGTGACGTAAGTGCACTGTGATGTAAGAGCACAGTGACGTAAGTGCACTGTGACGCAAGTGCACTGTGACATAGGTGCACTGTGAAGTATGTGCACTGTGACATAAGTGCAATGTGACGTAAGTGCACTGTGATGTAAGTGCAATGTGACGTAAGTGCAATGTGATGTAAGTCCAATGTGATGTAAGTGCACTGTAACATAGGTGCACTGAGACGTAAGTGTACTGTAACATAGGTGCACTGTGACGTACGTGCACTGTGACATAAGTGCACCGTGACGTAAGTGCACGGTGACACAAGTGTAGTGTGACATAAGTGCAATGTGACATAAGTGTACGAAGACATAAGTCCAATGTGACATAAGTGCACCATGACATAAGTGCAATGTGATGTAAGTGCACCATGACATAAGTGCAATGTGACATAAGTGCACCATGACATAAGTGCAATGTGACATAAGTGCACTGTGACATAAGTGCAATGTGACGTAAGTGCACCGTGACATTAGTGCACTGTGACATAAGTGTACTCACTTAAAATGCTTGAGGGTGTATGGAGCTGCAGGTGTGGACTTCAACTTCTTGCACAATTTTTTTTCCTCTCTGGAAACAGAAAGAGATAATATTCTTAGTCAGTACGGAAATAATAATTAATGAGTTATGAAACTAAGTCTAACAATTTGTCGTCATCCTGTCTCACCAAAATCAGATCTTTTCCTTTTGATTTCATACTTCTGTTCGAAGATCTGAGGAAACCTCATCCAAAGGTCAAGCAGGGCAAAAAACTGAGCAAACTTTGACCAATGAATCAAAATGAAAGATGCATGGGTTCTTGAACCAACCAGATGTCTACTTTCTAAAACATCTCAGCTTCAGTTTTTTAACACATCAAATGAGAAAGAGTGAACTTAAACAAAAGAAAACCCACACTTAGAACAAAAGTATTCCTGAGATGATACTCCCTATTTTGTATCAATGCCATGGAATTCTGAAACTACTCCGTGTATAACATACTAGCACAGCTTGAATGTGTTGAACTTGAAACTCCCCAATAGCACTCCTGTTTATGATATAGAAATAACTGACATTTGAAGGTTTCCCTTACTAGCCCACCTACCCACAGTTGATGAAGGCCATAGTGCCCTTTCCTTTCACTTCCTCAGCCACATCCTCAAACAATGTCATGGACTTCGATGCTGCCTTTTCTGAGGAGAGAGAAGACATACGTTCTAGAACACCATGCAGAGACTGACAATGGGCAATATGGATAGAGCTTCACACTGATTATAAACTGTTCAAATCAGACATTACTTGTCAAAATTATAGGATATAAATCATACAAAAATATACAGTTCAATTAAACCACACAAGTGATCAATTATAGATAAATCAGAGATATCTATCAGGTCTGAATTGGAGAGTGAGTGAGTGTAGATTTATGCTGCTCTCAGCAATATTCTAGCTGTATGGTGAAGGTCTGTAAATAATCGACTCTGGACCAGACAATCCAGTGATCAACACGATGAGCATCATTGTACGAAACTGGGATACAATGACATGTGTCAACCAATTCAGCGAGCCTGACCACCCGATCTCATTAGTCGCCTCTAACAACAATCCATGAGAAGACGGTTGAACTTTTTTAACTCAAACAAATTATCTCCATCATTTACTTGTCCAGGAGCAAAGATTCATGTGAGGCACATTTCTGATTGATGATCTGTGGATCAGGTTGTACTTGGAGGGGTTCTTCATACATATTGTCTGTACTGGAGCCATAGGGCTACGTTTACATAGTGCTGTGATCCTGGTAGTGACAACATATACCCCGATGCTATTTGTAACTATGGTTACATGACAAGCCCATTTCACCTTGGTGCACAATATACATGTAATAGAAGTGACAGAAATAAAACAAGCATTGTCACTAAGGTGACATAATCCCCCGCTGCGAATTATCAAATCAAACTTAAAAAGTAATTAAAGTTTAAGATGAAGTTAAATGTCAACAAAAACATGACCAGTCAACCTCTCTTGATATCTTTCACTTTAGTTGTTGAAACACACATATAATTTCAAGACTGACTTTGACCTTGACATGAATGTCATATTGTATGAAATATGCAAAAGTGGTACTAAAGAAATTGCTTATAGAAAAGCATTCAAGGGAAGTCTTGAAAGTCTATGAAGAAAATCCAGTGAATTCAGGTTAACATGCTGAAATCTTCAGTGTCGCAGTGACCTGGAAAATTATGTGAAGGTCACCAAAATTGACTGGGCCCTGCGCCTTCATTAGATGCAGCTTGGTGTCAAATATGAAAAAATCCAGTGAATGTTTTTTGTGATATCTTGCTGACTATGTTAACATGCAATTTAACATGCTGAAATCTTCAAAGTGTCTTTGTGACCTTGAAAATTAAGTGAAGGTCACCAAAAGCGACTGGGCCTTGCACTTTCCCTAGATGAAGCTTGGTGTCAAATATGAAGAAAGTCCAGTGAATGGTTCTTGAGATATCTTGCTGACCATCTTAATATGCAGGTTAACATGCTGAATCTTCAAAGTGTCACCATGACCTTGACAATTAAGTGAAGGTCACCAAAATCGACTGGGCCCTGTGGCTTCCCTAGATAACGCTTGGTGTTGAATATGAAGAAAATCAAGAGAATGGTTCTTGAGGTATCTCGCTGACAAGCACAACATGAAGGTTAATATGCTGAAATCTTCAAAGTGTCGCCATGACCTTGGAAATTATGTGAAGGTCACCAAAATCGACTGGGCCCTGTGCCTTCCCTAGATAAAGCTTGGTGTTGAATATGAAGAAAATCTAGTTAACAGTTCTTGAGATATCTCGCTGACAAGTGTAAAACGTTTAAGTCCCCTTGTGACCTTGAAATGAAGGTCAAGGTCACCAAACCTGACTGGGACCTTTCTTATACTGTGATGAACCTAGGTACCAAATATGAAAAGAATCTAGTTAACGGATCTTAAGATATTCCAATTTGTATGTACGCTACGTACGGAGGGACGGACGGAGCCTAATACTATATCCCCCGCTTCGCGCTAAACGCGCGGTGGGGATAACAAAAAAGCCAAGCAAGCTACCTGTATATGAAGCTGATCAACACTGACACTCAAGCAATATAGCATTTGTATGAAAACTACTCAGAATGTAAATTGAAACCCAGTATCAAATGTTCAGCAGTCCCACTAAACAGCATATTCAGATAGCGATCATCATCAATTTTTCAGTAGTTTATTACAGTAAGGTATGTGGTAAACTAACCAAATGGAACAAGGTAAATAGAAGTGGTAATGTAAGTATATTAATATATAACATATATCGACTGGAAAGTGAAGGTAAGGTAAACTGGTCACCATTCTAAAGTATTATGTTTTAATTTACCACAGTTAAATATGGTGTTGTTGCTGTACCATGTTTAAGTATAGTGTTGCTACTTTACCATGTTTACGTATAGCATTGTTGCTTTACCATGTTTAAGTATAGCGTTGTTGCTTTACCATGTCTAAGTATAGTGTTGTTGCTTTACCATGTCTAAGTATAGTGTTGTTGCTTTACCATGTTTAAGTATAGTGTTGCTACTTTACAATGTTTACGTATAGCGTTGTTGCTTTACCATGTTTAAGTATAGTGTTGTTGCTTTACCATGTTTAAGTATAATGTTGTTGCTTTACCATGTTTAAGTATAGTGTTGTTGCTTTACCATGTTTAAGTATAGTGCTGGTGCTTTACCATGTTTAAGTTTGGTGTTGCTCCTTTGCCATGTTTAAGTTTGGTGTTGTTGCTCTACCATGTTTAAGTATAGTGTTGTTGCTTTACCATGTTTAAGTATAGTGTTGGTGCTTTACTATGTTTAAGTATGGTGTTGCTCCTTTGCCATGTTTATGTTTGGTGTTGGTGCTTTACCATGTTTAAGTATAGCATTGTTGCTTTACCATGTTTAAGTATAGCATTGTTGCTTTACCATGCTTAAGTATAGTGTTGTTGCTTTACCATGTTTTTAGTATAGAGTTGTTGTTTTATCATGTTTAAGCATAGTGTTGCTACTTTACCATGTCTAAGTATAGCGTTGTTGCTTTACGATGTTTAAGTATGGTGTTGCTCCTTTACCATGTTTAAGTATGGTGTTGCTCCTTTACCATGTTTAAGTATGGTGTTGCTCCTTTACCATGTTTAAGTTTGGTGTTGTTGCTTTACCATGTTTAAGTATAGTAGTGTTGCTTCACCATGCTTAAGCATAGTGTTGTTGCTTTACCATGTCTAAGTGTAGTGTTGTTGCTTTACCATGTTTAAGTATAGTGTTGTTGCTTTATCATGTACAAGTATAGTGTTGTTGCTTTACATGTTTAAGTATAGTGTTGCCGCTTTACCATGTTTAAGTATAGTGTTGTTGCTTTACCATGTAGGGAGTGAGTGAGTGAGTTGGATTTTACGCTGACTTTAGCAACGAGTAAATGTGTGACAAGCAAATGCTTGGCTACCCCACTGCCCCTTCACTGGAATATGTCTAAGCAGTAGTCAACAGCATAGAAAGTGAATGAGCAAGGTTTTGATAATAATGTTTCCTGGTTTGTTGACCTGAAGAGTGCCATGGGTCAGAATATTACTTTAAAATGTCAACAAAAACAGTTACTTTGAGTCTAAAGTAAACGATAAAGATGTATCTTCACAATTTACTAATATGAACTTCAATACACACATATTCAAGGGACACCTAGTTTTTTAATCACAAAGCATTTCAATCCCAGAGCACATTCATGGACACAGTGTCAAAGGAGTGACTACAAGAACAAGACTTGGTCCCAGAGCAGCAGCAGCAGAGAGTGTTCTGCAAACACTGAGGTCCTTATCAGTGTGTGAGAGAGGACAAGTGTGTCTTAAAGTACTGTCGGAAATGCTAGAAATATGCTTTTCAGCCTTACTATCTTTATAAAGGTGATAAATGTACTATGTTGTCAATATATCAACTCGCCTATGGTGTACCTAATTTTTATTTCAATCGATTTAACATTCCCATGCATTTAAAGGGCAGTTTACAGGAGAGAATTTGGTACCAACACAACAGTTCAACAACAGAAATCTGAAATAGTCTTTACATTAATGCTAATAATACAGGCGATGTAAAAATATGAATTTGCGTTTTTCTTAAACAAATAAATGTTGAATGTTTCTGTTACTTTAATTTATTATCGTTTCTTCATTGAAGACATATTAATATAAATGTTAAGTCTTGATAAATAAGTTTCCCGTCATGCATGCACATCTTTATCACAGCGTTCACTATGGCCAACTATTTGCAGTCGATTTATGCAAAGGTTTATAAGTTTTTTGTGCGTGAAAAAGACAGAGGTAAACCTTTCATTAGTTTAGAAAGGGTTTATTACAGCTGCTGGTATGTCTTACGAACAAGTTTACAATATTGTGAACAAATCAGATAAGACAGGGACGGTCTCAAAGAGCAAAACCGGGACGTAAAACCATCCTTGACAACTTTTGACAAGGGAGTACTTAGACGGGCGGTCTACAAACTTTATGAGAAGAAGAATATATATAGTCTAAAGAAGCTACACCAGTGACTTAGTTAAATCTTTGGCCAATGTTCACAACTAGATTAAACTGACCGAATTACATCCATATGTTTTCAATGAAATATACTGTTGACATGCAAAACATTTATTAAAATGTTGCACATTTCTACAATCAATCGCTAAGATAACACAAGTGATAGGATTCTTTCCAATGTACAGTTATTTGTATGTTTATTTCAAAACAAACACACACACACACACACACACACACACACACACATGTATACTATACGTACACATATTCAACATTTTTAAGAAAACATCTATTGAGATGACCCCTCCCCCGAGCGTGTGCTCAGGTGTCAATTTCACCTGTCGATACCGTGCATGCTGATGACGTAACACAGGCAGTTTGTATCAAATAACGTCCCACTACCGCTTATTTTTCTAAGTTTTTGGTATTTTTATCAGTAAAAACACATTTTAGGGCATGTCTCAAAATTTATTCCCTCGGTCTACATTAGGTAGATGTTTCTTAAAGTGATATTTGTTATTTAAGTAACCGTAATACCTCTGAATTTTAAATATGAGTCAAAAAGCATTTTTCTAGCATTTCCGACAGTACTATAACTGTGTACTCCATAGTAACAGTCACTCATCTGACAGCTGTTTACAATTATCTCTTCTACCTCCAGAGTAAATTGATCTTGAGGGAAACAGATTGGTGTTATGTGAAAACGAAATGTAGTAAAGATTAAAACACATCCTCATTTGTTGACATCCTATCCATTGTTATAAGCACAGAAGATGTATTAGTGGCGGGCGGAACATATAATAACTTTGTTAATGTGTTAACTGTGTGTTAGGGTTAGTGCGTGAGAGTGTGAATGTGAGTGTGAGAGAGAAAGAGTGTGTGTGTGTGTGTGTGTGTGTGTGTGTGTGTGTGTGTGTGTGTGTGTGTTCGCACATGCATGTGTGTGTCTGTGTGAGGACACATCAATGAGCTTCAAGGGGTTGTGTGTGTAAGCATTACTGTGTGTGTGTGTGTGCACTAGTGTTGGGAATTGGTTAAAATCTCATAATTGATGATCGGTTCATTACAACTGATCAATCATCGAAAATAATTGGTTAGCGTCATTTATCAAATGTTCCTGTTATCTTTGTTAATGCACACAAAAAAAAATAAAGAAGAAACATGTAGTAATTTGGGGTTTTTGCAAATTGTACAAAATCCATTGGCAAATTTCGCATATTTAAAGGATGATTAGTATGTTAGGAACACATATTTCCTGGATTCCTTAAGATATATTCAATCATGACTTGGATTGAGCTTGTAGTGCTTATGAAATGTAAATTTAATGACACAGACATAACCAACCTTGTGTAAAATCTCGTTGATGCAAACAAGTGTTCCAAAATTGGTTGTGTTCCATTATGAGAAAACACAATCGACTGCTTGGTTGTTTAGGCACTGCGACCAATCTTCGATTATTTCAATTAATCGGACCACCACTAGTGTGCATGCACGTGCATGTGCGTGAGGCGCATGGCTGCACACATGTGTGTTACTGTGCGTTTGTGAGAATGTGTGCATGTCTGTGTGAGTGTGTGTTACAGTGTGAGGTTACATGTCACCATGGACACACACTACATCAAAGTTACATGATATGGACACATTACATCTTGGTCACAGTTCTCCCTGGGGACATCACTACGGACTATACTGTCACGATCACCAACCAATGCATTGTAATCCCTCCAACACATCTTCAGTACCAGTATTCAATATCATTCCTGTTAACTTCTTCCCCCCTGATTATACATCAGATATTTCCCAGGTCATGCAATCACAGCATGGTATATCAAACATGAAAAACCTTGTGTTGCCCTTGATCAGCCAAAGGGTACATTCTTCTAACTACAGATAACAAACGTATGTCCCCCAAACCCTAATTAGATTTTAATATTTAATAAGCACATGGTGTGATGACATACAACAGGGGATGGACCATAGAGCTTGCTGTATATGTGATACTCACTGTATAAGCTATGTACTGTACGCACCCTCGTGATCTGGATTGAGTGAGTAGTAGCAGTATTCCAGCTTTATTATGGCAGGGGACACCAGAAATGGGCTTCACACATTGTACCCAATGAACACAGGCCTTTGGCATGACAAGCAAAAACTGTAACCACTGAGTCTATACCATGATCATGAACTGAAGTTAGGAATCAGCTGTGATGTCTCTACAAGGGAGATAACTGTGAGTGAGTGAGTGAGTGAGTGAGTGGATGTTCTCTGTACACACAGTCCACTATATTTCAGTAACATCACAGTAGCCCCTGAACAAACCAGCCTGTGCCAGACAAATGGCTGATAGTGCTAGACCATTGGCTGATAGTGCTAGACCAATGGCTGATAGTGCTAGACCAATGACTGATAGTGTTAGACCATTGGCTGATAGTGCTAGACCAATGACTGATAGTGCTAGACCATTCGCTGATAGTGCTAGACCAATGACTGATAGTGTTAGACCATTGGTTGATAGTGCTGGACCAATGGTTGATAGTGCTAGACCAATGGCTGACAGTGCTAGACCATTGGCTGATAGTGCTAGACCATTGGCTGACAGTGCTAGACCATTGGCTGATAATGGTAGACAAATGGCTGATAGTACCAACAATGATTCGCGTCTTGAGGGTATGCTCAAGTCAACCGGCTCACAAATAATGACCACCTCAGCCTTACCTAAGTCTCTCTATTTTGCCTCACGAAGGCTTGCTTGTTTATTTCCAAAGCCCTCAGCAATATTCCAGGTATGTGAGTGCAGTCTGTGGATAAGCAAATCTGAACCAGAACAATCTGTTGATCGATATTGTGGTGACAATCAAAGCCAACAGCAGTACAACAACACACCATCAACCAAGCTACCGAGTTAGAGCACCTGAAGGTTTGGTTGCTTCTTATGGCCAGAAGGTATTTCTGGGGAACAAGTCCCCAAAGAGCTGTCTCAGTGAACCAGTGTATCCTGCCATGTACTTATTCACGCCTAGAATTGACACCAGAACGTTTCCATCAGCAAAGGTTGCAAAGAAGCAATTCTAAACGGAATCACCACAGTATTATGAGAAAGGACTCTGTGAGTTGATGCAAAAAAACAATTGTTAGTTTCCCAATGAGAAAAAGTGTTTCCCCACAGCAGTAGCCAGACTGTTACTGACCACTGTCCAAGACGTGACTTACCCTGCAGCAAAACTAGGTCTACCTACAAACAGTAGCAGCATATTTGGTTGCATCTGTTGCACGAACAAGCAATGAGCATCACTTACATTTCACTTCAGAAAGTTAAATGCATTATTGCCCTACCAACTGCCTAGGGTTGGCTGCAGCAGTCCTAGCCGTCAAAGTGGTTGTTGGAAGGGAGAGGATGGAATTCCACCCCGTAGGTATGATGACGTTCTGCATCAAAACACATAGTGATGGTCTTCCAAAGTTAGGGCATTTTACAAAGCTATCTTGGTACTGAGGTGATTGTAACTCCCATACGTTAACAAGCATTTATGACACTGTATAGTGTTAAAATCAGTTTGTACAAGTACAAGTCTACTACTAGTTCTAGAACAAGCAGTGGTTGAATGCTACCAGCAGACAATCAGCCTCAATACAAGAGTGATACTTGACCTAACCTGCTTATCATACACAAACGTAACAGTAAATAACTCACCAGATTGAGCAAATATAACCAGGAGGTTTGTTTTGGTCCTGAGTAGTTTCTTGTATTCCTTGTAATCGTCTACCCTGAGGATGAGGCTGGGCTTCCCTTGCTTGGCCTGCAGGTGGGTGGGGATGAGAGACTGAAACACAGGCACAGATATAGTACTGGGTATGTAACACAGACACAGATTTAGTACTGGGTATGTAACACAGGCACAGATATAGTACTGGGTATGTAACACAGACACAGATATAGTACTGGGTATGTAAACACAGACACAGATATAGTACTGGGTATGTAACACACAGACACAGATATAGTACTGGGTATGTAACACAGACACAGATATAGTACTGGGTATGTAACACACAGACACAGATATAGTACTGGGTATGTAACTGGGTATGTAACACAGACACAGATATAGTACTGTACTTGGTATGTAACAGACACAGATATATATAGTACTGGGTATGTAACACAGACACAGTACTGGGTATGTAACATAGATATAGTACTGGGTATGTAACACAGACACAGATAGTACTGGGTATGTAACACACACACATAGATACTGGGTATGTACAGTACTGGGTATGTAACACAGACACAGATATAGTACTGGGTATGTAACACAGGAACACAGATATAGTACTGTAACACAGACACAGATATATACTGGGTATGTAACACAGACACAGATATAGTATGTAACACAGACACAGATATAGTACTGGGTATGTAACACAGACACAGATATAGACACAGATATAGTACTGGGTATGTAACACAGACACAGATATAGTACTGGGTATGTAACACAGACACAGATATAGTACTGGGTATGTAACACACAGACACAGATATAGTACTGGGTATGTAAACACAGACACAGATATAGTACTGGGTACAGATATAGTACTGGGTATGTAACACAGACACAGATATAGTACAGTATGTAACACACAGATATAGTACTGGGTATGGACACAGATATAGTACCTAACACAGACACAGATATAGTACTGGGTATGTAACACACAGACACAGATATAGTACTGGGTATGTAACACAGACACAGATATAGTACTGGGTATGTAACACAGACACAGATATAGTACTGGGTATGTAACACAGACACAGATATAGTACTGGGTATGTAACACAGGCACAGATATAGTACTGGGTATGTAACACAGGCACAGATATAGTACTGGGTATGTAACACAGACAAATATGTTTGATTGATATGTTGCACAGTTAAATGCAGTCAATCAATTGGGAGAAAATATGCACTTTATTTTTACATAACCAATTCAATGCAAATCATTCACCGGCATTTAATCAATATAGTAATGAACATTATTACAAAAAAGCACTCTTTCGTTTGATCTTCTACAAATCAGACATTTTCATTCAACAATTACAAATGATGACAAGGACTTTTTTGATGATTGAAGACTTTGATTTAAAAAAATGAAGTTGTTCTACCACGGCAGATTAACTATATCGTGATATGAGAACATCAAGAGTATGATGAGCATCGTGTGTATGGTATGTTCCTTAATTCCTTTTGAATAGTATACATTCTTGTGAGCCTTGTAACAATCCAATCATAATCGGCGGCTGACGGTGAGAGCGTAATCATTGTTTAATGTCGCATCAGCTATCTTGCCGCTTATCAAAGTGGTTATTGATGCTGAAATGCCAACCAGATGTAAACACTACAATAGCCTAATGTGACCCACGTGATTTGTTTAACTAAGCGTGCGGAATGTGCACAGGTTGTGAATGGTTATGTACACCGACGCATATTATCCTGTCTCCTCATAAACATGCATGTAATGCATGCGCAACTGCACAATAAATACAGACACCTATATTCTTCATCCAGTTCACCATGTTAATCTCACATCAAAAGCACAAAATTCAATATGTTCAGGCTTCATTTATACAGAATGCAATACTGACATTGAAATCAATATTAGCCTGAGTTGAGGATGGTTGGCTTCAGGCGCTGTTTGAGACCAAACTTCAATTGATCTTGGTATTTTACTGAAGTTAGGGAGGAATCTGTAAGCCTGCCAATGATCAAGCAATTAAGGATGTTTCTATTAACCCTCAATGATCTAATCCAAAGAGTTTTTTCAAGCGGCCAACTGGCTTCTTTTCAATTTAAAGGAAACAAAAACTTGCCGCTTGCTAAATCCTGTTGTGCAAATAATGTAGCTAACAGTCAGTGGATATGAATCCAAGAAGGTTGCAATGGTTGTCTGTTACTTGTGGGCAGGAGTAATTGAGTGTACATACGAGATGCTGCAGTTCACGACTGATGCAGCCAAGGGCTAAAGGCTTCAGCATCTGCCAATCTATACAGAACAACTCATAGTGACCGAAATGAAGTCGGGTATAAGGTCAAATAAAAATATTTCTATAAAGGAATCCCCAAGCACTGAGGAACCCTCAAGTCTTAATTTCAGGAGCTGAGAAGGAGATGTTATGCAAAGCTTTGTCTCACACTTAAATTGAAAAGGAGCCCAAATAAGATGGAAGATCGTGAAAATCTACACCTGCATTATTTAGACTATACATTTTACAGTAACCTCTTAGCAGAAGGGAAAATTTCTGCTATTAAGGGAATCTGAGACTTGTGGATAAGCTGCTCAGTGGAGAGCTGGGAAGTGGGGATAGAGAGGACGTGGGGTGTCGAAGACGGATCAACGTTCTATAAAGTATATGCTCAGGGGCCTGTATTAGAGGTTAGTTTGTCTTGACTGATTAAAGGTGTCATATCATTTTTCATTACTGGTTATTGAAGGCTTCATTTGCTGTCACGCAATCCCACAAATCACAGTTTGGAACAAAAATTTATCTGATCTATGCCTACCAAGAAATATCATACATCTGAAACAGTCGTACAAAGCCATTGTCACCTACCTAGTCACATCAAAAAGTAGTGGAAACCATGAGCACTTCAAAATATGAAAAGTTTGGCTGTTATGATCTGTTTAACTTTTATTTATTTTTCATTCGTCGAGACCCATGCAGATCCGTGTTATAACTGGTCTTCAGTAATCCATGCTTGTCGTACGAGGCAACTAACGTGATCGGGTGGTCAGGCTCGCTGATTTGGTTGAGTATAGCTCATTGAGTCCCATGTCATCGGTTCCCAATTGCGCATATCAATGCTCATGCTGTTGATCACTCGATTGTCACGCGATTATTTACAGATGCGATTATTTACAGACCGCTGTCATATACCTGGAATATTGCTGAGTGCGGCACAAAACTAAACTCACTCACTATTGTTAAATGTACGTGTAAAATGTACTTAGCTAAATAAATAAATGGCAGCATAGTATTAAACCTTTCTACTTAATACACTAACTAATCTTAATTAAAGCTGTGTGTGCAACCAATCATTCACAGAGGTCTATATACTTCTTCAGCATTTTTAACCTGTTCTACATGGCACAACCCATTATAAGCGGAAAGCGCGGAGGTAGTGTACACATGAATCAATGACAGGGAATTCAGCCCCCGAGGTTAGACCCAGCTGTTGCATGCTGTGTATTGTACTGCTGGGTCCTGACCACCATCAGGCACAGACCACAGCGATCCATGATACAGATCTAGATGTCCCCACCAAGTGTCAGATCCATATGTGTAGGGGCACAACACATGTTACACCACAATCAATGCACTAATTGTATCAGCTTCAACAATGAATATACAGCAAGGCTTGTGTTTGTCTGTCACAAAACACGGAAACAAATATACAGAATGCAGCCCGTGCAAGTCCATAATAGTTGGGAAGCCTAATTGAAATCTATGGGAGCTGTTATATGTACTTTATTAAGATATAACAAATTGTTTCATAAGCATTTCTTACAAGTTGAAAGATGACAGTAGGTGACACCATTCATGGATAACTTCCATATTCTACTGGGAAATATTATGTAAAAATAACGAAAAATCATGTATAGAGAGAGACGGGTAAGAGGCAGAACAATTCCCTTATAAAAATATGACTTATAACTCATAATCTTTTAGTACTTCTATTTAATTTTATATTTGCATTTTATTTTTCATTAAATTTTTAACACACAAAACAAATGCTCACCTTTTATTTCTTTTCTTTAGAAATGCCAGCTTCAAAGTTGCTGTATGCCTACAAATAGTTCTTTCCTGGAAGCCATTGGCAAAAGTGAAGAAGCTGAGGCAATTTTATCTGTAGCCCCAAAAGATTTGAAACAAGCATTGTCACTAAGGTGACATAATCCCCCGACGCAAATTATCAAATCAAACTAAAAAGTAATGAAAGCTAAGGTTGTAATTTAAGATGAAGTTACATGTAAACAAAAACATGACCAGTCAACCTCTCTTGATATCTTCTCTGTAGTTGTTCAAACACACAAATATTTTCAAGACTCACTTTGACCTTGACATGAATGTCTTAGTGTATGAAATATGCAAAATAGTAATAAAGAAATTGCTTATTGAAAAACAGTCTTGAAAGTCTATGAAGAAAATCCAGTGAACTGTTCTTGAGATATCTCAGCTGACAATCTTAACATGAAGTTTAAGATGCTGAAATCTTCAAAGTATCGCCGTGACCTTGAAAATTATGTGAAGGTGACCAAAATCGACTGGAACTTGCACCTTTCCTAGATGAAGCTTGGTGTCAAATATGGAGAAAATCCAGTGAACGGTTCTTGAGGTATCTCGCTGACAAGCTTAACATGTAGCTTAACATGCTGAAATCTTCAGTGTCGCCATTTTAGGTGAAGGTCACCAAAATCAACTGGGCCCCTGCGCCTTCCCTAGATAAAGCTTGGTGTTGAATATGAACAAAATCCGGTGAACGGTTCTTGAGATATCTCGCTGACAAGGGTAAAACGTTTAAGTCCCCTTGTGACCTTGAAATGAAGATCAAGGTCACCAAACCTGACTGGGACCTTTCTGTTACTGTGATGAACCTAGGTACCAAATATGAAAAGAATCCAGTCAACGGTTCTTAAGATATTCCAATTCATACGGACGAACGGAGCCTAATACTATACCCCCCCGCTTTGCGTTAAACGCGCGCCGGGGGATAATTACATATTTTAAAAGCATATTTTTGATGTTTTGTATTGTTTAGACAAATACCCCTGAAATGTACGTCTCACACAAGGATATCATGACCATTAGCAGTTCCAATGTTGCTTCCGGGTTTTTTTCAACTTTCACAATAAAGATCAGTTTTCCTCTGTGCAAAGATAGAAATGTTCTTCGACATGATGCTGTCAGGTAAGACAGAATTTCATGCACTGCACACAGTAAAATTATTTCACAGAACTAAATCCACTCACTGCTGCATGGAGAAATCGAAATGTTCACTGACACAGACGAAAAGTGAGGTTATACGAGTTTCACAGCAAACAGGAAACTGGCGATCGAGTAAACATCAAAACGAATATCAATCAAGTTAATGAACAGTGCAAAAAAAACATTTGGGTTGGAAGCAGTTTATAGGGTCAGTCAGGAAATCAGTTTCATGACACCACTTATGGATTCACAGTTAAGTACTTTCCAGGGTTCGAAATACCCCATATATTAGTGTGCCATGGCACGGTAAATATTGAAATGGCACTGCTAAAAAATGTTCTCGGTGCTCTTTTGACACACCTGATTTTTCAGAGACATAACTCACATTTAGTCATTTAATCCCCCAAACAATTATTTTTTTCCAAATTGAATAATACCATACATATTTGAATGCTCATAAACCCATTTCTTTATTTAACAATAAATTTCAAATGATCATCATCATTGTTATTTATTCTAAAACATGTGGGCATACTCAATTTCTGAAAGGCACACCTAAAATATTTGTCTGGTGCCCTAAGGCATAGTATTTCTATCCCTGCTTTCAGCTATAGATAGGCAGGATCTTTTCAAAACTACCCACTATTCTTTTTCATCTCTGGTGTTCTGAGTTAGTACCTAGTCCTGCTTGACAAAAGGCAAAAAGATTAAGCGTGTTTACATTTTCTGTCGGTTATATTGTGTCTGCAGCAAAACTGTAGCCCTGAGAACTACTTCACAAGTACAGCTCTCAAATACTACTCACTCGTCAGTGATGATTACCATCACTGGATCTTTAGTTGTCAGCAAATTTAATGGTCTTACTATAAGAAGCAGCATATTTCAGGTGTGTGGTTAAAGAGAACTTAGAACACACTTCAGCGTGTATTTATGCCTTTAATTCAACACACCCAGAACTCTTGGACAGCCAACAGCAACCAAGCACGATGTAGCCTGGTATGTCCACAAAGTGAATGAATAATTAACTAGCTATACATAATACACATGGTCATCCACACCCAGAAATTGAAACTGACCTATGACAAATGAACAGTGATGAAACCAGTAGTGTGAAAAAGAGTACAAGATTTCATTAGTGTATTTACATTGATCAGACGATCACATTTCACATGTATTAATCAATACTAAAGGAGATTTTGGTATTTATTGAGTACAGCTGGCTCCCAATGGAGAGTTGACACCTGTGTCAGATGAGGGAGATTGAATTTCAGATCAGTCATCGGTTGATTGACACAAAACCTAATCCATCATTAATTTTTTTATTGTTTAAATCTAACACAGGTCTTACATGAAATGTAATTTCCAAATAATTGAGGCGCTAATTTTCTAAAAATATTCTCTCCCTCTGTAAACCCCAATACAAAAAAGAACATTCAATTTAGAGTGCTGTTCTGTGATTTATATACTCCTCACAAAAGTTAAGCAACAAGTATTTTTTCCACCATATTTTCTTCATGGGTATATGAAGTTATTACTTGGCTGATCTTGTGGTCATCAGACGAGGTACCATGATGACAGGTGTGGAGGTACCGAGATCTAAATTGTCACACCTGTGATCATTCCGTGGCTCAGCAAGCAGGTCCTAACTTCATCTTCATGGATGACAATGCCCGGCCCACATCGAAAGCAAGAGTTGTCACTGATGTTCTTCAGACCAACAACATCACCCATATGGACTGGCCTGCAAGGTCTCCTGACCTGAATCCTATTGAACATGCTTGGGACATCCTCGAAAGCGCAGTGTACGCCTCCTCCGTCAGATCCTCAGACTCTGGATCAGCTTGAACAGGCATTGCGGAGAGAATGGCAGAACATTCCACAACAGACTCTAGACAGACTCATCTGGTCAATGCCTAGAGCGCCTTGAAGGCGCGGTATTCAGGTCAATGGTGGCCATACACGTTATTAAACTTTGGATCAGTGCTCAAAACTGACAGTAAAAGTGTTTTCAGACATTTTCATACCCTGATGCAAAACACATTTTAGTACTGTAATATTTTACTAATTACAGTATTCGGCATACGATATCCCATAAGAAATATTCAGAATGAAACAAGACTTAAATAGTTTCCATTGCAATGAATGTCCCGTCTGGGGACCTTGGAATATCACACAAGCAGGGTTACAGCCAATGAACACTTCATGATTTACAGCTCGGTGCCACATCTCTGAATGGCTACAAATCACAATTATTTTACTGAATCTATGCATCAATCTTTTCCTCTGTCACTTTCCTTCTCCAAATACAAAAGTGAGCCCTGAAGGGTTCCAGATTGAAAAAACACACCATATTTTCTTCATATGGAATCATGCTTCAAAGTTCACAGTAATGGATGAGAGAATTCTGTTACCATAGTAACAAGGAATAAAGTCACAAGGGGGTTTCAAGGGCGAATTCCTAACACTGTTCATATGGTTGTAACACAACTGTTCTTCCAAAACTTATATAATGTATTTCAAAACTCATTAGTCTGATTTTTAAAAACACATATAATCCTGAAATTTAGAAAAATCCCCCCTCAGGATCAGTACACAAAAACATACACTGTGGGTCTTGACTCAAGGCTGTGTGAAGCTGCTGGAAACCATCAATAATAGCAGAAGGACATCAAAAGACACCCCACAGTGATTCTCTGTGAGACCCTCAAATTGAGAAAATGTCACCTCCCTACAACCACCCCACCCCTATGCACAAACACCTCCCAAACATCTGATCACAGGGATGCTGAAAGATGCTGATAAACCACAGAATGTGATCAGGGTGATCAAGATCTCCTGACATGATCCTGCTTCAACAAACCTCTCCACATCTGCATCCTTGATATCAAGTGCAATACATTTCTACCATAATACTTTGAATCCATCGTGCCGCGTAAATGTCTGTCCAGTACACACAAGTATAGAGAATGTTTGCAGAAAAAAAATGCACTGCATCTCTCTGGACGCACATTATTATTCAGGGCTCGATTGAGTGCTTTGTTACTTGCACTGGTGCAACCCAATATTAAATAGTGCAACCTAGTTATTAGTCTAACTTGCACCAGGTGCAACTCAATTTTTGATTGGGTAAACTCTGAATAAAACATCTAAATAATTCAATAGCATCTTTCTTACAGTACATATTGCAATAAAAGCAGTGCAACTGGAATTTGCTGGTGCAACTAGGTTTTTATCTTAGGTTGCACCTGGTGCAAGTAGGTTTACATATCTTAAATCGAGCCCTGTTATTCATTGTGGGTCATAACATCTCTTCATCAATATGCCATGTATAACCAACCTCATATACCCAGGGCTAGCATTATGGTAAACTTATATTGACCCCTGAATCCATTCCCAAAGTCCCTGCGATCACAAATTGCCCAACCTTGATTGACCAATCAAATACTGCCATATGATAAAGACTCAGCATGACATGTATGGCGTTTAAATGTCTTATTTTTCAGATACAGTTTGAAGTGCTTGTTGGTTCAAGTGTCATGTGGTCCAAAGATCATCCATCTCTACACTGTGTGTACGTAATATGATAATGCTTGACACTGAACAACACCACAATATAACCCTGCTTCAGATGAACGCTACCTTGTTGCATTCCCTAAATATCAAGAAGTTTACTAATACAGTACTCTGAACACTGGGAGTTTTAGTGAAATTCGGACATATTTATTTTTCAAATCAATGGTTTGTAGATACATACGCAAGAATTTTTATAAGATCTGCACACTGAATGAGGACAACATGATGGTCTGTGAGGTATTATATCAGTTTTCCAGCTATCTCTAATAATAAAGGGGATTCATTTAACAGTGCTTTGAACAGTATGTGAAATTAGAAAGAAGAACAATCTTTCGACAAAACTGGGTTTTTTTTTTAACTCTGTCTTACAATTAGATCAAATGAAAAAGCAACGAGATATTACAACCTCTGCTTGACAGATATAGTGATTGAGTGAGTGAGTTGTGTTTTATGCCGCTTTTAGCAATATTCCAGCAATATTACGGCGGGGGACACCAGATATGGGCTTCACAAATTGTTCCCATGTGGGGAAGAGAACCCAGGTCTTTGGCGTGACGAGCGAACGCTTTAACCACAAGGCCACCCCACCGCTCCTAGAAATGCTGAATAATGCAAACAAAGATGTATTTTCTTACCATAAAACATCAGTTAGTTATCTTTCATTATCTTTACAATAAAACATGTTTCTTTTTCATTCATAACTAGTAAGACTAATTTGAAAGTCGAAAATTATATATTTCTTTCTTGGCCACCTATTTTGACTTCTAGGCCCAAACCAGAATAAAAGGTCTCACAATCATTGTTAAACTATTAGTAAAATGAAACCTTTTATCAGTGTATGCATACAATTATTTCAAAATCACATTTCACTTGCATCTATACAAAAGTGATTTTAGGGTATATTTATTTTGTTTGTCTTGAGCAGTGAAATGAGACAAATGTTTCCCCACAGTACTGTGAATGATGACCAACGGCTTGGTATTGCCCTCTGGGAGCAGGACAGAACAAGGTGACGAGAGATACTATGCAAATATAAGTATTCACAGAGCAAGGTCAGATCAGATAAGCAAACAGTGCAAGTGTTAGTTGTATTTCCTTTACTTAACAGCCAGGCCTGCCGGCTTAATGTGGAGCAGCTCAAACATCTGATCACTGGGATGCTGGAAGATGCTGATAAACCACAGAATGTGATCAAGGTGATCAAGATCTCCTGACATGATCCTGCTTCAACAAACCTCTCCACATCTGCATCCTTGATATCAAGTGTAATACATTTCTTCCTACTTTGAATCCATCGCTACCACAGTGTAATTTTTCAACCAGATTATATTGTAAGATTTACACATGTTACACAGCTGTCTAATCAAATTAGTGTCATATGCAAGAGAAATCTGTGCTACAGGGTTTTACGTGCCGTGTAAATGTCCGTCCAGTACACACAAGTATAGAGAATGTATGCAGAAAAAAATGCACTGCATCCCTCTGGACGCACATTATTATTCATTGTCCCACAACACATCTGTGACTTTGTTAAGTGTTTGGTTGTTTCTTTCAGAGCAGTAATGTGCATAATTTCATCCATCAGTCCACATGATCAGTGATTCATTCCAGGCTCTAAAGATATTATCATAACATACAGTTCTCTCCACAGTTACTTCACTTGACCCTGATTTGGCCCACTATTACCCTTAAGACTAATAATTGGGAGTTTCCGGGACACCCATGTCTGTGAGTTGAGAGCTAAAACCCTGGTGATATATTACTGATAAGAAGATGGACACATTGACATAATCTTAAACAACAATGGTGATTAACATACTCAGGGTAAATATAATCATATTCTTGTTATGGAATGGAACTTTATTACTCTTGATAATCATAAATGCCACATCAACTTGGACAACTCGGTCTCTCCAGCACCATCTTTTCTTGGAAAGCATTTGAAAACCCACAATTTGTCTCGCATAAAAAGAAAAAAATTCATAAATAAGGATTAATAATGGCATGACCTGTGAAGTTAGCATTTGAGCAATTTTTAAACTCTGCGTAGAAAGGTTAACTGCATAATCATAATTTTCCACTGACACTACTGACTTCAAAATACTGACTATGTATTTCATTTGTGCACTATGTGTACTAACCAGCCGATTCAACACATTACCTGGAGAGGTATTAACATAAGCAAGTTTGCTATTTTACCAATCCAGATTTCTTTGAAATAAAAATATGTTTAAACCAAGTTAGCATGCATCAGTGCATGTAATCCCATCTTGTACTACTTTGTCAATAAACTTCACAGAGCCTTTCATCTTCCTTCATTTTCTATGGTGTTCTCACAACATTTCAAAGCAATTTCTTGCTGCTTCATAAAATGACTGATGAACATGATGATAGAGCAGAAAGTAGCAATAAAATATGATGTAAAATTAAATTATTCAAGATGAAATCCATCTGATCTTAATCCGCCATTTGCACCCTGTTGTACATGAGAATTGAGACTAACATGAGCTGAAGCAAGTTTGGCAATGGAAAATGGAATCATAATGGCTTGTAGAATTTAGATTTATGAAGGATTTATGTTGTCACACTTTGTACTTGTAGACCTTGAAGTGACTTTTATCACTGCATGGTTTGCTTGTTCTTTTACATAATTATCAACAATCAGGATTAACGAACCATAACAAATAACAAATTTGACCAACAAACCAAATATTCCACTATCAAAAACTTCATACCAGAATGATACCACAGGGATCGAGTTTGCAATATCCAGGCTACATTAACGTTGGTAAATTATTACTAATGCAGGTAGCGTTTATTGTCAGGTTGCACCCAGTGCAGGTAACATTTTCCACCACAAGTGGATGGCCGCAGTGTTACTGGTATAATTTCCATTATTGAGCAAGTCCTATCGTATCATGTTTATCAGGTTAATCAATAACTTGAACAAAAAAATGTAAACAAGTCTGAATACATGCCATAAATTAGTCACGTACACCACACACTGTACACAATGTTATGTTACATACCATGAATGGTCAGATGTCACTGTGTAATTCAGCATTTGTAATGGTGGACACATTGATTTAGCCAAGCAGAAAAGAAATTAAATCTATGAATGAAAATGTTCGTCAAAAAACAGCAATCTATCAAAACATCCTTTCAGAAATTGAGTAATCTGAATGTTTCTGGAGATAGTGAAGTTGGTTATGAATATCCTGCCCATCTGCTGATAAAGAATCGTCAGTTGTCGGCGACAGTGACAGGGTTGTTTATAACATGGTGCAGACAATATTTTGATGGTGCAACCTGATTAATTCACTTGGTTGCACCTGGTGCAAGTAGTGACAAAAAATTGAATCGTACCCTGTGCAAATGTCATTGAGACGAAAGGAAATACTTCAGAACATAAGTCAATCAGTGATATGGTTTACTGTGCCTTCTAAGCACTTTGAGGTGGGACACAAGAAGTAATCAGGAGTTACTTGGGGTTTCCTTGACATTTTCTTAGTGTTTTAGGTTTTGGAGTCCAGGGCCTTTTGTCCCAAGATGACTTAGACTAATGCTTAGTCCCTGAATATATATAATTTTGATAGTAACAAATAAACCCATTTCAATTGAAATGGAGCCCCAGTGAGAAATTCCTGCTTCATTCAGGGCTTTAGCAGACTAATAGTGACTCTGTCTCATTCGAAAGAATTTTGTCAACTCATGACACCAGAAATGGGCTTTTGTCCATGCCAAAGAGCTGAAGGGGCAGGGAAAGTTAACAGCTGAGTGGTTTCAGCAATACGTTTAGTGGAAGTATCTAAATAAGTTGAAAGGGTGGGTTTAGAAGTTGAAGGGTCGGTTTAGAACTTGAGAGAGTGGGTTTAGAAGCTGGGGGAATGGGATTAGAAGCTGACGGGGCGGTTTTAGAAGTTAAGGGTGTGAGTTTAGAAGTTGAAGGGGTTGGTTTAGCATTTGAGGGGTTTGATAAGATTTGTATTTTCCATGAAATGTCACTCTTTTACAAGGAATTTCAAAACCTATTAGCATTGACTAATGTAATGCCATTTGTGCGTACAGTACAAGTTAATGACCAGCGACCAGCCAACCTCAATACATCAGCTGAGAGGAGCGAACACATGTTACACTTCAATCAATCCACTATAGCTGCACAACAATACCATAAGATCATATCCCAGCCTGAATTCCATTCTTGTAATTCAGAAGTGGGGGAGTACATTATACAGCAAAAGCTGTGTCAGCAATATTAGGATGTCCGTATAGTTTTCTGTGTTTCCAGTCACCCATCAACCCTGAAATTTTATTCCAATGTGAAATACTATAAACTATTCTTATCTCAATTTTCTCTGCTGCTGTGGAAGTTCGAGCCCTGATTTGATAAAATAAATGTTCTTTCACTTGAACACTCCTACAAAACAGGCCAGTTTGATCATTCTTCATCTATATTTATGTAAAAAATTGTTCCCGAAGCAAACCTGCTTGGTCAACAATCAACAGATTGACAGGCAACAGAGGGTAAGAGACCTGTTCTAATCCAGTATCCAGAGTCTCAGTAACAAACACCAACTTCAACCCAGATATCAAAGGTGAGTGAGTGAGTTTAGTTTTACGCCGCTCTCAGCAATATTCCAGCTATATGGTGGTGGTCTGTAAATAATCGAGTCTGGACCAGACAGTCCTGTGATCAACATCATGAGCATTGATCTGCGCAATTGGGAACAAATGACGTGTCAACCAAGCCAGCGAGCCTGACCACCTGATCCCATTAGTCGGCTCTTATGACAAGCATGGGTTACTGAAGGTTCATGCTAACCCGGACCTTCACAGGTGAGGTATCAAAGGGATACCTTGTCAATGATGGGTCTGAATTCTAACCAACCAAGGACATTTTAGGTCCAAATTTAGACATATGTCAGACATATGTCAAATTAATTTACTGTTAGTTTCTCAAACATTACTTTGTTTTCTGAAATCCTTCTCCAAGCCAGGCTGTCATGTCTTGTCTTTCATATTGCCCCAATAATGGCTTGGATATATTACATTTTGCATATCTCACTTTCATAAAGAAAACTGATTTCAAGTAAAAACACTCCTTTTCAAATAATTCATGAATATTTGATTCTTGTCGGGGCACTACTCCTTTGGTCATGTCACTTGAACCAGAGATTGGAGAACTGCAGATAAAAGCATCATACATCATTCAACAGATAATGACACTGTCAGGCTATTGTGGGTACTTCATATGTCACCATGAAGGCGATTCTGCCTTGACAATATTTTGTTATGTTGTATCGACATGAGCATGATGATTACAGACTTCAGTCCTAAATGCATGTGCTCACAACCATCTTATTGATTATAGGTAAAGATTTCAGCATTGAATTATTAGCTGGCTTAAAAAGGTGCCAGTGGCAATGCCCAAAAAGTTCTTCAGGGATTTACAGGAATTACTGCGTCCTATACGCATAAAAATTGACAATGGACGCAACCAAATTTATTACCGCTTCCACAGGGACTCAGAAAAAGTCCAAATACTTTTTGTAAAAATTCCAATCAAGTGACAATAAGTTATCACTGAGTTTGCTACTAGCTGGGTTATGGTATTATTTGCAATTTAATTACTGTAACAATGTGATGATCAAGATACACAACACAACAGTATTGATAATCATATTTAAGTGTCTGGGACCCCCATTTTGTTGTCCAGGACACCCGAAAATTAAGAGTATGAGTCCCAGGTACGAGTCAAATACAGGACTCCATGTAAATCCCTGGTTCTTGGTGCATGAACGGAGATCTCAAATCCATATAAGCCAATGTTTATTATACACAAGGGCATTTAGAAACAAGCAGTTGTCACTAAGGTGACATAATCCCCTGCCGCAAATTATCAAATCAAAATTAAAGAGTAACGAAAGTGAAGGTCGTAGTTTAAGATGAAGTTAAATGTCAACAAAAACATGACCAGTCAACCTCTCTTGATATCTTGCTCTGTAGCTGTTCAAACACACAAATATTTTCAAGACTCTCTTTGACGTTGACATGAATGTCATGGTGTATGAAATATGCAAAAAACAGTAATAGAGAAATGGATTATCAAAAAACATTCAAGAGAAGTCTTGAAAGTCTATGAAGAAAATCCAGTGAACCGTTCTTGAGATATCTTGCTGACAATCTTAACATACTGAAATCTTAAAAGTGTCGCTGTGAACTTGAAAATCATGTGAAGGTCACCAATCTCGACTGAGCCCTGCACCTTCCCTATATGAAGCCTGGTGTCAAATATAATGACAATCCAGTGAATGGTTCATGAGGTATCTCGCTGACAAGCTTAACATGCAGGTTAACATGCTGAAATCTTCAAAGTGTCACCATGACATTGAAAATAATGTGAAGGTCACCAAACTTGACTGGGCCCTGTGCATTCCCCAGATGAAGTTTGGCGTCAAATATGAAGAAAATCCAGTGATTGGTTTTTGAGGTATCTCGCTGACAAGCTTAACATGCAGGTTAACATGCCGAAATCTTCAAAGTGCCGTCGTGACCTTAAAAATTATGTGAAGGTCACCAAAATCAACTGGGCCTGCACATTCCCTATATGAAGCTTGGTGCCAAATATGAAGAAATCCAGTAAATGGTTCTTGAGATATCTCGCTGACAAGGGTAACAAGGGTGAAATGAAGCTCAAGGTCACCAAACCTGACTTGGACTTTTCTTATACTGTGATGCACCTAGGTACCAAGTATGAAAAGAATCTAGTCAATGGTTCTTCAGATATTCTAATTTGTACGTACGTACCTACGGTCAGACGGAGCCTGATACTATATCCCCCACTTCGCACTAAACGCGCGGCGGGGGATAATTAATGACTGTATTATCAATCCCATTGAGTGAGTGAGTGAGTTTAGTTTTATGCCACATTTAGCAATACCACAACAATATCACACCAGGGGGACACCAGAAATGGGCGTCACACATTGTGCCCATGGGGGGAATCAAACCCGGTCTTCAGCATGACAAGCAAATGCCTTAACCACTAGGCTACCCCACCACCTTCAATGTCAATGAATTGGTAGAGGTAAACTTACCAATTACAACAGATTATCTAGAATTTTGTTAAACAACATTCATTATACAAAAAGTCTTAAGTTGAGCCTAAGCTTATACGAATCTATATTTAAACCAGCAGTTCCATAAAAGTTGTCAATGGACAACAGCTGACAGAATTATAATTCATGTGGACTAGGGCTGTTACTATTCACTCAAGTGTTCGATGAATCGAACCATATCCCTCAATTCAACAGAATATTCATAATCATCAGAATCAAGAGTCACGAATGTTTTAAAAAGGGGTATTGTTACTTGAATTTGGAGTTGTTTAACAAAGTGAGATATGCAAAATGCAATATATCCAAGCCAGGCAGGATTATAGTCAACAGTCTTCTATATTTAATTTGACATTAATGTGGTCACTGGCCATTGTCGTCATAAAATAACACTGACAACATGGTCCAAATTTAACAACAAATTTATTTTGTTGTTTCACTGAATGCAACAATAATATGTGAACTGCAGATCTCTTATTGTAAATGTTACCCAATATTTATGATATATAACACATTCACCTATATTAGTTGATTCATTGCAGCCCTAATGTTGGCTTCATTAACAAAAAGACCGCTTCCGTGGTGTATAGTATAGAGCGTCCGCCCGGAGAGCGGAAGGTCGCGGGTTCGATCCCCGACCGCGTCATACCAAAAGACGTTAAAATATGGTACGTGTTGGTCCCTGCCTGGGCCTCGGCATTAATGGGTACAACAAGGACTGGTCGGCTCGGAGTCAGTATAATGTGTCTGAGTGGGGTATTCATGCTTCACTGCGGCATGGTATCTCAGTAGGCTAGCACTATAAAACCAGCTTCAGTCTGGGCTAGTACAAGCAGGCGCACATACACATACACACGCATGCACGTCGTCATATGAGCGAAATATTCTCAAGCACGACGTAAAACCCAATTTCACCTCACCTCATTAACAAAGATACTGATTGCATGATTTGAAGAGAAACATATCAAACCATATATTTTAGTTATGGAAATTTTGTTGCTGGCACTCAATTTGAAAAGTACATATGTACATCTTCATGCCTATGTGCATACAATGTACTTGAAATATCCACCCATTATCTGGCAGTACTAGCCTCGCAGTCCTGATAAAACTGTGCTTATTGATGCACCTGGAAATAATTCTAAACTCCAAATGGGAGTATGAGATGACCTGTGACCGATGCTGTGTTCGATGCTGATCGATGTATTACACCATATCAAACGTGTCATATGTACATGAATTAAAGTATAAAACAATGGCTGGAGCAATGTACATTTTTCTATATGAAGTTTTAAACTGTTTCTTTTCACATACATCATGTTTCATTTACACAACTATCATCAAATTGTCACTTATTTCATTTGTTTCTCGCCATAGAGCAAAGAATATCTAGACTGGGTTCGGTAGACGTCATCCTCCTGATGGGATGTATACAAATTGTCGTCATAATAGTAGTACTTCACGTGTTTCACGTTTTCACATGTCAACGAACGTGGAGATGAAGTAAAGTTTTATCAACTGTCAAAATCAAACACAAATCTGACCCCGGAATCGTCGCATTCATCTTCATACACAACCGCGACAAGCGCATTAGGCCGAGAGATGCCGGTTGATTGTTGTTAGATGGGATTAGTCGTGCATAGGGGTACCGCGATCTAAGTTTCCACGAAACTGCACGAGGCATTCCGGGAGTGCAGTGAAAGTGAAATTTGCATTTGTAATGGTACTATGTTTCACTACTTCCATGTACAGTTTGTTTAGTTATTGTCAAATGAAAATGCCTCACCAGAATTATGCTGAGGAACAGGAGCACTGTGTGTCCTTTCGCCATGTTTGATGCCACGTTATGTTTCCAAGTTATGAGCATGCGCAGTGCTCGAGATTGCCAATGACAGTCTCCATTGGTGATGGGCACGCTGCGTTATCTCCCGGCCCATCCGTTGATTGATAAAATATTAAACCCACGTGGCACTACAAGCATACAGTTCAAGACACAACATGCACAATTCCACTAATTAAATCAATAAATAAGTCCTCTTGCTATGTTTCAGCGAGTTAACTATATTTGCCAGTATGCCTATCTGACGCCACTCGGCTATATTAATGCTGTCAAAAGCATGGTTCAGGCGTTTTTCTAAAGTATCTATGATTAGGTCTATCTGTGAGTCTCTGTGTGTAAGTACGGCTCTCCTAAAATAATAATAAAGTACGTTTACATAAAGAAAACAGCTTATACTTAACTGCTAGCCGTCAACATGCAATAAGAGTGATAAAAATATACTGATAACATTACTGGTCTCTTTATAAGTTTTATGACAAAACGCCAATATCTGGGTTTACAGAAGTGATATACCAACGCTCACATATAACGAAACCGAATGCATTATTGAATGGAATGTTTTGTAATTGTTACAGAGAGTGAGTTTAGTTTTACGCCGCATTTAGTAATATTCCGCAATATCACGGCGGGGGACACCAGATATGGGCTTAACACAATGTACCGATGTGGGGAATCGAACCCGGGTCTTCAGCGTGACGAGCGAACACTTTAACCACTAGGCTACCCCACCTCCCCTGTAATTGTTACAGAGTGGGCCGTAATTACAATTGATAATATTTTTCATTATTATAATTCCTTTATCTCACAGAATCATTTAAACTAACAGGTACATAGTTCTTGTGTCAACTATATAGTTCTGCACTCGAGCTATTGGTGGTATTTGGGATATTTATCAAAATTATTAATACCTAAACCTATAATATTCTACTTCCTACCTCCTATTCATTTTAGCGTTCAATGTAGACTTTAAATATATATTTTTTCAGGGATAATTTCTCATTTTAGATCATTCTATTTTGTATATATCTGTCTCAAACATGTAGACATACGTATATAGAACTTATAAGATATTGACTGGAAGAATCACACGATGATTACTATAATCCTAACTAATTACTCTTGACTCGATTATTTATTATTATTGCTGGTATATTGCTGAGTGCGGCTTTAAACAACAATTAAATAAATTTAAATACTGCGGTAAACTCTAGATACCGTGTTGTGTATATGACATTAAGACTATTGAACACAAGTATGTATGTTACACATCTGTAGACGGGGACAATCTCAAATACCTTTCAGCTGATCGCTTACATTTAAATTCAGTGCTATTGTCGCGCCATTTTAACTGACACCCAGTAGAGATGACTCTGGAATACGTTTGGAACGGTCTCAATAATTGTATTATGCCTTAAACGTCTTTACTTACGTTTATTTATAATTTTGTTGAAAATGTTTGGGTAGGACCTTTAATTGGATTAGAACCCTAAACCACCAGGATCCTTATCGGGATCCTGCAGGATCGGGATTGTCGTTCTATCAACACAACAAACTGTAACAAATTTACCATATACGGTTCTTGCCAACATGCAAAAATATTACTAAAAATATAACGCACGTACACACATACGAAGGTGACGTGAATTTCGGGTTTAGCGTCGTGCTTGAGAATATTTCGCTCATATATATTTAGCCCACTGAGATACCATGCCGCAGTGAAGAATGAATACCCCACTCAGACACATTATACTGACTCCGAGCCGACCAGTGATTGTTGTACCCAATAATGCCGAGCGCCAGGGACCAACAAGTACCATATTTTAACGTCTTTTGGTATGACGCGGTCGGGGAATACACACATACGTATGCATATTCGCATAGTTATCTATATAGCATTAATCCAGATACTTAAATATTACAACTTTGTGCGAACACTGTAAGTTATGCGACTTTCTTTTATGGACAGATTTTTAAAAATATAAATGAGAATTTTACGGTAAGAATGTTCATATATACTATTTGTGTGACGTTTTCCTGTGATACTGATTCATGAAGAGTTGTAACAAATAGCCATATATTTCCTGGTTAGAACCTTTGAAAGTTTTGAAAGAGTTATGTATGCACGTATGTATTTCCCCTTTCAAATGCCGTCTTTATATTTGAACTTAATGAACGGAAACAATCATCAATCAGTTTCAGATGCATGTGTCAGAGTCAAGTATTTGTACGTGCGCACACAGCTAAAATAATAAAGATTAGTTAGTGTGTTAAGTAGAAAGGTTTAATACTATGCTGCCATTTATTTAGCTAAGTACATTTTACACGTACATTTAACAATAAGAATAGAGTATATAACTTAGAATATGTGTTATGTTTCATACTTTAACGTGGTATGTCTTAAAATATCTATTTCCAGTGTAAGCTTTTCTTTCAATTTAATCTCTAATTGTCATACTGCATGCTTTTGACCTTCAGCTTTCCCAGCGTGTCTGGTCGGGACATTGTCTCGTATACAGGACAAGCTGGCCATAGCTAATTATAAACTTCAATATGTGGAGGATTTCTAGTTAGTTATATTTATAAATAGGATCAGCTGTGTAATCCAATTCCGATTTGATTTATCTATTTGGAATGCATATTGGATCTTGCTGTTGTGATTATCCGTACAATTGAAATGTTAAACTCTAAACTAAAGATATATTGTTGTAACCTATCTGTAATTGCCAGTGAATGTGCGCCTGTATGTTTCACACACACGTGCGCGCACGCACGCACATACACATTTTACTTGAATATATGGCCAAGATACAGTTAACCAGATAGAATTTAAAGGGTAACTGTAGCCTACACATATTCATAAGATTCTGTTTCATATTGTAATTTCATTGATTCAGGATTCAGCTTGTCTCATGTGCACCATGCACAAGGGCGGATTTAGTCGGTTAGTGCGGGGTGCGTATGTTTTGTAAATGCTATAATTCGGATTCCAAACTCTTATCATATTCTAAACTTAGGTCAACTTCAGGCCATCGTAAAAACATATATTTATCATAAACTCGGTTATTAGGCCAAAGGAAGGGAGACACAGCATGGGTTTAATTATCATTGCGAATGCTTAAATAAATATACTCCCTCGTTATATGGCTAAAATATATTTAAGTCAATCACTATGTATACTCCCGGTGTTGATCCGGGTTAAATCTATATAGATTTGGTCTGCTGTTTTGTGTTAGCTTTCTTTGGAGACAAATGGAAATGTAATCTGGTGATGAGGCTCGGTGACAGTGGATCCCGTTGTATACGTTGTTCGCGGTATCAACCACATGGTTTGTCTAACCCAGACGCCTCTGTGTGTACATGCTTAACCATACGACTGGAATATCCAGGCGTGAAATATACAACCACAAATTATTTTTACATGGATCCATACTCAATACAGAGAAAGGAATTATTAGATCTCTAAACCTGGTTCAGTTGAATACATCGTCCCAAGGCGAACGTGCTCCAGAATGTTTTATGTCACTTGAATTGTCTTGATTATCCTCTTTTTGGAAAATCGGTTGCGTAACATTAAGTAAATATACTTGTCCACATCTATCAATGGATGTCCAAGTGAAGGGAAACAGCGATAATGTATTTACAGACAACCGCGTTCCTAAACCCACGTATCCATATCATGGGATCTGAAGACACGACATATTTATATATTATGCAAATAGTTCATCAAAGTCGGGAGTATTATAAAGATTAACGCGCATTTACAACTGTGGAAATTCTTTATAGGATGAAGGTGAGGTGAGGTGAAATTGCGTTTAACGTCGTGCTTGAGAATATTTCGCTCATATGACGACGTATAGGATGAAAGAGAAGGTGGGGTAACTCACTGGTAAAAGCGGACGCTCATCAAGGCGGAGGATCGAGTTCGATTCCCCACAATGGTACAATGCATGAAGCCCATTTCTGCTGTCCGCTGGTTCGATATTGCTGGAATATCAATAAAAACGATGTAGAACCCGACTCACTCACTTACAAGATGAGTGAGTGAGTGAGTTTTACGCCACTTTTAGCACTTTCCAGCAATATCGCGGCGCGTGGGACAGATATGGGATTAACACATTGTACCCATGTAAGGAATCGAACCCGGATCTTCGGAGTGACGAGCGAATGCTTTAACCACTAGGCTATCCCGCCGGCCCAGTTATAGGATGAAGACACGAATCAGTTTATGGATAGTATATATTAGCCTTGTGGTATTAGTGAGGTACACTCACGAACTCTTGTTCTTCCTACTTACACATGCTTATCAACTGCTTCATAATACGATGTTAATATATATTAAACGTATGTTAGTAACTGACTACACCCGGTGGAACCTTTCTTTAAATATTTGACTAAATATAAATGCCAAAGTGTTTGGAAACAGCGGTTCCCTCTCTATGTCCAGACTAGCCAGTTGCGTCACACCTTTTAACTCATTTAGGTCACCGTCACTGAGAAAGGCATGCCTTTACTAATCCAGCTGCCTTTTAACTGGGAAATGAGTCATAGTTGCCGTCAGAAATGTATGTTTATTCACTAATATTTATTTATGTAAACGTCAAATTTAAATGTGGTGAGAAGACTCCACTTGATATCTGTTTCAACGCAAATAGTTTTCTTGTATTCACGTATTGTGCTGCCCATGCATCTAGGTTGCAGTCGCTTTGTTCCCCATACTGCTTACACATTTCGCACGAGCCACATCTTAATTGGGGATAGGTGTTTTATGTAACATTTCTCACAATGTCACCGAGGCTTACGTCGCATACCTCAGCAGCGAACCTACACCATGACCCTCGGAGCGTTTGGTGCGCAAGTAACAGTTAGAGAGAAATGGGCGACTCGTATCGCCTTACTGTACAACACAGTAGCAGAATAGTAATAGTAATAGTAATATTCCGCTTATATGGCGCTCATATCCAGGCACATTGCTTGCTCACGGCGCTACGTACATTACTATCCCCAGTCATAGGACACTATCGTACTTTCCGATACTTTTTCAACTCCCTGGGGATTGTACAGTCACGGAGTATCTTCACATGAAACAATACATCGTAAGAACTGAAGTAGTCGCTTGTTCAGTTACCAACTGGTTTCATTCATAAGAAGTTTGAAAAAGAGAAAGAAAATGAAGTAAAAAGAGACAAAATATGGCCGCCCACATCACATACTGGATATCCCGTTTTCCAATCCCACAGAACGGTAATGACGCACATTTATTCATCGCTGAGCCACATGAGGGCTTCGTGTGTCAATTGGCTTATTGGTAATAAAATATGTGCACGACAGTTTTACGTTTGGCTGACTGGGTCTAGTGTTTACGTCACGGTTATCTCGTACACATAAACCAGTACAACAGGGACTGATAGTATGATTTAAGCCATACGGCACAACGAATCAGGTGGAAATGTGCCGAAACCACACGTTGGTTACAGAAAGACTTTTCACACTGACAAGGATATAGACTCTTGCTGTAAAACTGAAATGTTTTCTGCTACCGTTCTAGATGACTAATAACGCGAGTATTATATCACCTGCAATTATTGCTTGCTGCCACACGTCGTCATAGGAGTGAGTGAGTATGGTTTTACGCCGCTTTTAGCAATATTCCATTAATATCACGACAGGGAACACCAGAAATAGGCTTCACTCATTGTACTCATGTGGGGAATCAAACCCGGGTCTTTGGCGTGATGAGCCAATGCTTTAACCACTAGGCTACCACACCGCCCCTCGTCACAGTGAAGCTGTCGGCGCCCGATGAAGTCACACGGGATTTTACAATGTTACTCTAGTGTTTTGGAGCTAAATTCTGTGTAAAGGTGTCTGCTGTTAGACTCTTGTCTGTCTGTTCAAGTGACGCTGAAAGAAGTCAGTTGGTCTTTTACATGTAGGGAACACGCAAGACATGACAGGACCTGCAGATTGTTGTTTAGATAGATTTGTGCTGCTCGGGTCCTTGGGGTTTATTTTTGGCGTTACGGAATTGATTCCTGGGGCCCCCACGTTAAATTGGCAATGGGAGTGGCTGGAGATCTTGAACGTTACGTCCTTGAGCGTTATGGTTGACATTTATGAGGAAAAGCGCGTTTCCTGGAGGTCACAAGAAATGCCTCGCTATACTATCACGTCGACTCGTCCATGAGTGGATCTCTTGGACAGCTCCTGGTGCCAGGCCATCCCCTCTACATCTGTACATAAGGGCTCTCCCTTCAGTCTGTTGCAGAACTAAACGACTTTCATCCGTGAACAGCTCCATCTGCTTGTCAACGCCGTACAATTCTTGAGTATTGCAGTCTGAGAAGTGTTGGGGTCAGCAGTACCTGTTGACGACGAGACGAGAGGCTGTGATACCTGAAGTACATACAGACGTCTAAACGGCCATCGACTTATGGGGTAACACGGTGTTGTTGCTGTCGTCGGCGTTGTCGTCACGAACCTGTTGTTTGTGTTGTCGAATTGTATATTCGATCATCTTCTTGTGTTATGAAACACTATCTACTTGCTGTGTTATGACATTCGGTCTTCTTCTTGTGTTATGACTCTCGATCTTCTTCTTGTGTTATGAAACACTATCTACTTCTTGTGTTATGACATTCGGCTTTCTTCTTGTGTTCTAAGATGCCTAGCGGTTAGAACAATCGAAAAAAAATACATTATCAGACAATAAAGGTATATTTTTATGGATTAAACTTCTTTTTTAATTTCTCTCACAACGTTTCGAGACCATTCCAGGTCCCTTCATCAGGTGAACTGGCAGTTAGGACTATGACGTCGTCACTATGACGTCATAACTGAGTTATGACGTCACAAAAAGAAGTTTAATCCATAAAAATATCTTGGACATCAATGTACAACTTCTAAATGCCACTGAAAGACATAATACAGGTATAGTTTTTTGATGACGTAACAATTGAATGACGTTATCCCGTCACTGCGCCATTCTAGTGTGCCGTCCCGTAATCGAACCATTTTACATTACGTCACAATGTAAGCGACGTCACGATGCATGTCAGTTGTCATCGCCTCGTACGGCCTCCTACAGTAAACTACTCCGTTGCATCCCGTTTCTTGGTTTGCAGTTGCTTCACGCAGCTAACATCACTGGTGGAAACATTACGTTTATGTTTTACGACGGTTAAAATGTGTCAATTCGACTCACAAGTTTTCAGCGACACGGTAACGTTCGCAATGTTTACGTTCCCACATTGCAATCGTGGAATGTCGCTTGACTACTCAGCTTCATCTGGATGTAATGATCTAAACTTACGTTGGTGGTAGAAATGCGACGTTCATATTGCCCTATATGGTTTACGTTAATGACAGATGTAATTAAAATAATTCAGAGAAGATATTTAATCCGAACGTAAACCGTGCATCAAACTGTTATCATTTGTTTTTTTCTGGTAACGTTCGTCTTAACGTAGGGGGGCAGACACATTAATAGAACAGCGCGCCAGTTATCCCTGTGCGGGGATTCTTAATTTAGGTCACCGACACCGTCGTTTGTTTTCTGCCTTAAATTAATTGTAATTATCGCAAGCGTCCTCGTACTTTAACTATAATAGTTCAGGGTGAAAGTTTGTTTTATCACACTATACATGGTGGTAGAGCGAACTGTATTTCTTAATTATGACTCTCGATCTTCTTCTTATGTTATGAAACACTATATCTACTTCTTGTGTTATGACATTCGGCTTTCTTCTTGTGTTATGACTCTCGATCTTCTTCTTGTGTTATGACATTCGGCTTTCTTCTTGTGTTATGACTCTCGATCTTCTTCTTGTGTTGTGACATTTGCCTTTCTTCTTGTGTTGTGACATTCGCCTTTCTTCTTGTGTTATGACATTCGCCTTTCTTCTTGTGTTATGACTCTCGATCTTCTTCTTGTGTTGTGACATTCGGCTTTCTTCTTGTGTTGTGACATTCGGCACCCTTCTTGTGTTATGACTCTCGATCTTCTTCTTGTGTTGTGACATTCGCCTTTCTTCTTGTGTTATGACATTCGCCTTTCTTCTTGTGTTATGACTCTCGATCTTCTTCTTGTGTTGTGACATTCGCCTTTCTTCTTGTGTTGTGACACTCGGTCTTCTTTTCCTTGGCCTGTCATCTGGTGGCTCCTGTTTGCTCCATTTAAGGTTGTTTTAAGTATAAACAGCGAAAAAACTAATGCTGTTACAGGTTTGTCCGGGATCGATACGATCAAGATATAGACCAATTATAGATTTTTAATATCTGTAAAAGGCAACTCCGAAGATGCATAGTCATTCTGTTACAGTGTCTTCTATTTTCTTGACATTACCTCAACCAGGAAATATATTGTGCGGGTTTGTTTTTTTCGTGACTTACCCGAAAGAGGACGAAAGATAATTACTCCAAAATACATTTGAACACGGAAATACATAGCTGACGTCGACCACATTTTATTGAGACATTTGTATTTCTGTATTTACTGGTGGTTCCCGATGTAGCGAATGTGACAATCGTATAGTAGCTGCAGCTGGGAGCAGGGGCCCCACACATCTGTCAACAGATCCGACAGCACGTGCCACACAGCTGTCAACATTAGGCGAAGTGGTACAAGATTTTTTATTTTTGTTTGTTTTAAATTCTCCACAGGTAATCCTTTGACATGTGGTTAGGACGTGTGTGTGTGTGTGTGTGTGTGTGTGTGTGTGTGTGTGTTGTTTAACGCTGCATCCAGCAATATTCCAGCTATATAACGGCGGTCTGTAAATAATCGAGTCTGGACCAGACAATCCAGTGATCAACATCATGAGCATCTACGCAATTGGGGTACAATGGCATGTGTCAACCTAGTCAGCGGGCCACACCACCCGATCCCGTCAGTCGCCTCTTAGGACAAGCATGAGTTACTGCAGACAAAAAATTATTCTAACTGGATCATCATGGGTCATGTGTACTTGGGCTACGTTTGCAGAGCTATCTAAATATCTTTTGGCATGACGACTGGGTATAGAACTAGCGACCGGCGCCGACAGACGCTCTATCCACCCGACCACGGAGGCTGTTTAATGTTTTAATAAAGGTTGTGACATTGTTGAGAATTTGTCATTTTGTGTCCAGTCTTGATTCGCAGCTTACACCTGGCATTCTCCCTGATATGCTATATCTACATGTATAAGCTGCTTCAGGTGAATGTGTGTGTTGTGTACCCAGTGATCCCCAACATCTAATACCTACTGAAGTCTGGCTGGGTCACTTGGTTGTGTCAATGCGCCTCGACGTGGTCAGCTTGGTTTAAACATCTCGGGATTGTCTGGTCCATTCTTATCCTATCAGGTTTTTCAGGCAGTCATCATGTAGCTGGAATGTTGCTGAGCGGCAAAGGTTTATTAGTTTATGCTCACAAACACTCACACGTACAGTACAACCAGAAATTATTGAGAATTTAAGATTGTAATTTTATTTTTGTTTTCACTCATTACTCACGTATTAAATGTGAATATTAGCAGAAAATAACTCCAGATTCAAAGACAGGTGAACAGTTAGTATTTTGTCAAGTCACTATGGGCAGCAATGCAGGCTTCAATGCCGAGGGGCATACTACTGATCAATGAAGTTAGAAAGTCGTGGTCCATGCTGTCCCAATATCGGACCACCTCTTCTTTCATTTCAGCAATATTTGTCCGATTTTTCTTATTGACACTTTCCGTCATAAGTCCCCAAACATTTTCTATTGGATTTAGGTCAGGGCTATAGCTGGCCAATCTAATAATGTCATATTTTGGGTCCGAAACCAGGCCTGTGAATGCTTTGAACAATGTTTTGGATCGTTGTCCTGCTGGAAAATCAAAAAATTTCCATAGAACACGTGAGCAGATGGAAGTAAATATCCCTCGAGAATATCTGTGTACCGTTCACTGTTCATATTCCCTTCAAATACACAGAGGGGCGTTGCCCCTAACCCAGATATGCCACCACACACGTTGAATTTCGGACTGTACTTTGGGCGCTGATACAAAGGTTTTTCAGTTTGTTTGGTCCAGAATTTCAGTGTATTAGGAAACAGCCACACAGAACTTTCATCTGAGAAAATCACATTGTCCCAGTTAAAATTTCTATGCTGTAAGCACCAGTTCAACCTTCGCTCCTTTTGTTCAGGTTTCATGATCGGTGATGGAATTCCTCGACTTTCTGCCAACCCATTGCATGCAGCTCAGTTCTAATTGTCTCCCTACAAACAGCCACAGTTCCCCTATCAATCATATCCAGCCTTAAGTTTACTAAACTCCTTCGTTCGTTTTTAGAAACAATAAAATACCAAGCCGCCTCCTGTCACCGACAGTCAATTTTCTGGGCCTAACTGCACCTCCCTGTTGCTCAATGCCATATCCATTTGCAATATTTTTCAAAACACGATAAACAGTGGACAAAGGGATGCCTGTTCTACTTGAAATCACTTTAGCTGATCTGATGTCCTTGTTATAATACTCTAAAATCAACTTCCTCTTCTCTAAATCATCCATACTGAGGATCACTGAAAATGTCTTCTGCAAGCAGGTAAACAAAGGGGGATAGCTCTTCACAAACTAATGAAAAAGGATTAACGGAGTTGTCTCTCTTGAATGAAACTTGATAGCTGGTCAACGTTTTTATACTAGAAATCCAACTAAACATATTCCTAAACTTCTCAATAATTTCTGGTCATACTATATATATTGTTTCAATATCACAACAAATTTAGCTGTATGGTATAACAAGTGTACTAGATTGGCAATTATCTTTGTCAATTATAAAGTGAAGTAGCCTGCTTGCACCTATAATACAACCTATATAGATCCTAATAGCTAAACTATTCCACAGGTGTTTATAACTTACAAGTCTAATCTGCTTCCGGGTACTACAAAAAGTCGTCATCCTGCACAATGCGGAACACACCCGCACAACAATTATCAAAATCTGTTGCGCTTATTATGATAAATATGTTATCTGTAGATCTCAATCTGAACACTTCGGCCTGACAGGTGGGTGAGAAAAGAGGGCCTCCATATATATCACGGTGGGGGCAGCAAGCCATCTTGTCTCCGTCACTCGTTAGTTGGTTGGTTTGTTGTTTAACGCTGCATTCAGCAATATTCCAGCTATATGGCGGCGGTCTGTCAATAATCGAGTTTGGACCAGACAATCCAGTGATCAACAGCATGAACATCGATCTACGTAATTTGGATACGATGACATGTGTCAACCATATCAGCGAGCCTGATCACCCGTTAGTGGACTCTTACCATAAGCATAGGTTGTTGAAGATCAATTCTAACCCGGATCTTCACGGCTCGTGACTTATTCGGCACACACCAACACTCAATTAAAGACACTCAATTTCAGCAAATAATCCTTGTGTATTTATTTTAACTTGAATTACAATGTCTGTACAATTCAATACAAATCAAGGAACAAACTGTGTTCATTCAGCAGTTGGATATTACTCACCTCAAGTATATAATAGAAATATACCTGATCTGTACATTAATCAAAGCCTGGGGATAGTGGGGAGGGGCTCTGATCCAGTAAGATTGGTGTCAGGACGGTGTCATATTGTGCCACCATTCAATGTGACATAATTTCACATTTAACATTTTAAACTGACTTAATCACTAACTCTTACATGCACACTCCCCAAACGTCCCCCCACCCCACCCCACCCTCTCTCCCTCACACACCAAACACATGCACACACACACATCTCACTGGCATTCCATCCTCCAGTCTATTATACCAACCTACATTATTATCATATCAACAATACTCAGGACAAATTTGTCCTATCCCTGGTTAATACATCAGGTCAGGGCGCGCTTGGAATAGAACTCAAGATAATTGGTTTCAGATATGCCCAATGGATACGAGTTTCGTTTTCCTCTGTTTTTATCAACATTCCAGCAATATGGAACACCAGAAATGGGCTTCACACATTGTACCAATGTGGGGAATTGAATCTGGGCGTGATGAGCAAATACTTTAACTACTAGACAACCCCAGTGGCCCTCAAGGGATACCACTCTGACTAGAGTTTTGGCAGTGCCTCAGAAAGCCAGACCACCCATCATCACCAGCACACATGAGACACAGGAGAAAGTTTCTCCAAGTCCAAGTTTGTGACAGTCCAAAGCATGTAACAAGCTTTTCCTTTACTATTCTTATATTATGAAAATTATAAACACATGACTAAGATTTTGGCACAGTTGGAAATCTGAAGAGCCATTTTCATTTTATTTTTACAATGTTTTAAGTAAGACTAATTTACTTCTAAACATAAATCTCTATTTACTTGTTGCAAAACAAAAATCACAGACTTGCTTTGTTTGATTGCAAATATTCTTAGATTTGAGTCAAAGAAATTAACCTAAATTATGTCAAAACTTTTAATTATTTCTTTGTATTTTCCTTCCCTTGCATATTGATCATGTAAATCTATTAAAAAAATCCCTAAAAATCTAATTAAAAACATTAATAGAAGAGCTGCATAGTGTTTAAGAACAGTGGACTACAGCAAAATACTGTCCAAATGATACATACTGCAATATATTGTCAGGGTCAAGTATACCAAATAAAAACAAATACCTAGTTTCATTATTATTTTAGCATTTAACCAGAAATTTACACTGAAATTGATTCACAACTGAATGACATATTTCTCTCATATTGTTATCTCCCCTGAATCGATAACTTTGAATTGGCAGTGCTGATAATATCTACGTTAGGTTCCAGAGAAAATCAGTGTCAATCACTGTCACACACTTCAGCTCCCAAAATATGATAATACCTATCACAATATAGACACGTGTATCGCTATGTATTGAAAGGCCTTGCCAATGCACCGCCCTTGCCTCAACATGGAGCTATCCGGTTATTATAATATACATGTATTCTGAAGGATGTCTTTGCCTAAATCAGTTTAAACATGGACACAGTAACAAACAACCTCCTGTTTGATTTTTGGGAGATACTGGTAGATAGATCAGGTTGTCAAATACTGAATATTTATTTTCAGATTATTGATCATATGTTATAACTTGGACTTCGGGGTGTTCTGAGATCCGTTACTATCATCATCTTCATCCCAGCGATATGCAGGCAGTTTCTTGTGCTCTGAAACCACGAAATTGTAAGCAGGATTTCTCAACAAGTCATATGCTATCAAGCAATGTTGCAAGCATCCATAATTTATTTTGTTAGATAAAAATACAAATAGAGTCATAAAATGGTTAAAATATGAAATATTCCCTGGAGCCATTAAAATGCTTTGTGTCAATGATGATGTAATATGGAGATTTAACTCTGTGTCCATCAAAATCAGTGTTCACCTTTAGCCAGTGACAGTGTTAACACAGTCAAGTCACAACCAATGAACATGTTCAGTCCCAAGTAGTAGATCTACGCATATGCCACATGACTACAAATTAATGGACACAGATGATTATTTGAATATCATTGTAGAGGTGACCATTTTGAAAAATGGGCTGGAACCTCTTGAAGAAATCAAGATGTAGAAAAGGTAATTCTCCATGCAATAGACCTAAGGTAATACTCCCTGCCATAGACCTGAATCACCTGTCATTTTGCTTATCAGTTATTTTGTACGTCAGAGACAGGTAGACATTCATCAGCTTTTCTCCAGGTCATACAGGGGACTCACCTGGCATTCTCTAGGTGAAAAATAGCTTAAGATTCACTTCACTATTCTGCAGGTCATAAAGGGAAACTCAACTAGTATTTTGGCAGTCATAGAGGGGACTCACATGGTATTTTCCAAATCACAGAAGGAGATTCACCTTGTATTACCCAGGTCAAAGGAGGGGACTCACCTGGTATTACTCCATTCATAGAGGGGACACACTTGGAACTTCTAAGGTCACTGAGAGCTCATCATTGTATTACCCAGGTCACAGAGGAGACTCACCTGGTATTACCCAGGTCACAGAAGGGGACTCACCTGGTATTACCTAAGTCACAGAAGGGGACTCACCTGGTATTACCTAAGTCACAGAAGGGGACTCACCTCTAAATTACCCAGGTCACAGAGGGGACTCACCTGTTATTACCCAGGTCACAGAATCGGACTCACCTGGTATTACCCTGGTCACAGAAGGGGACTCACCTGGTATTACCCAGGTCACAGAATCGGACTCACCTGGTATTACCCTGGTCACAGAATCGGACTCACCTGGTATTACCCAGGTCACAGATGGGGACTCACCTGGTATTACCCAAGTCACAGAAGGGGACTCACCTCTAAATTACCCAGGTCACAGAGGGGACTCACCTATTATTACCCAGGTCACAGAATGGGACTCACCTGGTATTACCCTGGTCACAGAAGGGGACTCACCTGGTATTTCCCAGGTCATAGATGGGTAGATGCTTGATCCTGCGTCCACTTTAAGGCTCTCTCCTGAGATGAAGGATGCAGCCGGAGAAAACAGGAAACACACAGCCCCAGATATCTGTGGACGTAGGTAAACATGACGTGTAGGTCCTTTCCCCTCCCTATCTTACAGTCCTAGCATATAGGTTCTGTATTGGTGCTTACAACTCCTATCGCCAGTAGGTTCAATATCAGTGCTGACAACTCAGCTTAAAGTCTATAGGTCCTATACTGAGGCTCACAACTCCTAGAGCTTCTAGGTCTTATTCTGGTGTTCAAGCTTGTAGGCAATATGCTCACCTCCCTGTGTGCTGTATATGAGTAGATATATCTGGATATGGCATCATAGAGACGTGTAATGTATCAATATCAATACCATTATAAATATAGTTCAACAATATGCATGCATCCAGTTTACATCACCAACAAGCTGAACCTGTTATACCTTAATCAATTTGAAAGTAGTGTGTATCATAGCGTTCTAACCATACATATTTGATGTATGTCTAAACGGGCTGTGGGGGTTTACCTCCTCTGTAGTTCCGAGACGTTTTGCAGGCACAAAAGGAATGTTGCGGGCAAAAAGATTTTTATCTCCGTAGTTGGCAGCAGCAGTCTCTGAGAAGATGGAACTTCCCTGCAAGTACAAGACAATACTGATGACATATTCTGTTCCAAACCAGTTACATGATACATACTGTCTCAAAACAGTTACATGATACATACTGTCCCAAACCAGTTACATGATACAAACTGTCTCAAAACAGTTACATGATACATACTGTCTCAAACCAGTTACATGATACATTCTGTCCCAAACCAGTTACATGATACATACTGTCCCAAACCAGTTACATGATACATTCTGTCCCAAACCAGTTACATGATACATTCAGTCCCAAACCAGTTACATGATACATTCTGTCCCAAACCAGTGATACATGTCCCAAACCAGTTACATGATACATTCAGTCCCAAACCAGTTACATGATACATTCTGTCCCAAACCTGTTACATGATACATACTGTCCCAAACCAGTTACATGATACATACTGTGTTACATGATACATTCTGTCCCAAACCAGTTACATGATACATTCTGTCCCAAACCAGTTACATGATACATACTGTCCCAAACCTGTTACATGATACATACTGTCCCAAACCAGTTACATGATACATACTGTCCCAAACCAGTTACATGATACATTCTGTCCCAAACCAGTTACATGATACATTCTGTCCCAAACCAGTTACATGATACATACTGTCCCAAACCAGTTACATGATACATTCTGTCCCAAACCAGTTACATGATACATTCTGTCCCAAACCAGTTACATGATACATACTGTCCCAAACCAGTTACATGATACATTCAGTCCCAAACCAGTTACATGATACATTCAGTCCCAAACCAGTTACATGATACATACTGTCCCAAACCAGTTACATGATACATACTGTCCCAAACCAGTTACATGATACATACTGTCCCAAACCAGTTACATGATACATACTGTCCCAAACCAGTTACATGATACATTCTGTCCCAAACCAGTTACATGATACATTCTGTCCCAAACCTGTTACATGATACATACTGTCCCAAACCAGTTACATGATACATTCTGTCCCAAACCAGTTACATGATACATTCTGTCCCAAACCAGTTACATGATACATTCTGTCCCAAACCTGTTACATGATACATACTGTCCCAAACCTGTTACATGATACATTCTGTCCCAAACCAGTTACATGATACATTCTGTCCCAAACCAGTTACATGATACATACTGTCCCAAACCTGTTACATGATACATTCTGTCCCAAACCAGTTACATGATACATTCTGTCAGTCCAAACCAGTTACATGATACATTCTGTCCCAAACCAGTTACATGATACATTCTGTCCCAAACCTGTTACATGATACATACATGTCCCAAACCAGTTACATGATACATTCTGTCCCAAACCAGTTACATGATACATTCTGTCCCAAACCAGTTACATGATACATTCTGTCCCAAACCAGTTACATGATACATTCTGTCCCAAACCTGTTACATGATACATTCTGTCCCAAACCAGTTACATGATACATTCTGTCCCAAACCTGTTACATGATACATTCTGTCCCAAACCCATGATTACATGATACATTCTGTCCCAAACCAGTTATGATACATCTGTACAAACTGTCCCAAACCAGTTACATGATACATTCTGTCCCAAACCTGTTACATGATACATTCTGTCCCAAACCAGTTACATGATACATTCTGTCCCAAACCTGTTACATGATACATTCTGTCCCAAACCAGTTACATGATACATTCTGTCCCAAACCAGTTACATGATACATTCTGTCCCAAACCAGTTACATGATACATTCTGTCCCAAAAGTTACATGATACATTCTCAGTCCCAAACCATGTTACATGATACATTCTGTCCCAAACCTGTTACATGATACATTCTGTCCCAAACCAGTTACAGTTGATACATTCTGTCCCAAACCAGTTACATGATACATTCTGTCCCAAACCAGTTACATGATACATTCTGTCCCAAACCTGTTACATGATACATTCTGTCCCAAACCTGTTACATGATACATTCTGTCCCAAACCAGTTACATGATACATACTGTCCCAAACCTGTTACATGATACATACTGTCCCAAACCAGTTACACGATACATTCTGTCCCAAACCAGTTACATGATACATTCTGTCCCAAACCTGTTACATGATACATTCTGTCCCAAACCAGTTACATGATACATTCTGTCCCAAACCTGTTACATGATACATTCTGTCCCAAACCTGTTACATGATACATACTGTCCCAAACCAGTTACATGATACATACTGTCCCAAACCAGTTACATGATACATTCTGTCCCAAACCAGTTACATGATACATTCAGTCCCAAACCTGTCACATGATACATACTGTCCCAAACCAGTTACATGATACATTCTGTCCCAAACCAGTTACACATACATTCTGTCCCAAACCAGTTACATGATACATTCTGTCCCAAACCTGTTACATGATACATTCAGTCCCAAACCTGTTACATGATACATTCTGTCCCAAACCAGTTACATGATACATTCTGTCCCAAACCTGTTACATGATACATGCTGGCCCAAACCTGTTACAGTATACATTTGTCCCAAACCAGTTACATGATACATTCTGTCCCAAACCTGTTACATGATACATTCAGTCCTGAACCAGTTACAAAGTACAATCTGATTCTGACTTTGAGATAGAGTATGAGTACCCCAATGTCACTGAGTTTTAACTGTACAATACAACAGTTTATGTCAGTATAACTCACAGGGGCTACAGAGTTCACTCGCACACCATCAGATGCCCACTCAATGGCCAGCGACTTGGTGAGATTGTCTACAGCTGATCGGGCAGCACCTGTGTGACTGTATACACACAAAAAATTCCAAAATGAAAAAAGAAATTCCCATGAGTCAAGGTATAAAACAATGAAAAGAACACTTGATATAATTTGATATCTTGTTATAAGTTCAGTTTACAGGTATGTTAGTGTTGAGCTGCTGCAATACATTTTGTCACAAGAAAACATTTATCCAATATTCAGGTACAAAATTACATGAATGATTTAAACAAATCAGCGTAAGTAATAGTTGTATGAGGATGTAATGTCGGAGCAAAAATTTCACATTTCAGTTTCAGACCATTCAATGATTCATCCAGACCTATGAGCAAATTCATATATTATTTCGAGTGAGTGAGGCGGGGTTAATGCTGCTCTAAACAGTATTTCAGTTATTCCACGTTGTTTAGCTAGATGTAGTGGTGGGGTCATACACCTCTGCACCAATCAAAACGAGTTTCTGAATCAACGCCAACAACAACAGTATGATACTGTCATAAGGGTTTAAAAAACAGCACAAAGGTATAAAATATCGTCTAGACATAATAGTAATTATGTGGCAAATGATTAAAGTGTACAAGCTCTAGTGTTGTCAGTCAGCCATGTATTCAGTGTAGCTTGCTCACCACATTGATGGGAAGCCCTTCCACATGTCGGCGATGATGTTGACGATGACACCTCCATGCTCCTGCATCCACTGATTGTAGACTGCAACCATCGACAGAAAACTGTCTATATACTGCACAGTAACTGTAAACTCATTTTCAAGAACTTTTTGTTTTACAATACACAGCATGTTTTCTGATTAAAGGCATGTCAAACACAGAATAAATGTGAACGCGCAGGTACATAAGTTATCCGTCTCCCATGCCGATGGAAACAAATTAAAGGACTCAAGGCTGAAATTATGAATTGTTCTGGCAGGGTATGAAACTTCTAAAAAGTTCAGCCAGACCACAGGGCCGGTTAGATGTAAAACTTGCAAGCCCTGACTAAACTTACCTGCCCACAAAATATCTTCATACACATGTCTAAATTTTCACCTTACTGGTGGGCAGGTGAATTTGAGAATCTGGCAGTCCGTGTTGAAAAAACCCTGTCCCGGGCGGTCGGGCAGGCAGGTATTGCAATCGCTAGTTCTGGGTTTCATTGGGATTATATGTATTTCATTTGTAGCTACATACTTTAGACAGAACGATTTGATTTCAGGGATTAAATGTTAGTCTACAGAAGCTACATATGAGTATTAATTTTAGAAAATTTGAGGGATGACAAATTGAGAAACTTTTTGCAGGCAGTTGTTAGGGAGATGGAAATACATTAACAATATATGTGGCCTAGATTGCTACTGAATGATTACTAAATGATGGTTTCGAAGTGTGCACATCAGGCAACAGGAACCGGTTTCACTGTACTAATAAAATTAAAACCGAGCCATACCCTTCAAAACAAGGTAATTATTTTAATGTTTAAGTAACAATTAATGCCTTTTCTTCCTTATCAGCATAAAAAAGGGTCATATTTGCCTTGCCATCACTTCAGTGAAAATGATATTAACAATCGGATTTATTCTGATAATTACTGCAGACCTGGTGTCAACATCAGCCTTTAGATTATGTCAAGATAAATCTGTGATATGTACCTTCCCTGCAGCAGAGGAACGTCCCTGTGAGGTTGGTCTCCACCACAGCATTCCAGCCCTTCAGGGAGATGTTGGAGGCCGGACTTGGGAACTGTCCTCCTCCATTGTTAACAAGAAAGTCTATCCTACCAAAGGCGGAAAGTGTTTCAGACATCAGATTTTTCACCTGAAACCATGCTCAAACTGATTAGACAATTTGCTTTAGACCACATGTGTTTTATTTCTTCCGTTACATAAAATGAGACAGTAAGATAAAACATACAAACAGTATTTCCATCTTCTACAAAGAAGAAATAGTTCCTTTAAGATCTTGGTTTTTTCACTCTTTTCGATATTTTCTTGTCAAGACACAGGACAAAAGAAATGTGAGGGTTGATATGGGATAACATACAATAAAAACGTTTATTTTCTTTCATATTAAATTCTTTTAACATTTTTTGATTAAATTATGAGTTACATACTTTTATGGAATAACTTAATTGATATATAATAATTTGTCTGACCCTCATAAGTGAAACACAGAGATAAACCACAAAACTCAAACAAACTGAAAGTAACTTTCAGCTTTCAAAACAATTATTAATTGTTTACATTTTCTGCACTTTCTGGTGTTTGCAGATACCATACAAATACAACATAGCTTAGATATTATGAATCTAAACTGAAACCATGTTGACATAATCATGAGCCTGACCTGATCCTCTTTTCGAATGTTGCACTGTATGTGTTTTAGCTGTGCAGGTCCACGTCCCTGTTTATCTATCTGCTTGCACATTTCCACAGCTGACTTCTCCAATCGCTCAGTCTTACGAGAAGCGATCATCACCTTGCATCCTTCATAACAATGCAAAACATGATTGAATCATTTCACATGCAGAAGATATTGAAGTTAATCAAATGTTCCATAAAGAGCATCTCTCTTGTATCATGTATAGTTGCTGGGATATGGTTTTGAAAGAACTGCCAATATATATGAAATTTTAAAAGAAAAATGACAAGAGACATTTTTCAAAGAAAAAAGACAAAGAAAATGCAATCATCAGAAAGAGGCCTTAGTTACAGAATTATCAAAATTATTTTTCATACAAATTAAAATTCACTGTACACAGCATTACAAAGAGAAAATTGTTACAGAAGAGAGTCAAGAGTTGATCTAAATTTAGAAATTAGAGCCTACATGTTTGCCTTCTTTTTCTATGTCAGCAATAATTCCAGTTGTGATAGTTGACTTGACATAATCAAGTTTGGACCGGCCAATCCTGTGATTGCATTTTGACAACTGATCTATGCTACTTAAACACAGTAAAACGTATTAACAAATCACAATGATGATTACACAACGACTGCATGTCTGCTGCCAAGTCTAAGGGACGTAACTCCGTACACTGACTTGCATCTGGAAAACCTGGCACTGGGTTGAAAGCGCGTATTGTTCGTTCAGGCAACACAGTTACAACCCCGTTTATTTAATCACACGTCATCTTTTCAAACAAACGAAAGAATCAGTGTTTTGTTAGGTTTTGGATAGACATTATCCGCGAGCCGTGGCGAGGTTCTACTGTCAAGACGTGACCGTGCATTTGTGGCATGTCTTGACTCAATGACTGTTGGACCCCATCGCGGCACTCGGCTAAGCCAGCAGAATTCTCCGACCTGTTTCTTTACCACTGCCATGCACTGACTCGCTTTCCCTCTACAAACCTAGATACAGGAGTTCAAGAGTTATGGCCTTTCCTATTCCAGTTCCTCCTCCTGTTACCACAGCAACTTTGTCTTTAAAGAGACCAGCTCGAAACACACTAGCGACTTTTGAACTTGGAACCACCATTTTGACCAAAGACGTATCACGTGATAGGGGAGAAACAATTTATCACTGTGAATAAGGGACCGATTATTGAATATATTTTACTGTTTACAATGCCGTGGCGTCTGCAACTTGGGAGTCGCGATCGAGTGGAATGTGTTATTGTTTTACCCTGCTGTGTTATTTGTATGTAGACAAATTGATATTCGTAACATTCCTTAAAACTTTCCCACGTCGGTTTCTTTTCTACTTACAGACATTTGTTGCAAATTATGTCCATAGTCAAACTCTAGTTTGGCTCAAAAGCGGACCGATGAATTGCGATCTAACTCGAAAACTAATAGACATATAATACTCAATGAAACACTGATCATAATCAAAACATCAGACCAACTCTGTGATTTTTTTGCAGAATTTATGTCCTAAAAATAAGAAAGTTGTTTAACAAACTATCATCAAAATTTTGACTCGGTTCACTATTTGGTACGAGGGAGGGGTGCAAAGAGAGGAACAGCCCGGTGTGCCAGAAAGGATGGAGACGGCACAGCACAGGTTAATGAATCATTCTACCATGGCTACGTGAAATGCTCCAATTTGATTGGTCAATCACAAAATCAGACGGTATCAAGTTTGGATTGACAATGCGTCTGATTTCACGGGGGGCGGTGGGGTAGCGTAGCCATTTTTCCCTCCCCGCTATATATAGCAACATGCCGTTAATAGTTCAAATTAACAAGCTTTAAAGTGAAGCGTCAAGTTGAAACAATGGGTAAAGTTTTACAAATGACATGATATTTAAATTCACTTTGGGACTGCCGTGTGAGTACATCAAGTACATCAAGTAAGCATCTTTATCGCAAAATGTCTTTTTCCCCATATCTCACAAGCCAAAACCTCTCCTCGTGGAAGGACGTGGCGGTTGTGTGACTTAGAGTCAGCTCCGCGCCCCATTCAGCAGCTCGCGTCTTGCTCAGCAGCCTCATCATCCCGCTCGTATAACAAAATCCCGTCCCCAATCCCGGCCCGAATCCCGCTACGGAGATCCCGATCGCCTTGCGAGTGTTGGGCGAACCTGCGCGCACCACGCCATCGTAATTTCGGATCCACAAAGCTTGAAACTTCACTCTGCTCTTATTCGGATCTGTGACGGCGCCGGCGTACTGCGCTCACATTGTGAGGACCCGCGAAGCTATTTCCTTATTATTTTCCGTGTACTACTTTTCTGCGGAGCTTCGTCTGCATTTGAGGTACATATTTTACGGATTTGATGAAAGTAGTTGTGAAAATGTGTAAGATCGGGACATAGTACCTTCTTGCACGCGCTAAGCAGCTGGGAAGAGGCAATCATGCTTAGAGGGACCATTATTCGGATTTTATGCTCGCTTGATGCAAATTCTTGTCGCGTAAAGCGGCTCGCGGCTAATTTCGGATCCGACAGTGAGATGTGTATATTCATCGTAGCTTCGGATCCTAAAGAGGCACGTCCCCGTAGGACCAACTCAATCCGTCCGTATGTGAATTAGCGGCTATCTCTTGCACGCGCCGTGTTGTGGAGGGCGCAGCGCTGCGCTGTATGGGTCAGTTGTGAATTCGGATCTCTTTAACTGTTGCATAGTGGTTTGGGGGAATTTGTCTGCAGGTGGTAGATAACATTTTATCTACAAGGATCGAAACTAAAAATAATCCCCCGTTCCGACATTGAAATTGTAAATACACTTAAATAAGTAAGTAGTAAGTAGTAGTAGTCAGATGATGGTTTTTCTCTCTCCACAGTCAACCTATAGCAAATGAACTAAAAATTGGCATATCCCCAACCACGCGCACATTCAACCCGTACCCAATTACCACTGCAATTACACCCCCCACCACCCACCCCACCACCACACACACACACCCATCTCCTTCCTCACCTCCCAGACGCACAAATAGTAAACGCGCTAAGTTGATTGTTGTTACATAATATAATTAATATTTGTGCATGTACACAATTCAAGATATTATTTTTATTATGTCACATATTTTTTTAGTTGTGACGAGTGATTGTCGTTTTCTTGGGACATACGAGACAAAGACGAGCGTCTTCGCTCACAGTGCTTTGTATGTATGTACGTATGTATGTATGTATGTATGTATGTATGTATGTATGTATGTATGTATGTATGTATGTATGTATGTATGTATGTATGTATGTATGTATGTATGTAAACAAGCAATCTTCGATCTGCATACATAACAGCAGTTGTGGGGAAAACACTCCATATTTGACTTGGTGATCCGATCCAAGTTTTTGACGTGGCCCATTCTGACAGTAAGTGCTGCGCCTGGTTTTGAAATATGTATTTTCACGGATCCCTTCGGATCTGCTAGCATAACCGCGTCTTCACCTTCGAGCGCCGTCCACGCCGAGCACTCGATAATGTTACTTCGGATTCGCAAGCGTGTGCCGTGGCCGTGTTTCAGATAGTTAATACGTATTTGTGAAGCATGTCAAAACTGTCAGCCGCGCGCACCCTCGCCACACTGAAAAGGATTGGACGGATTAATAGAAAATATTCGGATCCTTTCCCCCACGTTCCTTTGAAACATGACAATTTCGGATTCCTATCAATGACCTGCTGCTAGTTTATTTGATGGACTCCGATGTAAGAGCGGTTAAGCATTCTGGGAAAAAGGAGTACGCTACGCACATTATTATTGAATGAAATTCGCGTTTGAAAAATGAAAATACCAGGAAAACGTATGCTGTGGTCCAGTGCGCTTTGGGCTTTAGGTTAAGGATCAGGGCCTCCTTTCACAAAGCACTAAGGTGATCGTAAGTCACTAAGGTAACCTTAGTGCAGTGTTAAAGAAAGGGAGTTAAGGTTAACCTTAGTAAAGGTTGCTTCTTGAAAGGAGCCCCAGTTTGGTAACAGTTGAAAAGACCATATTCCAGTTCGGTAACAGTTGAAAGACCATATTCGCCCAGCTGATTGTGTAATTCTAAACTATTTACAGCGCTCTTCACATTTGCATTATCGTCAACATTCTCCGACCAGTAACGTGTGTTGTGGATCGGATGTGACGATTCGAAGTTTGATTGGCTATTGCTTCTGCCCAGATTGCCTTTGCTGGTCAGTTGCTATCATGTCTCCTTTGTGCCTTTGTGTCTTTATATGCCAAAACAACGGAATTGTCCGTCAAAACATTAATGACTTGTTTGCAATATTCTTGATCAATGACTTCTGTTACATACATATTGCCAACAACTGTCCTTATATTGGATGACTCCCTCCAAACTCTTGAACTACAGTTGACTGAGACTACCCTCAAGTTCACTTTTCGAAGTTAATATTGTCTCAGCAAAAGTGATGAAACAGTCTATTAGGAGCCATAAGCAAGAAATCTTCCAAAGTTACAACAACCATGCCGCCAAATTTCGAAATCAAGTTGCTTCTTGTTAAAGTAGAATGGCTGCAAGATAGTCCCAATAGTAAAACGCACCAATTATAATAGGAAGTCTTCCACGTAATACAATGGCTGCAAGATAGTCCCAATGGTAAAACGCACCATTTGTAATATTAAGTCTTCCATGTAAACGGCAATAGGTCTCGGTCATCAACACGAACAGACACGGGATGAAAACCACATTTCACATGAGTGTGACCTTACAAGTAGTAATCACGCCTGGACACCTGTTTCAGGATGATGCTTTAGACTGTAAATGATACGAAACTGTCCTTTATTTAATTTTCGAAACGCACCCAACTGACGATGCATACACAGGGATCACAACACGCTGTTCTACAGCTCCTGCGGCTTCATGTCATCAGTTGTAAATGACATATTGAACAAATTGCTAAATAGATCACAGGCCACGAAGACGACCAGCGCATTGTCTGCTTCCGAAACCACTTTGCCTGAGGATGTTGATGGGTGGAGCCACAGGCGAATATTAAAGCGCAGAAGAACCGTAATTAACATGGATGGGTTCAAACTGACCGTGTACTGCAACTGCTGAATGTTAATCTTGAATAAAATGTAATCATTTTAATCATTAAACTCACCAACCATTTTCTGCAGCACAAGTACAAACCGTTGATGCATGTATTAGTTCTAGAATTGCCACAGTTATCTAAATAGGATTGTATCCTCTAAGGAACCGTAACTGATCTAAATAGCCATTCGCAGTTTCACTGTGCTGGAGTTGGTACTTAGACATGCATGTAACATAACATCGTAGATGTTTCAGTTTCTCCATTCACAATGGCTAAGATTCGGTATTTTCACGAAAGACAAAACAAGTCGAAACCCATAACTTAATTGCATGTCTTCAAATCTTTACATATATGTATATCAAATTATATTGATCAGCCTAAATTCGGTTTCTCAACAAATGCTCTTTATGTGTGTATATAGATCGTGGCAAATAGGAGCCAGGGCTAAGCGAAATTCTCTTTATGAAAAGTTTGGGATACGAGTAAAGCGTACGTAAAATCATTCCAACAACCACGAGACGCAATGGGTCGCAGGGGAAGTAAACACATGTCACAGCCAGGGTTCCGACGACATGTGACGCTGTTTACTTTATATTGTGTTTTATGTCAGTCACATACAGGCATATTAATAATTTCAAAATGATTCAAGAAATACGACTTTACTGCAGAAAGTGATTTCATATTTTTTGCCAATTTTACAATTGTGGAGACATAACGGTCTGGAAATTGAAGATGGCCAGGCCTCCGACTGTGATCATCGTTCGCACACTGAGTAAATACCAACAATATGACCAACCACATTATATTCGTAGATACTTACTAAGTATACAATTTTATAACCATATATAACCATCTATATTCATATCACAATCATGCTTGTCTGCACGATTATTTTGACTTTCGGTCGTACCATACATTGATTTCAGATATGCACGTGCTAGAATCAAAGGTGCGTATCACGTACAATACGTGTAACCGTCATCAAGCAAATATCAAGTTTCAGTGAACAGCTCGATGACCTGATGAGTTTATACTTCGAAAACAATTGATTTCGTTGCTGATAATCAAATACGGGGCCTCCTCAACTGACAACTGATCAAAGATGGCAAATTGTTGGTATACATAACGCTGACATAGTATTAAGGCAAGAGATGTTGGTCGTCCTTCATGGACTATCAGCCGATTGGCCAGAATACACAGCAAACTAATGATGTTAAGGACAGTCAGTGTTCAGGCCGTCCACGATGACAACTCCTAGGAAGGATACGGCCCTTCTAAGAGTCACAATGCTTCATTCGTTCCTGTCAAGTGGCGTGTAAAAAACAGAGTGGTTTCCACACCGTCGTTTGTCCAACAATTAGAGGTCATGGGGGAAGGATCCAATGGTCGGACGAAAGTCGATTTGTTTCGTTCATGAATGATGACCGAGCTCGTGTGAAACACTGCATATGCACAGTCCAATATCTTGGAGCAAGTACCGTTTTGCGGGGTTCTTTGATGACTGTAAAGATTGTGCCTGTGTCGATCAGGCATAATTTGAATGGACAACGGTACATCATTGACTTCAAAGAGTTGTTGTACAACATTTCGATGACCATCTGAGCGCAAGGGGCTGTGGGGTAGCCTAGTGGTTAAAGCGTTCGCTCGTCACACCGAAGGCCCGGGTTCTATTCCCCACATGGGTACAATTTGCGAAGCCCATTTCTCGTGTCCCACGCCGTGATATTGCTGGAATATTGCTAAAAGCGGCGTAAAACTAATGGCACTCAGAACGCAAGCCAGAGAATCTTGCGTTGGACCTACACATGTGTATATACTTGTCCAGAGATTCTAAGTGATAACGTGCACATAATGTGGTACAAGTTAAGTATAATCACTGAAACTATTCATGTACCGGTATCAGTTCTGTCATGTCTAGTGTGTTTTATGTTGAAATCTTATCCCCTTATCGACCAAATATATAACAAAATACACTAAACGTCAAAAGAAACGATACCCTCCTACATTTATGAATTACTTAAAAACTATCAAAAATATGTTGGAAGGTATTAGTTTACAAGAAAGCTTAACAACACAGCTTTATGCAAATCAGGAAACAAAATTCTCAAATGCATTCATATTTAGGTGAAATGCATCTTTTTCAGAAGAGTTAATTGTCCTATTTTCGTCCATGCCGAAATAAACCAAAAACAGTGATTTAGATGTCCAAAAGAAACGTTGAAATACAATTCTGCTATGAGACAAAGATAAACCATTTAAAGTCACCATTTTTCAACTATTAAACAAGAAACAACTGTAGAGTGTGTAAAATTGTAAAATAATCATTCCTATGAGTTCAGTCTTTTAAAACATTGTCTGCTGATTTGCATTAGTAAAAACAAGTAAAAGTGTCTTTGATATTGTGAAAACGTTTTTAGGAACCTTTAAAATTATCTTTGTTAACATTCTTGCTTGCAAAGTAACATTTTTCCATTTTCTGTTTACACATAGCAATATCAATCGCCAAAACCCAGCAATATCGAAGCAGTATTTGCATCCATTTCACATGTAGAATGATTCTATAGGGTATGAAGAGAACCTAGAATGCATGATATGATACACAAGTACGAGAAATATGCCACGATTAACAGCTGAAGAGAGAAAAAAGAGCCATTGTAATGGTGCTGTTGCCAACGCCCTCGGATGCCATCGTATCACGGTTATAAGACTTATTCAGGGCTTCAGACAGACTGGGGTCACCGCAGACAGACCAAGAAGTGGACGTCCACGCATCACAACGCCAGCTGAAGATAGGTACCTCCGTCATTAAGGACGGAGGGTAACGTTTCTTTTGGCGTATAGTGTATATTCATTAACTTTTGTACCTGCAGGTTCTTGGACATGTTATGAGACAGGTGGTGTGGCAGTGCAGGCAGGCGACTGAATCTGCCATTGGTCGTACAGCTAGCCTGATCTACTACTGACCTTCATCTACCAACATATGCCATAGGTTGTACAGCTAGCCTGATCTACTACTGACTGTTCATCTACCAAAATATGCCATTGGTTGTACATCTAGTCATATTTAATATTGGCTGCTTATTTACGAAAATCAGCCATAGGACGTTATATGCAAATCTGCCATTGGTGTTTCTTCTCGCCAAATCTATCACTGATTTTGCACCCAATCAAATCGATCCTTACTTGTTCATCCAGTCACAAATACCATCGGTTGCTCATTCGGCCCAAAATACCATTGTTTGTTCGTTAAACAATATCTAACATTGATATCCCGTCTTTGTACACTGAAAGCATTGAAACTTCAAGTCAAGTTAACTTATTATGCACGATAATTTAAGAAAACCATGTTTAGGAAATAAAATTATGCATATGTTCAGACAAGTTACTACCTGTTCTTACTGTGGAGGGCAATAGTGCAGTGGCAAGGCGTCTGCCTATCACGCTGAAGGCCCGGTAGAGGCACCTAGGTTCGGGTCCCGAGGTGGGCACATTTGCATAGTATCCTTGGACAAGATATTTAGATCCACATTGTCTCAGTTCACTCAGCAGTAAAATGGGTACCCGTAAGGATGTGCTGGCAATGTGAGTGTTTAGTTCATTGCGCTTAACAGGCAACATGGCTGTATGATCCCTAGGGAGTTGAAAAAGTATCGGAAAGTACTATCGTGTCCTGTGACCGGTGATAGTAATGTACGTAGCGCCGTGAGCAGGCAATGTGCCTGGATATGAGCTCCATACAAGCGGACTATTACTACAGTATTACTATTACTAGACAAGTACACAGCCTTCCTTATTTACATTTGAGTTTCAATGTTATGTTATTATATTTCATTCCGAGCTGGAACCTCACTAGTTACCTCATACAGAAACAAAATCATGTTCAGAAAAGCACACATCCTCTGTAATTATATTTCAATGTTACCTATAACCCGTAAAGCCAGCTTGCTACGCAAACAGACGTTTTTAAACGACAGGATGAGTTTATATTTCGATCACGCACTAGATAGTTTTTAAAGCGAGCCCAAGACTACCGGAGCCTCATTCCTCCTCCCGACTCCTCAGCAACCGGCCAGTCTCGGCCCAGCATGGCGCGGGGCCTCGCACTCGTACTCTTCTTCACCGCAGCCTGTCTCCCCTCTCTCCTGCGATGTGAGTCCCAGAAGCTCATAGTGCTGTTGGTGGACGGCGTGAGATGGGACTACCTGGACTACGACGGTTTTGGGGAGGATGGATTCCGTCGAATCATGCGTACTGGGGTACGCGCCGAGTACTTACAGCCAGACTTCCCGACAACCTCCTACCCCAACTACTACAGCATCATGACAGGTGAGACACATTACTACTTAATGTTAAAGTATCGAAACAGGTGAGACGCTCGCGTACCTACTGTTAAAGTACAGAGACGGGTAAAATGCTCACCTACCTACTTTTATTGTACCAGTGCAGGTGAGACTCAAAACTAAATACGGTTACTGTATCAGGACAAATGAGACGCATTACTACCTGTTATTATACTTATCAGGACAGGTGAGACGCGTTACTACATGTTATTACTTATCAGGACAGGTGGGACGCTTTACTAATTGCTGTTACTTATCAGGACAGGTGAGACACGTTACTACCTGTTATTACTTATCAGAACAGATGAGACACGATACAACCTGCTATTACTTATCAGGACAGGTGAGACACGATACTACCTGCTATTACTTATCAGGACAGGTGAGACACGATACTGCCTGTTATTACTTATTAGAACATGTGACACGCGTTACTACCTGTTATTACTGTACCAGGAAAGGTGAGACTTTATCATATTTACTATTACTGTGTCATGACGGTTGAGATAGGTTACTACTATGTAACAATGCCAGGTGATATATGTTACTACCAACAATGACAGGTGAGATATGTTACTACCAACAATGCCAGGTGAGATATGTTACTACAAAAATGCCAGGTGAGATATGTTACTACCAACAATGCCAGGTGAGATATGTTACTACCAACAATGACAGGTGAGATATGTCACTACCAACAATGTCAGATAAGATATGTTACTACCAACAATGCCAGGTGAAATACGTTACTACCAACAATGCCAGGTGAGATATATTACTACCAACAATGACAGGTGAAATACGTGACTACGAACAATGACATATGAAATACGTTATTAGCAACAATGACAGGTGAGATAAGTTATGTTACTACCATCAATGACAGCTGAAATATGTTACTACCAACAATGACAGCTGAAATACGGTACTAGCAGCAGTGTCAGATGAGATACGCTACTACCAACAATGTCAGGTGAGATACGTTACTACCAACAATGACAGCTGAAATACGTTATTAGCAGCAATGACAGCTGAAATACGTTACTACCAACAATGACAGGTGAAAAACGTTACTACCAACAATGACAGGTGACATATGAAATACGTTACTACCAACAATGACAGGTGAGATATGTTACTACCAACAATGACAGCTGAAATACGTTACTAGCAACAATGACAGGTGAGATACGCTACTACCAACAATGACAGGTGAGATACGTTACTACCAACAATGACAGGTGAAATACGTTACTAGCAACAATGACAGGTGAGATACGTTACTACCAACAATGACAGGTGAAATACGTTATTAGCAACAATGACAGGTGAGATATGTTACTACCAACAATGACAGGTGAAATACGTTACTACCAACAATGACAGGTGAAATACGTTACTACCAACAATGACAGGTGAAATACGTTACTACCAACAATGACAGCTGAAATACGTTACTACTAACAATGACAGGTGAAATACGTTACTACCAACAGCTGTGACAAGGTGAAATACGTTACTACCAACAATGTCAGGTGAGATACGTTACTACCAACAATGACAGGTGAGATGTTACTACCAACAATACGTTACTACCAACAATGACAGGTGAAATACGTTACTACCAACAATGACAGGTGAGATACGCTACTACCAACAATGACAGGTGAGATACGTTACTACCAACAATGTCAGGTGAGATACGTTACTACCAACAATGACAGGTGAGATACGTTACTACCAACAATGCCAGGTGAGATACGCCTTTACCAACAATGTCAGGTGAGATACGTTACTACCAACAATGACAGCTGTAATACGTTACTACCAACAATGCCAGGTGAGATATGTTACTACTAACAATGCCAGGTGAGATACGCTACTACCAACAATGACATATGAAATACGTTATTAGCAACAATGACAGGTGATATACGCTACTACGAACAATGACAGGTGAGATACGCTACTACCAACGATGTCAGGTGAGATACGCTACTACTAACAATGACTGGTGAGACACGTGACTATCTGCTCTATTGTGTCAGAACACATGAGACGTCACCGTACGCACTATTACTGTGTCACGACACGGGGAGAGCTCTTTGCATGCGACTACTGTATCATATGTACCCGCCTATTATACCTTGCAGCGAGGGTCACCCTCTGTCACTGCCTACCGGAGACTACAATACACAAATAGATGCTGTTGTATTCATGTAGATATAATGATTGTGTTATTCGTTGAAACTGGCGCATTGCCTATCTATATTTCCCAGGTACATAAATCACAAATAAAACGATATCATTTGGTGCACGTTAGAATACATTTTATCCGCGCTATGTACCTCCTCGTTCAACATGTGATGCTCGTGCGATATGTCAGTTAATACTCAGATAGGTTACCTGGGCCAGACACCAGCTGACGTCTGGAAGGGAGTCACGTGACTCGGATATGGGATCCAGACATGGGTTAACTGAATCATTGAAAGTGATCACTTCCTTCCCCCCAGCAGCCCTCTCCAGTGTCATCCCGACAACCGGTGCCAGCTGCTCCGTAACTCGCCCCGACCCCATCACATGACTCCTCGAGAATTCTTGGAACATTCCTGGTTTTGAATTCCACCTAAATGTTATGGCAATATATCCACTTTCTGCATGTGCTCGCATACAATAGTTCATGCGATACGAACAGTAGCGTGTGAGATATAGTGTGATATTTGGGTAAAGGTAGATGATGCCATCATATTGGGAGGAAAGGTGGTACTGACACACCTACGGTTCAGGAAATGAATAAATGAGTTGGGCTTGACTCCGCTTTACACAGTGTCGACTGGATGTGGGAAGAAAGCCCAAAGGGATGCCGGGCTCTTGTCGTTTACCTCTTCAAAGACATATTCCGGTCTAATGAGATATGATCCGACATTCGTAGGTTTTAGTGTTCACTTGTGACGAAACTCAACTGGGCCACTTATGCCCCTACCACGGAACGAATTTGAAGATTGTACTTTGACTGACTGACTGACTGAGTTTGGTTTTACGTCGCTTTTAGCAATATTCCAGCAACATCACGGCGGGGGACACCAGAAAAATGGGCTTCACACATTGTACCCATGTGGGGATTCGAACCCGGGTCTTCGGCGTGACGAGCCAACGCTTTAACCACTAAGCTACCCCACCGCCCCTGTACTTTGACACCAGGGTAACATGCTCGTAGGCAATCATATGGAAAATGTGTGTTATCATACCATGATATCATAAGGAAAATACGTTATCATACCATAGTTATCATCGGGGATATGGAATAATAAGGAAAATGTGAGTGTTATCAAACCAATCTTTGTATAATAAAGAAAATGTGAGTGTTATCAGACCATTCATTGTATAATAAAGAAAATGTGAGTGTTATCAGACCATTCATTGTATAATAAAGAAAATGTGAGTGTTATCAGACCATGGTATAATAAGGAAAATGTGAGTGTTATCATACTATTGTATCATAAGGAAGATGTAAGTGTTATCAGACCATGGTATAATAAGGAAAGAGTGAGTGTTATATCATGGTATAATAAGGAAAATGTGAGTGTTATCAGGCCATGGTATAATAAGGAAATCATGTTTACATATAAGGAAAAAGTGTTATCAGACCATGGTATAATAAGGAAAATGTTATCATACTATTGTATCATAAGGAAATTGTGAGTGTTATCATACTATTGTATCATAAGGAAAATGTGAGTGTTATCAGACCATTCATTGTATAATAAAGAAAATGTGAGTGTTATCAGACCATGGTATAATAAGGAAAATGTGATATCATAAGGAAAAAGTGTGAGTGTATAGGAAAGAGTGAGTGTTATATCATGGTATAATAAGGAAAATGTGAGTGTTATCAGGCCATGGTATAATAAGGAAATTGTGAGTGTTTACATCCTATGTATCATAAGGAAAATGTGAGTGTTATCAGACCATGGTATAATAAGGAAATTGTGAGTGTTATCATACTATTGTATCATAAGGAAATTGTGAGTGTTATCATACTATTGTATCATAAGGAAAATGTGAGTGTTATCAGACCATGGTATAATAAGGAAAGCGTGAGTGTTATATAATGGTATTATAAGGACAATGTGAGTGTTATCAGACCATGGTATAATAAGGAAATTGTGAGTGTTATCATACTATTGTATCATAAGGAAAATGTGAGTGTTATCAGACCATGGTATAATAAGGAAATTGTGAGTGTTATCATACTATTGTATCAAAAGGAAAATGTGAGTGTTATCAAACTATTGTATCATAAGGAAAAATGTTTGTTATCATCCTATGTAGCATTAACAGGACATATGTTAGAGTTAAGGACAATGTTCGTGGTATACCATAGTATTATACGGGAAACGTGTTGCCACACACAGAGACTGACTGACTGACTGAGTTTGGTTTTACGCCCTTTTTAGCAATATTCCAGCAACATCACGGCTGGGGACACCAGAAAAATGGGCTTCACACATTGTACCCATGTGGGGATTCGAACCCGGGTCTTCGGCGTGACGAGCCAACGCTTTAACCACTAGGCTACCACCGGCCCCACTCACAGAGACCATAAGGACAATATATGTGATCATAGGTGCAAAAGGGCAACATACGTGTATGCCACATGAGTAATTAATGCAGCAGCTCACGGACAAAATATGTGTCTGCACATAGTAGCAAGAACAACGTATGTGTTATCATATCGTAGTGCGTAAGACTGCATAGTTAAAGCGGTGTATACACGTGTATTGCTTAGGAAGACAATACACATATTATCATATTGGAATATCATAAGTATATTATTAATGAAATTGGTATACTGCAGTACCCCAAGGACAGTAACACAAATATGTAGACGTACAGATATACATGTTATATCATTGAATAAGGGCAGTATTCGTGTTATTGTCATAATGTAGTAACACGAGAATAGCAACAGATGTGTAGTCACGTGGTTCATCATACCATTGTTACAAGGAAAGTATTCGTGTTATTATGATAATGTAGTAACATGAGAATAGCAACAGGCGTGTTGTCACGCGGTTCATCATACCAGTGTTACAAGGACAATTTCCGTGTTATTATCATAATGTAGTAACACGAGAATAGCAACAGATGTGTAGTCACGTGGCTCATCATACCAGTGTTACAAGGACAGTATTCGTGTTATAATGATAATGTAGTAACATGAGAATAGAAACAGGCGTCTTGTCACGCGGTTCATCATAGCATTGTTACAAGGACAGTATTCGTGTTATTATCATAATGTAGTAACACATGTGTAGTCACGTGGTTCATCATACCACTGTTACAAGGACAGTATTCGTGTTATTATCATAATGTAATAACATGTAAACAGCAACAGATGTGTAGTCACGTGGTTCATCATACCAGTGTTACAAGGACAGTATTCGTGTTATTATCAAAATGTAGTAACATGAGAACAGCAACAGATGTGTAGTCACGTGGTTCATCATACCAGTGTTACAAGGACAGTATTCGTGTTATTATCATAATGTAGTAACATGAGAATAGTAACAGATATGTAGTCACAGGGTGTATCATGCCGTTGTTACAATGGACATTATTCATGATGTTACAACTGTGTATCAATATATGTTACTATACGGTTGTTACCACTGGGCCTCGCGTCTTTGCGAGGATTAAAGATTATAAAAATATATAAAAAATTGGGATGACTCCCGACTCGAAATGCTTCAAAGTACAATAAAATCATTATGTACTGTACTATGAAGCATTTCAAGTCGGGGGTCATCTCAAATATTTAATATTTTTTAAAATCTTAAATCCTCGTAAAGACACGAGGGCCTGTGGTTGTTACTGGGTCAGTATTCCTGTTTTTACCTTACTGCAGTAACACAAGGGTCATATGCTTGTTATCATACTGTTATAGTTAACACATAAGCATACCATGTGGCGCAGATTCAACACTGGTCGAGCAACGCCCATCGTGACGTAATTCTGGCATACTGAACTAGACTAACACAAATATAGGATTCGGATCATTGCTGCCAGGAGTTCAACTGTAGTATTTCGATGATAACTTTCTTCAGCTAGATATATGCATGGTACGATGTCAAAACAATATTTTCATGCCTTGATGTTTGTTGACTGAATAAACATTGTTGATATTTGAGAACATGTTAATCACGTAACGCGTGACAGAGCATGAGTTTAGCAGGTGCGAGAGCCACACAGGTCAGGTCAGTCGTGACTTGTCTGCAGACATTTAATCGTTCATGCAACAACGAAATAAGGCAGCGCAATTCCTTGGAATGAATGTTCCAGTGCGTTTCCCCCGAAACCCTTTGGCGTGTTCGGTTCTCAGTAATTTGCTTCTGTCTCAGATATCTGGAATAAAGTGCCAAAGTATGATACTCATTAACTGTCCTGTGAAGCATTAAACACGGTTTAGGAAAACCGTACAGTGGCGGGTGGAATGGTAAATAAAGTGTCATAGAAAGGGTGAGTAAGTGGGGGTTACGCCGTTGTGAACACTGTGTCAGTTACTAATTGTTCTACATTAACTCTGGAATCTGGACTAGATGCAACTATTTTCGTGAAACCAACAAGCAAACGTATGACGCAAGACTAACGCTTAGTCCCTGAATATATATAACTTTGATAGTAACAAATAAACCTATTTATATTGAAAAGGAGCCCCAGTAAGTTGGTAGATTCAGGTAACCTGGGGGAATCTAGACTTGCTTCATTTAGGGCTTTAGCATTGAAGAAAAGGCTGGGCAGTAGGAAAAATGTGGTTCAGGGACTGTGAGACAGACTAGTATGAAGCTAACAATGATAATATCGAAAATATATCACAACGGAAAAGATAAAAACAGAATAAGTGTAAAACGATTATACACAAAGGGACTTACGGTTTATGCAAAAGGTACTTTGAAGAAAAGCTACCATCGTGTAACTACGACCTTTTACCCATGGCAAGTGTTCCATGTGGATCTACCGCCAGGCAGCGATGGTCAATGTGGTCAACATTTGACCCTATCAGTAACACTGAGCCTAAGGATATTGTTTTCCCGACCTTTCAAAACATTGAGCATTCTTCCTCCTATAATCTTGAATAGTTACTGTTTATTTACCTACCTATCATCTTACCCCGTGTAATTGTCGGAGGAACCACAGGGGAGCGTGGAGGCACCCACGGGGCAGCGAGCACCTGTCGTGGGATCGGATCCAGACACCAGTGCTCTGTTAGATGCCCTGGGACGGAATTGGTGAAGGGTGGTCGGAATTCCTACGTGAGTAGGGTAAGACTATAATCCTCTGGCGCCATGTCTCTGCGTGAAGGTGTCCAGATCTGATAGGAACCACAGAACAGTGGTCCTTCGTTTATCAAGACTAATGAATCTGCTGTCATTAAGGAGAATAAACGAAACAAGATCCTGGACCCTGCGTGAAATATCGACACTTATCACAGAAAAAGCCCATTATTTTGTTGATTCAATCGATGTAAGAAGACTTCCCTTGAAGTTCCAGTTTTCTTATAAATACACCTTGTAATGAACGCTATCGCTAAATCATTCTCACCTGGCAATGCCCTGTTAAAAGGACTTTTGAGGAAGGCCTTCTTTCTGTTTTATTTTCTCGAGGAAAGTTTTTTTATAAGACTGATTGTCTTTAGTTAGCCATAATGTACATTTAGGTGAGAGAATGTCGTCGAAGATGTAGTTAGCCACAGTGAATGTATGTTGTGAAAATATCTTGGAAAATGTTGGCAAGTACATTTGTTATGTTTTGGAACGTCTCTTGAGCCTCAGTTTATGTATGTTGTAAAACAAAATGTTTCAAAACCACAGTGGTTGTGCTTTGTGGAAATGTGTTAGAACGTGTAGCTAGCCAGTCGCTAGCTTGTGTGGAAATGTCTCAAAACGTGTAGCTCGCCGCAGTGATTATATTTTGTGGAAACGTCTTAGAACGTGTAGCTAGCCACATTGAATATATTTTGTGGAAATGTCTTAGAACGTGTAAGATAGCCACTGTGGTTAAATTGTGTGAAAACGTCTTAGAACATGTAGCTGGCCACTGTCGTTAAATTGTGTGGAAATGTCTCAAAACGTGTAGCTAGCCACTGTCGTTAAATTGTGTGAAAACGTCGTAGAACGTGTAGCTAGCCACAGAGAATATATTTTGTTGAAATGTCTTAGAACATGTAGCTGGCCACAGTGGTTACATTGTGTGGAAACGTCTTAGAACGTGTAGCTAGACACAGTGGTTAAATTGTGTGAAAACGTCTTAGAACGCGTAGCTAGACACATTGGTTAAATTGTGTGAAACTGTCTTAGAACGTGTAGCTGGCCACAGTGGTTACATTGTGTGGAAACGCCGTAGAACGTTTAGCTGGCCACAGTGGTAAAATTGTGTGAAAACGTCTTAGAACGTGTAGCTGGCCACAGTGAATATATTTTGTGGAAATGTCTTAGAACGTGTAAGATAGAAACAGTGAATATATTTTGTTGAAACGTCTTAGAACGTGTAGCTAGCCACAGTGAATATATTGTGTGAAAACGTCTTAGAACATGTAGCTGGCCACAGTGAATATGTTTTGTTGAAACGTCTTAGAACGTGTAGCTATCCACAGTGAATATATTTTGTGGAAATGTCTTAGAACGTGTAAGATAGCCACAGTGAATATATTTTGTGGAAACGTCCTAGAACGTGTAGCTAACCACATTGGATATATTGTGTGGAAACGTCTTAGAACGTGTAGCTAACCACAGTGGTTACATTGTGTGAAAACGTCTTAGAACGTGTAGCTAACCACAGTGGTTACATTGTGTGAAAACGTCTTAGAACGTGTAGCTGGCCACTGTGGTTACATTGTGTGAAAACGTTTTAGAACATGTAGCTAACCACAGTTGTTACATTGTGTGAAAACGTCTTAGAACATGTAGCTGGCCACTGTGGTTAAATTGTGTGAAAACATCTTAGAACGTGTAGCTAACCACAGTGGTTAGATTGTGGGAAAACGTCTTAGAACGTGTAGCTGGCCACAGTGATAAAATTGTGTGAAAACGTCTTAGAACGTGTAGCTGGCCACAGTGATAAAATTGTGTGAAAACGTCTTAGAACGTGTAGCTGGCCACAGTGGTTAAATTGTGTGAAACTGTCTTAGAACGTGTAGCTGGTCACAATGATTATTTTTGTGTGTACTGTTGTGAAACAGGTAGCTAATCCATTGTTCAAGTGTATATATCTTAACCTTTACTGCTTGCCCAATGCAACCCACTGTTTGCATTACGCTGTATACAGTACAGGCAAAAGCTGAGTCTTGAAAAAGGAACTACTTTGCGGGTTAGAAAATAGTCCATTTTTTCACCTCTTCAATCTTTCTAAAAGGCGGATCCGTACAATAAATAAGGTTCTGCTGTTATTTTTTAAGTTGTCATTCTAGACAGTTGCGTGCCTCCCATAACGCTGTCAGGCGTGATGAAGACAGCGCCCAGTTGGTTTGTATGATATACGACTAGCGTGATCACCATGTATGTCTGTTGCGGGTTCTCCCCATCACCACCCCTATAGCCTCATGTGATGGGGGAGGAGAGGGAGCGCTGAGTCCACGGACAGGTGATATCAGGGGGCCGGAACCAGTTCACCAGAAATATTTCCCCAAAGTGCTACTGTGTCATTGTATATTAGGTACGCCTAGATATACACTAGATAAATAGCAGACAGTTGGCTGTGGGTGTCTCTACGATTCCACGCCCTTCTGCCTGATTAGAGACTCGTGTCGTTGAAAGTTTTTCTATCGGTTTCCCATTTCCTATTATTTAAGCTATCTATTTGCAACGAGGCATAACGCCAGAGGCTGACCTGTAAACCATTCACGATGATGTACTGGCTTAAGCTTGGTAAAGGAAATCTCTCTATTTGCAGCGTATGGCTTCCGATGAGAATGGATTCTTACCTGTTTTCACATATGATAAGTTTTATGTAAACCCAAGTCTGTCTTACAGACCCTAAAACAAATATCCAAGAAAGCCCATGCAAGTCTAGAATATGTGGCAAGTGAAAACGAATGAAGTCTCTAGGCTCCGTTCCATTGCATTTTTTTAATATTTTTTATGAACAGTTTTTTTTCTGTAAAATATGTTCATTTCAGAGACTAGACGTTAGTCTAGTAAAACACTCAACAGAACATATAAGAATGGAGTGTTACCAGACCAATGCGTATGCTGCGTAAATGATAAGATCTATTCGGTATTATACTATAACCTTGCAGGCTGCGTCTAGCATGATATTTTGTCAGATGAGTAACTTTATGCTCAAAACTTGAAAACTGGAAATTTTTATTTCGTAATGTTTTCATTCTGAGGTTCTTCCTTGACATGTAAGGTAGCCGAGTTGATTAAGTCATCGCTCGTCACGCCGTAAGCTATGTTCAATTCCTAAGATGGTTGCAATGCCTGCAGCCTATTTCTGGCGTCCCCCGCCGTGAATTGTAGAGTTGTTGGAATATTGCTAACAGAAGCGTAAAACTTTGCTCATTCTTCATCTGAGAAAAGACACTATCATTGACATATCACCAGATCTAGTGCGACTTCACGTATTTGTGTGCGAGACCTTCTAACTTGGTTACTGTTAAGAATTGGGATGTGTCGGCGAGGCCTGAAAATACGATTTGAATCCATCATGTTGGAAACCCCCAAAATGTTATCAGACCAAAGTCATGAAAGAAGACAGACGATGATGACCTGTGGCTAAAACCACCTCGGGTCTATCAGATACTGATTGGAACCTCCATCACCTGAGACGGAAATAACCCGGGCAAGTATTTACTGTTATCCACTTTATCACTTTTAACATACGGACAGAGAAGCAATTTACGGGCACTAACAGATATTTTGGGTGGTAGCCACTTCTTTTTTTTCAGTGATATACTTTTCAAAAAGCAATATATAATTCTAATGGCCAGAGACAAAAATGTATGTTCGACGCCGTTGCTAATATCGACTTGTACCATATGGTTCCGTGTTTTCACCTGCCGCTGCATGTGTTTGTGACAGGTGTCATCTGTGGTGAAGGATACTCTAATTTTTCCGCGAACACATTGTGTTATCAATTATTAAAAAGTACATGTTCATAACAGTCGGAACTGACCCTGCTTTCAGCAGAGATTTCCTATTAGCATGGACAAAACCCGTGAAGATCCAGGTTAGAATTGATCTTCAGTAACCCATGCTTGTCGTAAGAGCCCGTGGTCAGGCTCGCTGACTGGGTTGACACATGTCATCGTATCCCAATTGCGTAGATCAATGCTCATGGTGTTGATCACTGGATTGTCTGGTCCAGACTCGATTATTTACAGACCATCGCCATATAGCTGGAATATTGCCGAGTGCGGCGTGAAACTAAACTCACTCACTATTATGGAAATGGTTTCTCTCTGTTATTATCATGTTTGTCGAAGTGATAACGCTCCCGGCTATGATACATTTATCTAACTTAAGCACAAACATAATGGTACTTTCTATATCGAGATCTCATCCTTAGCATGTAAATGAAGGATAAAACACTTGGTAGATTTTATCCTGTTTTTCTGAAAACTAGAACCCATCCCACAATCATTTCCCCATAACGCATTTATATAACGTTCTGTCTTCTGAGAATAAACGTTATCATGATGCCCTTTGCCCGTAACTGCCAACGACTTTACTTTCTCACACACACAAAAACAAAAATAAACCTGGCTCTCCGTGTTTTTCTTAAACTTTGGAAATGCACTAACCATCTTATCGTTTGGGCAGTCGCGCCTGCAGGTCGAGATCCAAGCATTTTCAAACAGGAAATCTTTGATCACTGTCGGTTGAACAGGTCCTTGTGGGTCTCAGACTGTATTTTTGCATAGTGTGAATGCTCCAGAGACAGTAGCTGTTACAGAACATACTTCTTACTAGAGATAACTCAACGACTTGATTCTATCTCGGACGCATGAACCATAGTCATAGTGTTATTCTATCTTGCATAGAGATGGCACCCCACCCAGCTCAACTTTATCGCCCAGATGTAAAACGCAAGCATTTTCCCATTCACGCTCTCATTTCCGCGTTCTTTCTGCCGACAAACAGCTGTTTTAGTGATAAGTTTAAATCCTGTGTTGATACAGGGTGAAGAAAGTAGCGTTAATGTCTTGCATCTTATCTGTTTCACCTTGTAGAAGATAGGCCGGTACCTTATCGACAGTTATTCATATCTATCATATATCATAACGTTTCAGCCGTGAGAGATACTTATCAAGACGAAAATCTGTATACACGATGGAATTGGTTTGGGATACAGAGGCAGAGTATTCTTTCGCATCCCTCATGCTTCTTCCTGTTAATATCTATTACTAATTAACATATGTTCTTATGAATACACAATGCCATTTAGAAAGAGGTCAAATGTCACACATGCTATTTTTGGGATTACACTTTCTCTGATCACAAAATCCGTGATCTTGATATAATACCAGTTGCCCGATTTCCATTGTTGTGGAAGCCACCGCCTTTTTAAATGGCTTCCTTTGTGTACAGGCGATTAGGTGCCTGGCTCTGAGAGTGTAGTTTCGAAACCTGCATGTACTAAAATCTGTACTTTACTGAGAAAGTGTCAACCGAAATGTGTTATGTTTTCTTAGTTAAAACGCAGTGATAGGTACATTTAGCTTAACTGTATTGCAAGTAAAATTACTCCAGCCCACTTGATATTACTATTACAGATTTGATTATTCCTTGTTTAAAGAGACAGCAAACTCACGAGCAACGTATTTCTGTAAGTAGGTCTTACAGTGCCATCTTACACAGGGTCTATGTTAACTAAACGTCACTTGTTTGTGGTGTTGCAAGTCACTATTATGATGCATCACCATTATTTACATCCAGTTAAGCCGTTTCGTCATATTGTTCTATTTGGTCCGATAATGAAACTTAACCGTAGTGGTGTGGGCGTTTTGCTCTTCGACTGCCCGGGTTCGATCCTCCAAAATATGCAAAGCCATTTTCTTCTATTTTTCTTTTTCCTCCTCCTCCGCTTCTTCAACCCCAACTCACTCACCTATTCGTGCTGGGACGTCATTTTTCACAATCATTTAAAGTTGATAATGCAGTAACGCCATATCACTCATCTCGCGTTATCATATCATGGCTCATTTTGAAGCCGAGCTTAGTTTAGTGTAGGAAGGTTGTTCAACTGATTGGTTATTGTTTAACGCCGCAATGTTGAAATTATATGACGTCAAACTCTTAATATTCGACCCAGTGAAGATCCGGGTTAGAATTGATCTTCAGTAACCCATGCTTGTCGTAAAAGTCGACTAACGGGATCGGGTCGTCAGGCTTGCTGACATGGTTAACACATGTCATCGTATCCCAGTTGCGTAGATCGATGCTCATGGTGTTGATCACTGGATTGTCTGGTCCAGACTCGATCATTCACAGACCGCCGCCATATAGCTTCGAGTGCGGCGTAAAACTAAACCCACTCACTCACTTAATATTCGAATCTGGACCAGACACTCGAATGGTTGATATCAAACATCTTGTCGCTCAGTTTGGATGAGATAATGACATAGCGTCAGTATTATATCGTCACGTACTGTGACATAGGAATCGCACAGAGGCCTGACAGCATACGGTCTCGGTGTTGTATTCTGTGTGGTTGTGTACAGTACTCTTGAGTCGCGTGATGAGATTACACAAAATAGATTCCCGTTGTATTTAATTTATATATATTTCACAGGTTTGATGGTCTACTTTTCATATAATATTTTTTTCGAATTCCATTTTTTGAATTGTAAACCTTGTAAACTTGACTTAAGAGAAAACAGTCCAGTGTGTAAACACCATCCTTATATTTCGCATGCACGTTAATATGCTCAGTGGTATTATTTAACGTGACGTGAGAACTCCGTTGTTATACCACGGTTTGCTATACAGATGAAGGGCAATACTTTCTGGAGATCGAGCAGGTCTTCCGAACTCCCTTAGGCAATATAACCTTGTTTCATTCAGTTTTCTTTTAGGTAACGAAAACGTGGATATATATCTACGCCTTACTAATATTTAACACAGACAGACCAAAAGGAAGAAATATAATAGTTTATAGCATATGTATGTCAGTCATAAATATTGTATGAGAGAGAAAATGTCACCTGAACACGTCTGTTTACAGTGATGATTTAACGTTACCTTAATTACTTGGCATGTGTAATAAAATACTTTAATTTCCCCACAGGCCTCCACTGTGAGAGTCACGGCATGGTCGGCAACTACATGTACGACATCGTGAGGAACCAGTCATTCCTTATCGGTACAAACCCAGACCAGTACAACGCACACTGGTGGGATGGTGGAGACCCTTTCTGGATCACTGCCACGAGACAGGTGGGTACACAGCGAGGGTATAGGACGCCATTACTAATGCACCAAGAATAATATTAATGTTTAGGGAAGTAAAACGCCATCGTCGGTTTATGTTAAGCAGATGTTGTTGACTGTTTCTGATCGAAATGCCGTTGATTAAAGTAAACGTAAACAAAATATGTTGGGTCTGCATGACATGTCAGTAATATAAGTCTCTGTCCTTTCCGAGGTTCTAAATCCTCACCAATAATGGTGACATGAATTTCACACAGTACTCCATACCAGATATACCCTGCTTCTTGCTCCAGGGCAAGAGGACGTACATGTACTACTGGTGCGGGTGTGAGGTGGAGATCCGGGGTCTGCGTCCCACTCAATGCCAGAGGTACCCCAACAGGCCCCCTACCATCAACGATACCCGTGGCGCTATCACAGACGCTCTGAATAAGCTTGAGGAAGACAAGGCTGATTTTGCAGGTTTGGTCGTAGTTTAACGTCGCACTCAACAATATTCCAGCAGTAAATGTACAAGACAGATTCCATTGATTGATTCATGAGGAAAGTACCCATCGCCATTGGGGTTGACATGTTACCAACCATAAATTGTTCCACAGAAACTTTTGGCGTGCCATAGTTTTTAGAAATGGGTGTGAACATTAAAGTCGCACAGTTTCTGTTTCCACTTTTGTCAACAACGTGCGATAAACGTCTGACACCTGCATCCATCTTCTTTCCTCCTTCATCAAGATGACATACTGTGATGTAACTCAAAACATTGTTGAAAGTAGAGTTAAAAACAGCTCCCTCGCTCTTTACGTCGACTATTGGACGTAAAGAATGACCTTTTAAAAATTAACTATATCATTAAACTTACACAGTATCAGGGAAACATTTGCTGTGTTTGCAGGTATTTATTACGAGTTGGCAGACAAGTACGGACACCGCAGTGGGCCTTACAGCTCGTTAGTGATGGGCTTTTTACGTGACCTTGATGCTCAACTGGCCTTCCTAGTGGCCGACCTTGACCGACGTGGTCTGACTGACAAGGTCAATATCATGATTGCGTCCGATCACGGCATGACCGCCATTTCTCCCACAAGGACAATAGATCTGACCAGGGAACTGAGTCCAGATGACGTCCTCATGACTATGGACAGCGGGACCCCTGTCTTGATATGGCCTCGACCTGGGAGGCTGGAGCAGGTGCGTGAAGCTAGTTAGTGGCAAGGACGTGTTTTAGACACAAACGGCCTTGTCGTAAGGCCCCTTAGTGGATCGGGTGGTCAGACTAGGTGACTTTGTTGATTGGGTGTCAGCGAATCCTTTTACCGTGGAACGTTGCTGATATCAGTGGGCCAGTCAATTATTGGCAGGTTACCGTCATAGTACGAAGTTAAAAAGTAATACCAAATTGTTCACACATCATCATAGCAAATATTAATGTAAGTCAGCGAGTCTGACCATGATAAATTGATGATTTGTGCCTTGTGCCCCCATTGTCTCTACAATAATGTGTATTTTTATGCGATGTCCAGTTGTATGAAAGGCTCGTTGGGATCTCCGAGCACCTGAAAGTGTACAAGAAAGAAGACATTCCAGAAAGATGGTATTTAAAAAATGGCCGACTCACTCCACCTCTGCTGGCAGTGGCGGATCTCGGGTGGACCATTCTCATTGTGAGTTATCTCCCCTACTTACTTCGTTATTTCGTCAGTCTCGTTTCCCAATTCTTGATAAAATCGTATGTTTGCGTTCTCTGCTGCTACGCAAAGATTTGAAATCATTCCATTACGGGCCATGTCAGAAAGAACTCTCATCCAACCAATCGGGTTACAGGAACGCAAAGTGAAGGTCCGAATGTGTTTCCTTAGGCCAAAATATTAACATGGGGTATCCCGAACGACAGTTTCAGTCTGTAAGATAAAACACTTGAAAGAGATTTCCATATCCCGCCTGAGAAATTCCACAGTCTATCAGCTATTTCTGAAGTTTCGTTTGATCAAATAAGAGTATCCTTCAATATGTATGTATCAATGCGCATTCTGGAATGAAAGCAGCCATTTTGAAACCAGTGAAGACCGAAAAAGATGCTTCACTATTTGCTAGATCCTGACATTTCATTGGTCGAAAGGTGGTTCTTGTGTCATCTATAATGGAACCTCTTCAGATCTTTATCGGTAGCGGGTACTTAAATCCCATGTCAACATGCATTGGATCCAATTCTTACCAGTACCTTTGAATAGTATGAATAAAAGCCATAACGTATCGGAAAGGTACGAGAAACACTGAAGGACAAAGGTATGGAAATGGAGACGTTACAATCTATATGTCATATTATAAACCTGATTCTCTGCATGTGTTATAAGGTAGGTGCCGTGAATCTGCACGTTTGTATTTTTCAGCCTAAATATCCCCATTTCCCAGCCTCCTCTGCTACTATGAATCCCCTCCAGGGCACACATGGATACGACAACACTGAACCAGATATGAGAGGGATATTTATAGCCACTGGACCAGGTGCGTGAATGTACTAACATAGGGGTTGTTGGATAGCACAGTGGTTAAAGCGTTCGCTCTTCACGCCGGCGATCCGGGTTCGATTCCATATAACTACATTGTATGAAGGCCATTTCTGGTTATATTACTGGAATATTGCTAAAAGCGGTGTAAAACCTCACTACTTTACGGTCATCGGTACGAATTGAACCTGTGTATGTGTTCCCTCTCAAAGATAAAGATCATTATGCAAGGTCAGAATCTGAGTTAGATAACGAATGTCTTTATCCGAATAAATGTAAGCAAGAACCGGAAAATGGTGTTTCAGATATTTAAGGAAATGTAGGTTAATAGCAAGGGAAAAGCCACCAGTATTTTACATGGCAGTCAGCACTAGGCTGTATGATGGCGACTTCAAATAATCAATAACCAACTTGGGGCTATACAAACTAGTGGGTGATGACATGAGCACTAAAACGTCTCATCATCCACTTTACATAGTAACCACCAGATACCCATTCAGCCCTGTACAAACAAAAAATCGTGTTTGTATCTATATATATGGTCAATCTGCATGCACCGGAATTTGCAAAGGGTATTATTTCTACAAAAGTAGGATGGATGTCATTTGAATGAGGGGCGGAGGGGTAGCCTAGTGGTTAAAGCGTTCGATCGTCCCGCCGAAGGCCCGGGTTCGATTCCCCACATGGGTACAATGTGTGAAGCCCATTTCTGGTGTCCTCCGCCGTGATATTGCTGGAATATTGCTAAAAGCGGCGTAAAACCAAACTCACTCACTCATTTGAATGATGACGACGGCGATGATGATATGGTCATTATTAATACTATTCATGTTCCTGCCTTTGATTTCAGCGTTCCGTAAGAACGAGGTAACTGTCCCCTTAAAGGTCACAGATCTGTACCAGGTGATGTGCAAAATCGTTGACATTACTCCGTCACCCCACAACGGCACATGGGACAACGTCAGCGGCATGCTGGCTGAGACATCGTCATCGGTGAAATGTTTCAGCTCTCTTGTCGTCGTTCTGGTAGTTGTGCTCAATGTGGTTCTATTTTCCTAATGTTTTTATTATTAGATATATATTTGTCGTCATATATTTTGTAATGCATACATGAGAGAAAATGTCTATTATATCTATCTCTATTTTCCATGTAAATAAAAACTGTTTATATGTAAAATATCAATTGTGTTTCAAAACAGAAGCTGTACTGTGGACAGACGAATGACTATAATATAGTATGAGAGAATATATATTTTATAAACGCACGGATCAATGTAATAATTGCGGGCAACAAAAAGATCGAAGTTCAAGAACGAACCTGAGTCCATGCTTATAGAAGTGTTGTAAAATCTGTATCACTGAACAAGGATGCGAGTTACCTCCCCTGGTACATCGATCACCACGTCAAATCGGATTTGATATCATGGTCAGTTAGACGTCATAAACGTTTTATCAGCAAGGTGATACATTTTGTTCTAAAGCCCTGATGTTGTCGGAGACGCAATGTACTTCAGTGGATATTCAGGTGGTATATTCCAGCAATCAAACATTTCAAATATAGACATACACACACTTACGTCCAGTAACATAGTAGAAACATAGTAAAACCTCGCAGTTCCCTGTTGACGTATATTTCATGGTGTGTCCGGAACTGTTGGCGAGGTTGGACGGCACATGATATTATACAGGTGCCATAGCCTCTGTGAGCGCTGTTATGCATATTTTGTACATGACTCTTCTTATACAAGATAAGATCGTGGTTGACATGAGAATTGACTTGAAGCACCCAGGTTGAACACAGCATATAGTTGAATGCTAAATAAATCACCCCTGTGTGCTGAAGATGGTTCAACACCTATATCAAGGCAATGCTTTGGAATACAATTAAATAGCTGACAGGATCTTGCCCGAGTAAGCGCCTACGTTTTGATGGTGATGTAAGCAATGTTCCAACAATGTAAGCGCGATCTCACAACCTGAAATCAGACACAGGTCACCAGAGCTTTTTAAAATCTTTACAGAATGTTGCAACAGCGCGTAGCCTATATGACGTTACCATAATTTAAACTGGTCACTTTGTATGATAAGTCAGTTTACGCAGATATACTACAACAGAAAGCAGGATCCGCTGAAGTCTGTAAAGCTGTTTGAGGGATCATGAACATACGGTCCTCTGTACCTCGAATAATCGACTAGAAGGACCTGTATGTTATCGACTACTATGCTTCCTTTCTCAAACTGCCTTATGTTTGTCGCTGTGTTTCCGGAACTTGACGTAGTAGATAATGGCGGCCACCAAAACGAAAGCCAATACTGGTCCGTAAGTGAAGGTTCTCTTCCACGTGATGAGGGGTCGGTAGGGCACCTTGATGAATGCCGCTTCAACGTTGCTCCAGGTGCCGTTGTGCGGTGCGGCAGTGATCCGTAAAATTCGACACATGAGTTGATAGAGGTTTACGTTTTCTAAAGCTGGTAATGTGTAGCCTTGTTTAAGATCTGAAAGAAAGAAGGTCGAATATTTTGAACCAAACATTTGTATACATAAGGTAATGGAGTGGAGTATGGGTGTAGTTGGCTTTGTACATTTTCAAGCAATATCGCGACTGGGTACTGTGAGAATGGGATTCATACATTGTATCAATGTGTGGATTTAAACCCAGAACGTTATCAATGTCAAGCTGGAGCAAGTCATTTTGTAGAATATGTTCCTCTGTCTTCCTGACTACACGTAACGAAACGCAACACAAACATTATTGTTCTATTATAGACAGTTATCAGAAAAGTAGAAATACATTTCGAAAGTATCCTGATAGGTTTAATCTGGAAAAGCACTGCACATGTTCATTGGCGAAGTAAAGTAGCTGTCCTGTGAATACATTATACATATAGCTTAAAGCGCTAATTCAAATAAACAGTGAAATTCATCTGCAATAATCGAAGAGTCGCACAGACGGCATGTTCTGTCCTCAGGCGCCGAGCACGTCATTTGCTGGTGTCTATCGGCCAATGGGGATTTAAAGTACTGTCTTAGTAATGGTATCTATATAGTGGAGAGGTAATAAAACAATCTCAAAGGATGGGGTGTATGGCGATGGCCGAAGGGCTAATTTAGTCCGGATTTGTGGACCCGGGATAGGAACGTGGAATAATTACTGACGTGAATATTGACCTGGAAGGAAAGAAAGCTAAAATTCCTGCAGGTATGTAAACACAAAAATACATGGAATATATCGATCAATTCATTCGTGATATGATGAAACACTATCATCATGATACCGCCCTATCCGACCACACAATGACACACTATCATTAAGACACCATCTAATCCAGGTATACACTGAAACACCATCAAGGTACTATGTCATCATCAACTGGGACAGTCCCATTTCTGGTGTCCCCCGCCGTGATATTGCTGGAAGTTGCTAAAAGCGGCGTAAAACCATACTCACTCACTCACTCAACTGGGACAGTAGGGTAGCTGAATAGTTAACGGCGTCAGTTGGAATATGCTAAACATGGTGCAGCCGAGTCGGGTCTGGCGACAAATATAGGGTTAGCAGTGATACTCACTTGGTCCAAACCCGAAGAACGTGGCCCTCATCTTGACCTCCTTGTTGTCATAGCCTTCATAGCTGCGGAACCGACGACCTCGGTCACTCTTGGGCAGTCCTTGGTCAGGCTGACAAAAACAGTACAGACAGCGTTAGATAGTTAGTTGGGCGCAGGTATGTACTTCTGAACTACAATACGTCCTCGAAACATATTCCAGGTTTGATAAGTTTCGCCAATGCAATTTGACAATTAAACATACACAACATATATATTTATAGCCTTTGTACCATACAGTGATGTTAAAGGTATTTTATGAAACAAAGTCGAGGCCTGAGCATTCAACCTTATGTCTTGTTTCTAAAAAATCACTATTGCCACGAAACCGACTATAAAAATAGTTTCAATGCGAACGCTGCTTAGTAGTCCTGTCAAGAAATAGTGCACATGCTATACACAGTCATATGGTTCAAACGTAGGCGATGAGAGCGGAACTTACTGTAGCTATCATCCAGCCAAGCTTGGCCACGAGGGTGACTGGGGCGACCCGGATGTTGTCTCGGTAATGCCACGTGTCGGGGAGGTCGTCCTTCAGAAATACGTCAACGTTGTCGTTGTAATCCTTCAACTTATCATACACCTGTAGACAACAGATATAGATCATCATTCTAAACACATCCGCAGGATAAATGATAATGTATCCCCATAGAAGCCTATTATTCAGTGACTTACTGAGACATGAGCTTTTCAGAATGGTGAAGCAGCCCTAGGATAGGACTATTACACACGAACAACGAGGAGAGTTTTGTGGATATACAACTTCTTTAATATAATATGAGTGACGTTTCGGTCTAGCTACTAACACCGTTATCAAGCAAATGATGTACAATACTAGAGGCAAGGTATGTATATACATAGTAAAGTTGAACAGTTAGTGATTGATGTTTGCACAATTAATGAGGCTGATGTACAAGGTTGGAGGATGTTTACACAAGAAGGCTTGATAACGGTGTTAGTAGCTACACCGAAACGTCGCTCATATTATATTAAAGAAGTTGTATATCCATAGAACTCTCCTCGTTGTTCATCACACCAACTTCTAAATGCCACTCAAACAAGTTATTACACACGAGTCGTGTAAATCTCGTTTCACGGATCCTCAGTGATTGTAACTAGGCATTTTTTACTATTCTTCAATATTCTAAATGTTTTAAAAGAAAAAGTTCAAATTAGAAGCAAAGACCATTTGGTCAGGACTACAGCCCCAACCATCTCCTAGCTATAGTGGACTAACATCACAGAACCTTCTCCTCAAACTGATACTCCCGTGGACTTCGTGGGGTGGTGTAGCACCTACTTATATTTAGTGATATATCCAGTGTGTATTGCACCAATACAGCTTCTAAGAAGGCATAACATTATAAATAACACAGTGAATCCAGATATGTACAACCTACCTGCCGGACTTTATTCGTCTTTGGCCAGACACTGACGATGGCCCCGTGGCCTACAATGTGGTCGACGTCTTCTCGGACAAGAACGGCCGTTATGTTGACGACCCTTTTTCTTGGAAACGTCTGCGACACCGTGGTCAGAAGCCACCAGGAGGTTCACGTCGTACTCCAGCTCGCCGTTGTCGATGTCGTAAACAAGCTTGTCGAATTCATTGTCGAGCCATCTACTCAGACCTGTGTTTGAGCGAAGAAACACATCATGTATAAACAGTGTGTATTTTAATAGTGCTTCATTAATGTTCTACCGTAGGTGTAAGTGTGAAGATTCCCTGAATGACAATGCTGAATGTTTTCAGTAACATGGATACTGTATATAAATTAGTATTAGTCATATTTATCAGCTTTCATAAACATTCTGCCTGTCATCATTACATGACTCACCAATCTATCTTAAAAATTGTCTACATACATGTAGCGACATGACCTATAACGTGAGCATCGTTCGAACTCAATATTATTACAACTTTTAAAACGTTTCATAATTTCATACTTTTATTATTACTCTATAAGTGTCTCATATTCCCTATTGGGTTGGATGTTGTACATTTATTGTTGGGACAAAGTTTGAACTTTGATATTTAGGTGTAAAATATTAATTCATATAACATATTTCTCGTTTTATCACATGTTCTATAAAACCAATGTTACCAACTTTCCGATTAGGGATGACGAAAAGGGATTGTGGTCTGAGAAGTTAGGATCTAAAATCATTTCTTGTTCCCGTATTTTACCCCAAAAAGTAAAACTCAACAAAAATTGTTTGATTCCTCCCTCCGCTGACAAGAATGGCAGGTATGAATATTAAATATTCTGTCTCGAAAGACAAAACTTCGAGCCATGCACCACCCTCATCCCGTGAATGCCTAATGATACTCGTATTTATCATGTAATTATCAATTTACAGTAAAACCTTGCTCCCTCGTTCAACAACTACCCAAAGCCACCCCAGCCGTTCACAATAATAAATTGAGCTTAAAGTAATGTTACCAGAGACTCACCCCTCATACAGGTGGGTGACCGACACCTGAAATAAATACCTGTAATCCCGTGAATGCCTAATGATACTCGTATTTATCATGTAATTATCAATTTACAGTAAAACCTTGCTCCCTCGTTCAACAACTACCCAAAGCCACCCCAGCCGTTCACAATAATAAATTGACCGGCTTAAAGTAAGTGTTACCAGAGACTCACCTTTAGATTCCTGGCTACCTGGGGTGTACAGGTGGGTGACGTAATTCGACACCTCGAAATAAATACCTGTAATCAAACACACCGTGCCTTCAGGGAAACTATTCATAGCTCTGTCAGATTATACAACATGAAAAGAATGCTTGTTCAATATTATTCTTTTATACCATTTTTGTAGATGGACGCCAGCAGTTTGCAACCTGTTCAACCTTTTGTAAAGTTTACATAAAATGTATTGAGCAAGGGCGTCACTTGACTATACTCGAACACTTTACAGGATAAATACAACGGGAACCAGTCTTAAAAATGAAAATAAGCGTTATGCTATAGACTTCGAAGTAACGTAAGTAATTGCCACAGAATACTCGTCCGTTGCGACATCTGATCGCACCGTTCAACTAAAAGGAGTCAGCTATTATATCTTCTTACCAACGAAATCCGCTGTATTATTCTTGAGCAACTCCAAGCCCTCGCGCTTGAAATGCACAAATTTCTGAAGGTCAGGTGTAAGGTCAGGTGTGGCGTCAGCGTGCGGAACACAGAACGTGGGCTGCAGTGACCGGATGGTGGCATCGCAGCCTGGCCAGTTGAACAGGTAGGACGTCTTACCCTGTGGAATGGTGAGTGGGTGAGTTAGTGAGTGAGCTGAGTGTTTTAACAGCATTTGAACAATGATATCACAGCGTATTGAAGAAGCCCCGCAGTGATGCACGTCTTAGACGTTACCGCGGTGGTGAAACCCAGCAGCATTGATATGTGGTCTGCAAACCTACAAGTATAATACTAACATCTTGGGATCAGAATATGCGATCATAGGTTTCTGACACAACTCTCGTTATAACGGGTTCAGAAGACGGGACCACCCGCGCAAAATGGGGAATACGAGGCACCTTACCAAGGAACCGAAATACCCATTTTGCCAGGTGTGTAAGTGGACATAAACATATCCTTGTTTACAGAATAATGTAATCGTCAAAAAGTCATTTTGACTTCAAAACTCGCATTCACTTTTCACAGGTACTAATACAAACATAATTAGTTAGTTAAAAAATAGGGATTAGGTTAACAATATTGATGGTATCGGTTGAATAGTTCAGGTATACGACGCACCTGTCTTGCCGCGGTAACCCACACAGGCTCGCCCATGTCCCACCAGTAGGGTTTAAGAAACTCGGAATAGTCTCCCTTGGAAAACATTCTCTGCATTTCCGGGTCCCACATCTCGTCGCTGATCACCCCATGATTCTCAGGGTACAAACCTGAATAAATTGGAAATTATTTAATGTTTTAGATCACGTGTACACATACATCTAACATTTTCCTGAAGGAAATCACTTATCAGATACAGATGTCAAGTGACTATACAAGATGTATGATAGGTAAACTGTTAACATTTACTGAACTAGTTAATTCATTACCACGTTACATGAATAAGTACATATAAGTAATGTATAGCTGAAAAAGGAATATAGATTACCTGTAACGAGGGAGTAGATGTTTGGGTAGGTGAGGGTGGGAAATGAAGGGATGAGATGATCAGCTTTCACACCCTTTTCGAACACCTTGCTGAAACCGTGCACATCGTATGTGTGGATGTTGAAGTAGTCCCAGCGGAATCCCCCGAGTACAATCAGCAGCACTTTCTCCCCCGAGCACAGCCCGACACAAGCAAGGATGAGCAGGGATAGGATGCATCCTCCAGACATGATGGTGTGAGGCGGTGGATGTAGGTGACAAACACTGGAGAAACAGTCGGTTGTGTTTCAAAAGGTGTACAGGTGAAAAATACGTCACACCTGTGCAATTAGCCACATTACCCTGTTATTAAAATGTTATCGACATGAAGAATTATCACAAGGTTCAGATTTCAGTTCTGTCTTCTAGTGTTCACTGACGTGAAACGTGTGTACACAGCGATTCAGTTAGAATTATTATACTCCTTGGTGACGCGTTAACATACACGTGTACAGCACCGACAAGTCAGACTGGTTGAGTCTAAAATATACTTCTTCAACTGTCTACCCTGGGTACGTTCATGCAGCACAGTCTCTTGTAATAATCCTCCAGTTAGATCTCACAGGTTCTCTCCTCTCTACATGTGTTTATCTACCTGTATCACTAAAGTAATATTTACACACAGAAGCAACTCACACCCTATTTCAACACTCCTACCTGTGCTCAGTCTACACAGATCTAGTCCAACTTGAAAATGATTCACAAAACCTGCATTCACCCAGCCAGGGTATAGTTCGACTGTCTCGGGTAGACCGTGGGTGAAATAGGACCCACCCCCTCGTACACACACACAACACCGGTATGTACACTTTCCTTCGCCGCGCCGCGGACTCTACAAACCTGTTTGTAATAATGAAAGACTGAGTACACTTCCTTGAATGCCCCCACTATTCGGGTGACTCCGGCTGGGAGATACCGTCACGCCTCGCTGAAGCTTGCCATAACCCGATGTAACAGTGAGAAACTAGTCGTACCGGTAGTGTTCTATTTTAAGAAAGTACCCTTTCCATTGTCCTGTTGAGGACTGTATACGCTAGGTAAATAATCTTAGATTAGAGCGAAATTAATTGGAAGACCCGTGGAACCGGCTCATGAGCTAATGCGCCGTAACGCATTATTTATATCAACAAAGGCGTCCGCAGAAACGTCATTTATGCATTTCAGTGAAAAGACAGGCAGTTTTGTTAATTTCTCTAAACTTCACCTCATCGGAAACTGGACAAAATCACAAGTGTGCATTTTTACCATTATATTCGCGAAATTGCTAAAAGAAACTGCATGCGCAATGAACAGGACAGTCCTACATGTATCACAAGCTACACTGCGTCCTTTTTAAGAGAATTCATGTAAAATGTAGTTAAAATATGTCTCGTTTTGCGTAAAATCAGTCTTTACACACTGCATATGGTGTGTTATCGTGCATTCTCCCTACAATATCTACGAAAACATAGGTGGAGTTTTTGCCCACATTTAAAACATTTGAGATAAGGATTCCAAGAGTACCTGAATCCCACTGGCGTGGAAGGCATCCTTCCGGTCATACACAGCACCATACAGGTCATACACCATTTGCATAATGCTAGTAAGACCGCTCTGTATTCAAATTACGATGAGGTGGAAATCTGAGGGTGTCAGATCAAGTGAATATGGAGGAAGTCGTATAAGTTCATGCTTGCATCTTTGACGACACAGACTTGTGCACGATTGTACACACATTTGTTGTTTAACCTCGCAATCAGCGCCTTTCCAGCTAGCTATACGGCGGTGGTCAGTAAATAATCGATCGATCACCCAATTCAGAAGTTGCCATCATGAGCACCGAAATATGTGATTGCGATAATGATTATGCAGCAACCAAGTCAGCTAGGCTTGATCACCCAGGGACGGTGGGTTAGCCTAGTGGTTAAAGCGTTCGTTCGTCACGCCGAAAAGCCGGGTTTGATTCCCAAATGTGTGAAGCCAATTTCTGCTGGCACCCACAGTGATATTGCTGGAATATTGTGCTAAAAGTACAAACTCACTCACTCAGTCAGTCCTCGATCACCTTTTCTCGTAATGCGGCATTCACCACAAGCATGGTTTGTTAGAAACCATTTCTAGCCTGTATTTTCAAGGGTTTGCACAGGTACATTTACTGTCTTCAGTGCTTTGACTATTTGTTTCTGGTTTGTAGTAATACACCCTACACTCATCAATGGTTGTATAATCGCTAAAACATTAGATTGGTGTGCTTCAAAACCCCGTAACACGAGGTTTTCCATGCATTGTTTATGTACAACTCTAGGAATGCTTTCAGAATGCACTATTTGACTGATATGCGTTGCCTTTTCGACTATCCATATTCATAGTACTTCATGATCTTGGGTCATATTGGAAACTCTATCTTCCCCCACGTCCCTACTAAATATAGTTTTGCCCATTTTCACTAAAGACCCAGTCGTATTTGATGCCTGTAAAATATGCAGCCTGATTGTGCATTTAGTTCATATGTACTGTGAGCATGCACTGTACTTCATAATAAAACTGTTGAGAGCGTGTTGCATGCATCCTAAGGACCGCGCACGTATCACAGACAGGGGTGGGTGAATCGGAGGTGTTTATATTAGTGCTCTCTAACTTCCTGAAAGTCCGTCCTTGCTTGTTATTATCATGCGGATAACATCCCAATGTGTCTGTCCATAAACGAAACACAAGAATCAGAACTAATAAGAAGAACTCGTAACTCCACGACTCCTTAAAGATGCTACTGTAAAGTTTAATGCGTTTGCATCCTTATATGATCCGTCACTTAGCTATCCTTTTTGTCTTCAGATTTACTTACTGTCGACGCGAATGGCAGACATGCAGTGTGACAATTTCTACCACGGTTATAAAAGCTGAGCGACCTTATGTCCTGTATCTGAAATCAGCTGGCAATCGGAACACAATTGTGATCGTGCACGTCGGCCTGTTGTAAAGTCGCTATTGATTGGCCGGTTCGCCGCTGTTACGCGCACCACACGTCAGCGAGCGAGCGAACAGCGAAAACAATTGGCTTCGAGTGAACGCCGTGTGTGATAAATCGGATTTTAGGATAGTTTCGGATCTGTGTAACAGCGCGAAGTAGAAAATGTTAATTTCGGATCCGCGGCCAAGCGCGGACCTCAAGCGGCAGGAGTGTGTGTATACACACTCCGTGCCTCCCCAAGTTGTCACACGGTAGGTTTCCGTCACTCTTCCTCGCGGAGGAGCACGGCTACACCTCTGAACGCTTTGTGCTGACGCTATGCTATTAGTCGCAAGAAATCCGAGAAGTTTACTCCGCGTGTTGCAACATGCCACTCAACACCCCTAGAGTATCTCACTGATGACCGTTATTGAATCACTCGATAACAACGTGGTTCCCAGCGGCAGACGATCCGAAACTAGCATCGCCTCCCGCTTGAGCTACGCACAGCAAATGTCGGATCACAGGCCTGGCATATATGGCGATCGAGCTGGTTATGAGGCAATGTGTGTTGTGGGTGAGGCAGCCCCGAATAATACACACACGATTGACTGGGTCAGATCAGCGATCCGAGTTTCCTTACCAAGGCGAGACGACGCGCCGTGACGAGGTAAAACTGAGATCGTTTAGATTCGTATATACTAGTAATATATCTACATTAATCAATCTGTCACGGCGCTAAAGAAACATGAAAGAATCGTTTTTTTAAGGTGAGCGTTGATGTAGTTTTTTTAACATCTTGACCTTAAAACTTTCTCGCCACGCATAATGAATTTGGTTCATATGATGACACCAGCATAATGTGTTGAGTAAATTATGCATTCACACATACCTTTTCCCAGTTACCCAGAGTGAAAATTTAAGAGTGTTGTTTGATAGTTTTATTAAAACTGTCATGAATAAACAAATGTCACAAAGAAACATGTTACATATTTACATCACAGTATATAAACATACCACTAACGTTGACAATCAATCTCATCATCAGATGTTTTACCCCCACACCATGTCTTTGTGCGATGAAGTAACGTGTGAAAAATATCATCAAAGGAAATATTGAAATTTCACCGAGGTTGGTTGTCAATAACGCTAATGGACTGACGCAACACATAATTCAAGAAAACATATTTGCCTTGGTTCTATTGTGCGATTTCTGATAAACAGACCAGTATTATCGATTACTTTGCCATCTGCCATGCTATTATTGTGCTCTGTTTATAGGACTGCTCTGACTATGAATAACATCCGCTGTTGCTGAGTAAGCAATAATTATTGACACGCTGTTTATTTTGGGACGTAAGAAAAGCACCGTTATAAAATTGAAAGACCAGGTGTTTATCAGTATCGATTAATGCAAATTAAGAATATTTAGACCTCTTTTTAAGAAATCTTATATCCACGTTAATATCACACAGCACAATACCAAAAGAAAGAAAATAACGTTGAGAAAATTAACCTTCGATAACCATACAACCCCATAATAAATCAGTATTATCAAAACCTATAGTTATTTTCACACGATTCACATAACATTTTAAATCTAATTCGACCTTAAAGGTAAAGAAAATGTCTGTATAGGAAAGGTAATATGACGCTGTTTACTATAAAAAAGTAAATTGATAAAATATTATTAATCATTACAGAAACTCTTATCTCTCTATATACGTGTGTATAGGAAATAATCATACGGTGATAAAGACTGTAATGTTTCCCGCTGCCCTAAGTTAGGATTACGGACAACAACGTTTGAGTTAAATGCATGAAGAACGCAGTCGGTGGGCACTGATTCAATCAAGGCACAAACCTCGCGATATTCATTTTGGTCTCGTGAGACTCCATAGCAAGCAGACGTCCGTGTCAAACCGACATACACATAAACTTATGAAACACAACAATAACCAATATGTAGCGCTGGAACTATTGGTGAAAGAACACTGAGCTAACGTAGCTAATTGGATAGTCCCTTAAAATTCGTCACAATTCAACCTGAAGTGTCTCCCTGTCATCGAGAAATATATTCCTCACTAATTATCGAATGGAATATTCGACCGTGTGCGTTTAACAGAGGTACTATGGTTGGTATATAACATTTGAAACGGTAACTTCTTCACAGTCTGTCACAGAACCATGTTTGAGGTATTATGGCTTCTGACGAGGTCTCGGCGCCTTGTGCAGCAGGCACCACTCCAATTCCCACATCTTTAACCCTGCAATGTAAAGGACTGCATCGTTAAACTTCATGGCCTGTATCAGTCATTCCAAGGCAAGGGAGTTAACTGTGAATACACAATGCCACAATTAATAAGTTAGGGCAATCCCGAATATACTTCTCTTCAAAAGTTACTCACTTAAAACACTCACTATATGTTATGTATATATATGGTGACATATGTTATATTTGGGATAACACTTTCTTAGTAAAGTACAAATTCTAGTACTTGTTTTGGTTTGAGTCCCATCCGGGATTCGAACCCACACCCTAAGAGTCAGGCACCAAATCGCCAGCACACAAAGTCAGTGGAATATTGGAGTGGAAGTTGCGCTGGCGATTTGGTGCCTGACTCTGAGGGTGTGGGTTCGAATCCCGGATGGGACTCAACCCAAAACAAACCCTCACACCAACCCCACAAGAGTACTAGAATTTGTACTCTACTAAAAAGCGTGTTATCCCAAATATACATGTAACATATGTTACATTTGACCACTTTCTTATAAATGGCATTGTGTAGTCATACATATGGTTACATCGAAGATTGACTTCTCCACTAACTTGGGGGAACCAACTGCAAACTTTATGCAGATAAATTGCACGAGGATCATGCGTAAAATTGCTGAAAAGCATGTGCAAATATCGTGCATGTGAACAGCTGCGTTGTGGTGTAAAGGTTTGTTAAGAATTCGCCAATTTTCACTGATTTTTATCATTTACTGAACTCATGACAATAATCTTTTCAACGTTACGAATTTGTTTTACAATTCATCAGTTCATGTGTAAACAGTACCCCTAAAGAGTATGGAATATTTTGCAAAATTTAGTTTGGACCAGTTGACTGAAGTAAGTGGCTATATTTACACTAGTGAGTCTAAACTTTTGATGTGAAGTATATATGTAACATATGTTACAACTGATAAGTCCAGTTTCCACCATTGTCGAATGGACTGGGATTATGGTGTTAAATTTTGGCCAGACTAACGAAACTAAACACAGTCCAATCAAAATCGCGTAACGAAATCAACATTCGGCTCATTAACTCTATGGCAACTACTGTTCACAGATTGATCGGTTGCAGGACTTACAGAACATGTGAGCCGTCAACTGATATTTTCCAATCCAAATATTTTCTTGTTTGTAATCAAGGTGGTATGATACACTGCGCGTTCATTAGTGGCATTAATAATAGACACATTCTGTTGTAAAGGGTATTTAAACATTTTTCATCGGATATTCCAGTCTTGGCGCATTATTTAAATTTAATGGTAGCCATGTTAATGAATGCTATCATTATACGGGGGCGGTGGGGTAGCCTAGTGGTTAAAGCGTTGGCTCGTCACGCCGAAGACCCGGGTTCGGTTCCCCACTTGGGTACAATATGTGAAGCCCATTTCTGGTGTCTCCCGCCGTGATATTGCTGGAATATTGCTAAAAGCGGCGTAAAACCATATTCACTCAATCACTGTCATCATATGACAGTGAAACGCCTCACTTATGAAGCGTACATAAAAGATCGCACAAATCCTTGGTTCTACTAGTCCTACTTGGTCCTGAAGTCGTAATGAGACTACATACCTCTAAAGTGACCAAGTCTATGTCAATCTATTTTAGCATGAATGCAAGAAGTACAAAGTATCAAGATTTTTTGCACAAATATATCTCTTCAAATCTTCTCAATGTTATTGCAGCCTAAATCTAGGAATAATTAAGGTAAATAATTGATCCGACTTTGAATTTACCAAAAGAATCTATACCAATCCGTCATTAGAAGTGCAATGGAGGCATAAGCAAATTGCTAGTCTGTTTCTACAGAATAGCGAACTGGACGGATATTTATCGGCTACGTCTAGTTGGTTGGGAAATCAGCAAGTTATCAAGCACCAAGACAAATTCCGAGCTTGTGTGGCCCGAACGATGTAGTCGTAGCTGTAGCAGATGGAGTGGAATGAGGTTTAATTCCGGGTTGAAGCTTACTTCACTTATATTGCGACGTGCTAACCCAACCAGATAATTATACTGACTCCAGTCCGGCCAATTCATGTTTAGTCCCCGAAATGTAGAACACAAGCCAGGGTAACAACAAGTATCATGTCTAATGTCTTGTCGTGTAACGTGTGCAGGTCGTCCAGGGGCGTAGCTACCATTATGAAAAAAACCCGTGCTTACACCTGATTGCTGCTAAAAAGGTGGGGCAAGCCCTCAATACTATCTAAATATAAAGCTTTGGAATCTATCGGGCTTACACGAAAAAATTGGTTTGCTACGCGCCTGTCGTCGAACCACCAACCATCCGCTCTCTGGCCAGATGCACCATCCACTGCACCAGAGGCGATAGCAGTAGCAGTGGCAACGGCAGCAATACGAATGGAAATGGATATAGTGGATGAAGTACGACTGTGCATGGATGGTAGGAGTAGTAGCATACCTATTATTAGGCTTACTGCATTTTTGTTCTGTCTTTCCCGTCAACCACCCGTTAAAGTTAGTTAATTAGTGGAAACAACATATCGATATTTTCGCTCGCCCCTCTCTTCCTCGCTGAGGCTGGAGACGAGAAACCAGGATTGCCTTTGTTGTAGAAGAGACGATGGTCCGTCTTACCTCAAATAGTGATCTTCTCCTCATACATGGCGATGAGCAGCATACAGAGAAAACCTGACAACATCCCAACGTTGTGCATCACAAACACTAACTTCCGGTTTCTCGAAACGTTGTTGATAAGAGACGGTAACTGCAAGTATACATAAGTCCTTTGTACAAGTGCCCCAGAGTTGATTAGAGTGGTATCTGTGTGGTACTACTCTAGTGTGTGTCCTACAAACATGCAAAAGAGGCCATTAGGGGCCAGGTCAAAGTTGTGTCGGGGAAACATTTTGTGACATAACCGCATTGCAAATCGGTGACATATTTCAATATGAAACAGATATTTGTTACCTGCCTGGTTATCAGGCGTTTAATGCGTAGAAAAGTTGTAATAGCCGATGCCTCCGCCTCGCCACATGGGTACAATGTGTGAAGCCTATTTCTGGTGACCACGCCGTGATATTTCTAAAATATTGCTAAAAGCGGCGTTAAACCAAACTCACTCCCTTTGAGGAGTTGCGTCCCTTGAACATGATCCGCAGGTCGGTCCGAATCCCATCAACGTTTCATTAATAACCCTTTGTAGTAAACCTTAAATTTAGTATGTACCTAAGACCATTATCACTACCAACTTTTCTCCCACTTTAAACCGACACACCGTGATACAAACGAAACGCGCAACGTGGTGGAAAGCCAAACTCAATAAGTCATTTAATAAGGCATTTCTATTCTCCATTAAAATGTAACGATATCGGTTGTAACTGACCAGGTCGACTAGTGCAATGTAGAGGAACATCCCGGCAGTGACAGCAAATATCCACCGTCGGACCAGCGGGTCTGCGGAGACAGAGAGTCCGATGTACAGCCCGAGAAACGCCGTCAGGGCAGACGCGAAATTCCAGCACAGCGCACTCTTGTACGACATCCCGCTCGCCAACAGCACTGCGAAGTCACCTGTGATAGTAGAATTATATGTAAAATTTAGATTTGATATTTAAAAAGTCTCAGTACCAAAATTTATCATATAAGGCGCTTACATTTATTGTTTTGGGTTGCGTCCAGTAGTGAATGAGTGAGTTGGGTTTTACGCCGCTTTTAGCAATATTACAGCAATATCACGGCGGGGACATTGAAATAGGCCACATTGTACCCATGTACCATCAAACCCAGGTCTTCGGCGTGACGAGCGAACGCTTTAACCACTAGGCTACCCCATCGCCCCCCGCCATTACACAGATGATGATAGTTGGTTCGAGTCCATGTTTCGACCTGATTATGTGTATTATGGTATTCGTCAGTACACGTCACTTCGGGTTATCCTTAAACGTTAAGTTCACACGTCGTAACGTAACTGAAATACTGTTTGAAACGACTCACTCACTCACTCAGTTATGCGTGTCATATTTTAGCCTTGTTATCTGTGTCTCCTTGTGGCTGGGGAAATTATTCGACTAATTCGACACTCGACCCGTCCCTACAACTTTATTTATTTACAAATACATATGTCATTCGTGTCACCTATTTGTGATTTGATATAATATTCTAACATAACACGGCATTTTAAAACACACGCCACAAGCCACCACCAGACAAAGCCAGACCACCTTGCTTGGGAGCTTGAAAAGATCATGTAAATCTGGGTCATTATGAGAAATATATCCATAACCTTCGTAGTACCAGGGAGACTATATATGTTGTGGAGTATCCCTGGTAGTACAGGTTTTCAGTTTTGACACCTCGAAGCACTGCTTACTTACCCAGTTCATGCGGCAGTTCATGGCAGAAGACGGCGATGCTGGTGGTGATGCCGCTTGTGACGCTGAGACTGAAGGCGGCGCCAACCACCAGACCGTCGGCGAAGTTGTGAATGCCGTCCCCGATTATCACCATTAAGGCAAGCGTTGAAAAAGCTGAAACAAACCCAAATGGATAAAACGCCAGAATATGGTTTGATCGAGCGTCTTGCCATTCAAACTGATCGGGTTGGTGGTATAATAAGATCAACAAGACGGCATGTAGCTAATATTAATACATTACGTAGGAGTTTCCAGAGATTTACCTGTGTAAGTTTACTTTAGAGGCATGGGCTCCCATGAATAAAAGTAGATAAACGCAGTGGTTTTATTCCAATGGTATAAACCAAATGTAGTTAGGCAATCGTGGCATAACTGCCATAAAACGGACCACAGGTCCATAGTTCCGTCTCTCTGTCGAATCCTAACTTCGCTCGGCTAAGGGTCCTTTGGAATGTCAGCACCTTGTCCTTACTGTTTGTTACCTGCTTGCATATTCACCCCTAAGCCCTCTACATTCTGTTTTACTTACAAGGCGACTCCCGTGGGCTCTCTTTTCCGATAATTCCTTTTGTTTCTTTTTTCTGAAACGAAAGGAGTCTGTTGCAATGAAACGCTATACTTGTGATAGGGTTTCTTCTAGAACAACGAAATACAGACATAGTAAGCTTATTATGTACACTCCCCAGGGAGTTGAGATTGATAATACGATGTGCCGTTGAGATTGACATCCAATGATCGAAGGGAAAAATACCTGCGCCTTGAGCATGCACTAGTTGCCTGGATATGTGCGCTATATAAATATCCTATAATAATAAATAATAATAATAATTATCTTCAACTTTGCGTACAGGACGACTCTCAGCATCCAGACCAAAACATAAGAAGCGTATATGGAGAATATCTGCGATAAAGTACATGCAGTTACCAGATGTAAGGATGGTATGGATTTTAATATATTCTTTGCGACGTTTGGGTACAGACTGCAGTGCCTATGATATGCATCATCAACAAGTTGGTGGTTAAAATCGCGAGTATGGTTTTACGCCGCTTTTAGCAATGTTCCAGCAATATCACGACCTGGGACACCTTCACACATTGTAGCCATGTGGGAATTCGAACCTAGGTCTTCAGCGTGACGAGCGGACGCTTTAACCATTAGGCTACCCAACCGCACCATCTCCTAGTGAATCTAGTGCTTAAAGCGTTTGCTCATCACGCCGAATGCCCGAGTTCGATTTCTCACGAGTGCAATGTATAGAGCTGATTCTTGAAGCTCATTCATCTCTTTAGATATTGCGAAAGGCAGCGTAAAACCACACTCACTCACTGACTCACTGATACAAAGACAGTGAACACAGACGTAAGAATTGTAAACACTTACATGGTCAACAGCAATTTGGTTCAGTTCCACAGAAGAGTGATTGTGAGAATGCTGGAATCAAAGAACACAGCGGCTGTGTATTACACGCAAGTCGACTTTTCCGCATTGATTGCACTTTATCTACAAGCTTCAACAGACACTGACATACTTTGAGAAGGGTCTTTCGTTACTTTATATATCTATATTAAGGAGTTATCCAAATACAATATTCTATATTAGACCGAACTATACATAAAAACACCTCATAAATATCACTTAAAAAGTCGTTTGTAATATTATTGGTTTATCAGATAAATTGAAATCAATTCACCTCATTCTCTCGTTAATCTGCTTGGGACCACACGCACATTTTTATATGTATGCAGTCGCCCCTTAAACTACATATTGCGTACATGTAATGGCGCTATATTACTAATCTTTCGAATATTCGAGATATAGAAATCACATATACTGGTCTTAATGCTCAGTTTAGTCCTTACATTTTAATATCTCCTCGCTGATTGGCTGGACTGAGAAAGTTCACCTGACGCGACCTCTGATGGACGTATTGTCAGATCTTTATTCAAAGGTGTATCGTAGTGGAGTAAAATATCTGATGTAAATGAAACTTATGTTCAGTCGAACCGTTACTGTTTGGGAGGCTTGGTAAGTGAACTAGTCCAGTATAACAAGCAAACATGTCATTACCGTGTGTCCGGATCCAAGGATTACCATGAAAGACTCGATCAGATAGAAGCCATAGGTACCTGCCATTTAAAGAACATGTTATAGACAAGTCATATAAATGTAGGGCTGTAGAGGTCAATACAGTTTGTTTATTCAAGAAACACTAAGTTCCAACAGTCAACACTAAGTTCCAACAGTCAGTACTTCACACGGGGCGGTGGGGTAGCCTAATGGTTAAAGCGTTGGCTCGTCACGCCGAAGACCCGGGTTCGATTCCCCACATGGGTACTATGTGTGAAGCCCATTTCTGGTGTCCCCCGCCGTGATGTTGCTGGAATATTGCTAAAAGGGGCGTAAAACCAAACTCAGTCAGTCAGTCAGTCAGTACTTCACACGTCCACCCCTTGGAACGCAACCTTGGTTCAAGCTAGAGGGGTAACCGTACAAACGTCTCAAACAAATGGCAGTGTATGTCGTAGCCTTGCGACAATCTGCTCCACACTCCGAAGCGTCAATGTAGATGATTCAAGTATGATTTCCAGAAGTATTAAACGGTCACATTTCACTTGTTAACTAAATATAGATACACGTCACTGAGTGAGTGTGAGTGAGTGAGTTTAGTTTTACGCCCCAATCAGCAATATTCCAGCTATATGGCGGCGGTCTGTAAATAATCGTGTCTGGACCAGACAATCCAGTGATCAACAGCATGAGCATCAATCTGCGGAATTGGGGACCGATGACATGTGTCAACCAAGTCAGCGAGCCTGACCACCCGATCCCGTTAGTCGCCTCTGACGACAAGCATGGGTAACTGAAGATCAATGTTCTAACCCGGACCTTCACGGGTTTACACGTCACTAATACCACAAGTTCTTAAATGGTTTTAAGGAGAATGGAAGAGTAACATGTGAAAAATGGACGGCGAAATATGAAGAGTACACGACAAAACTCTTCATCTCCCATCCCCGTTCACATGCGTCTTTAACAGTTGAAAGGACGTGTGAGGTTGTTCAACCTTCGTCCGTCACCCATACAATTTTTGGTTTTAACATGTTTTGAATGTGCCTCGTAACACACCTTATATTTCAGTGGGATCGAACCTGCAACTTTCGGGTTTCGTGTTTTCTCCTCTCCATCGCTTTTACATTCTCAGGGGCGGTGGGGTAGCCTAGTGGTTAAAGCGTTGGCTCGTCACACCGAAGACCCGGGTTCGAATCCCCACATGGGTACATTGTGTGAAGCCCATTTCTGGTGTCCCCCGCCGTGATGTTGCTGGAATATTGCTAAAAGCGGCGTAAAACCAAACTCACTCATCTCTCACTTTATTTCCTGGAGTCGTATTATTCACCCAAGTGTCTTCTGATATCAATTATATCACGAGTTGATAAAGTTACAAATATCCGAGGCTTGCCGAATATATCAAGATCACTCTTCATTAATTTTCAATGTACAAATGTGCCATAGACTGATATGGACCGATAAATCAGGGCATTGTACAAAATCTCATCCCGATATCGATCACAAGCGATATCTCCTGTGAACACAGTTTTGGATGATAAATGCACATATATATATCTTACTGATATGGACCATCGTGTCTCACCTGCGATAAAGTATATTCTTCTATCACTGGACCGGAAGACTGGTTGTGCGCATGCTCATCTTCGTGGTCGTGAAGGCCGAAAGCCTGACAGAAAGTATTGATGTTAACGAAAATGTTACTCAAAACAAAGATTCAGAGAATGCATCATGTGAGTTACAGTGAAATCAGTAACAGACTGAACTGTCTATTTCTACTAGGTACCCATGTACACAACTGACCTGAGGTATGAGATGCAAGATGGCGTCAGTGAACAGCGTGCCGACAGCAAGGCCAAGGAAGACGGACATGAACGCCTCGTGACAGGTGCCCTTTGGGAGGGGGAAGAGGATGGCGCCCAGTACGGCGCATAAGCAGATGATCAGAGTAGCCAAGGAGCCGTACCCGTAACCTGCAGCAAATGATTATATGACTCCAAATTTGGCAGATAATGGTAACTGTTTCATTGTGAGTTTCCACTCAAAAGCGTATGTACCAGCAATGGAGGGATTTGTGATGTACCTCTGATAGAGAGCCTCCTGCGTGTACTCTGCGGTATAGACCCGGATGTATGTTCTGCAATGATGTACACATATGTTGAGCACCAGGGCATGGCCACCGATCTCATCATGGACGCCATAACTGGTTGTCTCTTGTTTTACTCTGGGTTGGTACTGAGACTTACTTCTGCCATTGTGGGCATGTCAGTTTGTGTGATGTTTCACACTTGAGTCACGACTTATTTACTTGGTTGTGTGGTGTGGCGTTTTAATCAAGGGTATGGTAAGACTTACGTTCTGTCATGGTGGTCGTGGGTCCATGTGTGGTGTTGGGTGTGGAGACGCATGACCCTGCCATCTGCATATACACCAGGGTGGGACACAACTCCACAAACTTGTCCTTTGTAATGACGTCATCATGGCCCAAACCGCTGATTGCTTTTATCTCACTGACAGAGTAACACTTTTTTGGTGACCTTTAAATGCGAGTAAAAGAAAAGTTCAACTGATATATGAAAAATAAATAAATAAAACAGTAGCAAAAGTAGGGATTAGAAATCGAATGTCATTGATATACTGGGACTATATTGCATTTGCAAGTACCAACGCTCACTGAAACGTATAATCTATCAATTTTAACCTGTTTGTTGTTCGACGACAAACTCTCTGTTCTAGAATCCTGTAAATAATCGAATCTGAACCAGAGAATTATGCGATCTATAATACGAGGAACCATCTACGCCGTCGGTTAGGGTGACACGCAATCTACCAGTCATCGAACTTGACCATTAGATCTAATGGCGGCCAGCAAAGGTTACTCAGGTCTATTTGTCTGTCTCACAGTCCATGAACCATCATATTTCCTTTTCGCCCAGCCCTCTCTACTAATTCAAGTTCCAGGACACAACCCAGGATTTTTCTCAGGTTCATGTTAAGAATTTCCCATCTTATTTCAATGCTGCAATTACATATTTTCATACACTAATTTGGAGGACAATCCTTATCTAAACGGCCCACGGGGAAGATAGCACCAAAGATGAAATTTTTACAACCTACCAGGATTGTTGTATGGCTGTGACCTTCACCAGCCTGTGTCAGCCCATGGACAACACTGTCTGCATCTGCATCGACGACGTCACTCCCCGCGCTTCTCCTGTGCCCTGAGTGGTCGGTTCGCTCACCCTCCAAGTTCAGCTTGACGAGCAATGCACTCAACTCTGTACATCGTAAGTTGTGATTGTCATTTAGCAACCAACACTATTGTATAAGTTCCAACACTATTCTATACTTGGCAGTGACGGCAAGTTCTACCGAAATGTGTCATGCTATTTTCAATGGATATAGAAGATTGTTGATTCTTAAGTTCACGACATTTCCAGTGAAGAAATATTGATATGGAAATGAAGAAGGATATTTATTCGTATTTCTTCATGGGGACAATGAACGTAGCTTTTATACATAATAATTTCATGTTGGTACCTGTGTCCATGATGGTGTTGTTGGAGGCGTCGATACGAACAAAGAGGTCGTCGAGGATGGTCTGCTTTGACGGGAGCAGACGACATGTCTCCTTCATTGTCGACCCTGCAATATGAAACAGCGATGAACATACCAACTATGAAATCAGCGTGTGAATAACAATAGGTTAACATTTACAGCTCTAAATGAGTTGTATTCTTTTTTAGTATGGCTGTTCCGAAGTTCCGCTTTATGGGCGACTACAAAAGTACATTACTTTAAGTGAAGTTCGTGATTCGTTAACAATTTGTTGAATTAACCGTTTCGTCTAGCTTTTAAGTTACTGTACAAAAATGCCATGGTTGTCTGACAAAACAGCTACTGACACCTGCCTCACTTTCGGCTTTTGCAAAAACCCGTCGGCGTGCAAATAAACCTTGACAGTATATTCATAAAATATAATATTCCAAATGAATGTTTTCAAACAAGGCACTGAAAAAAGCGAAGGTTTTATAAACACGAACAAGGTTTTAATAGTTAGAGAGTGAGTTGAGGTTTACGCCGCATTCAGCAATATTCCAGCTATATGGCGGTTTGATAAACTGTTACACATGGACATCGATTTCAAGGAAATACATGGCCTGGTTTTGATCTTGTATAAGCGATTTAATATATGCAGGCAAATGGCGTCATAACTGATTTGACCCACATGACATTCACATGACATTCTGATTTTAACTGACAAAATGTGTGGTCAAGACCTACCTTCAAGAAGATGGTAGACAATGAAGGCGGTGATATCTGCAAGTTTGTCCCTGTTGATATTTGCACTCTCCACACCAACCTGGTAGAATGCTGCGTCTACGCTGATACACTGAGGAAACAAGTCAAAAGCATGAAAGGAGGTGGGTCATTTGTAATACAACATGGATACCACTCACAACTCAAGACAGGTTAGATGAATGTTGAAGGCGGGAGCAACGTTGCCCCAATATACTGACGTTTTGGTTCAGCCATTTTCCACCTTTCTATCTTACATACTCGCATCGACATCCATTTAGTGTGATATAAAAACAAATCCGAATAAACGCCAAATAGCTTATGCAGAACGAGTTGCATAGAGGTAACACAAGACAAGAATTGAGATAGTTCTCAGTAAGAATAACTAAACATAATATCCTTGCGTCATGGGTAACCATTTTCTTTGTTATCGTCAACACAAGTGCATTGTTCGCATTAGTATCTTATGTTAGAACGAGGTTATCACGTATGTGTGCTTTTGGATTGTAAATATCCTTCATCTCGAATAATTATAAAGATTTCTTATTACAAGAGGTTTACCATCCCAAAATGTAAGCTTTGTTGGTCCTTTAACGTATAACGCCACTCTTTCAGTCGATCGTTGAAACAACGTATTCTTCTCTGACAAACAGTACCTAAACATGACAAATTATCCTGGAAGTCCGTCACGAGGCCTTGGATGAGACAGTGGCGACAGAGAACAATGAACATTGTTCAAACTGAAATTTGTATTTTGAAAGCATCATAAAGTCAAAACAAGTGCTTCAACATAGTCAATGATCGCCTTTCGCGGTAGTCCACCAGTCGGCCAGCTAGAATAACTTCCATTTATCAAAGGGAATCTACTCTAATACATTTTACGTCTTTTGGAGTCTGTCTGGCACTTCATAGTGCTATGGAATGCTCCCATTGTTACGCAAATTATATGTTTGTCACCGCCAGTATTAAACTTCACTTGTGTTCCCGACCAACCGTTGTCTGGATCATTGACCACTATATTGATACTGATGGGAATTATCCCAATAAGTAATCCCGATATCAGAGAGTCGCTTTTGACTCCATTGGGTTACAAAGGGTAGCACCATTTGTGTTTGTAATGATAGAAAACCTGGTAGAAGTTTAATATTGCATTAACGGGGACAGTTTTTGTCCGTTACGTTATGCATTATACTGAGGATAAATATAAATCGTGTGTTTAATATTACCTGCTCCTCCACCACTGGCACCTCCTTGACATGACTAAGGTCGTCGTGGTCTTCACGCTGGTCCTGTTGAGAATCCTCCAGTATAATTGACTTTGCAATGTGTTTCAGGACATGTTCAATACTCCCCGCCTCTAAATCCCCGTGACCTTTCTCGGAAGATGCTCAGAACGTTCTGGAGATAATACTCAAACGTTTTGGTTTCCGGACTGACATTCTGTCGACAGTAGTTGGTGATGTTGTAGATGTAGTAGAATATGACGACGGAGGCGTTGTCAAACTGCTCCTTCGTCAGACCCTGGGTCATGTCAGCACCCACGACAGTGAACAAACCGGAGACGTTTAGACACTGGCGATATAAACGGTTTCATACATAAGCCACGTAAGACTCTACCAGAATTCACCTGCATGCATTTATAGAATGAGTTGTGTTTAATGCCGCACTGACGGCGCGACTTCCTGAACTTAAATAAAGATGATACTGAAGTGACAATATATTTTTCGCCGACCTTATCTAGACAAATATGGCGTGAACTGTACGTAATTGTTATAAAACAGAAGGCTGCAAAATATGAAATTACGCTGATTATTTATGATTATTAGGCATAACAAAACAACGATACTCTCGGAGCTGACTGACTGGACCGAGTATAAGTATGAAGTGGACCTCAGTGTGTAATGTTAATGTTTGTGAGTCACTGAAAACTGTGTCAAACATCTTCAATAGAAAACTCCATTTCCGACTCGGCAGTCTTAATAAATCTTATTAGAATGAAACCAAGTTCAAGCTTTGTTCAGGTAAGCTTACCAAATTACATTAATGACACGTCCGTCAACAGTACAGATATTATGACATCATCGTGGCCAGTGTGAATTCTAAGCTCTATGTTGTTTTGCGCTAATTAATGCTATACTATAGGTATGCAACATTACAGGTTCATATTTCATCTATGCTTGTGACAGATAAGAACATGTACATGCATATGTTTGTCTCGTTTTGTTTGGGGTATGTGTCTGGTCTGGGATATATCACATTAACGCGTTAACAGCTGACGTCAGACATGCTAACCACTGGCACATTATCTGCCTCTGTGACAATACACAACGTTTTATGTAGCACGGGTTTAGTCACACATGAACCTGACTAGTATACAGATTACAGTGAACTATGGAAACAGAAGCGATAAAACCCTAAGTGACCATATTCATACGAAATCTCTGCCAAAAGCAGAAGCGATTGTACAATTGTACAATGAGGAATTGTACGACATCATGAATTGACTATATCATGAGCATATATTTGTTTCAGCAGCATTACGGCTGTATGATGTTGCTTGTAAACAAATCGCGCCTGGACCTGATAGTACAGTGATTGCAATATGATGACAGAGGATGTGTCTATGAATCACTATGAACTAGTGATGATACCAGGTGTTCGCGAAAAGATTAGAGTATCCCGCACAACTGGTGGCACCTGTCATAAACATAGCCCATGGAGCCTTTGTGCAAAGCGATTTAGCGCTAAGGTGATCGTAGCTGACCTTCGTGGCGCTGTAATCGAGGTTCTTTCGGCAGAGAATCGTCCGTGCGAGAATGTCATGTAAACATTCGAGTGAGTGAGTGAGTTTAGTTTTAGCTATTCTAGCTATATGGCGGCGGACTGTTAATAATCGAGTTTGGACCAGACAATCCAGTGATCAACAGCATGAGCATCGATCTACGCAAATTGGAACCGATGACATGTGTCAACCAAGTCAGCGCTCCTGACCACCCGATCCCATTAGTCGCCTCTTACGACAAGCATGGGTTACTGAAGACCAATATTCTAACCCGGACCTTCACGGATAATGTAAACATTCGAATCTCGGCCAAACAAACCAGTGTGCGAAAGGATGAACATCGACAAGGGCACGATGGTACACAAATTGCCAATAGACATTTCATAGTCCCGAAAATCGACATTTATGCCTTTAAAGGTAGCTTCATGTTAGATAAACAAATGAACGTGTATTAACTACAGACTCTAAATTGTACTTAACAACCTGTGGCTCTCTGTCTTGAATTCGCATGCGCTAAAATATGCCAGCAATATCCAAATAATAAAATGCAAAAATGATGGACTATAATCTTAATTTCAGAAATATAACAAGCAGTTGCCTTTGCCACTTTCAAAAGTTCTAATAACTCCCCATCTATATCAATGGATGGATGAAGTTAACAACCTGAAAAATGGTGCAATAACCTCGCACAACGTCAGATTGTTGTCATCCAGTTTCTTTCACTGACACCAGAAGCCAAACAATTGTTTTCGACCTAAATCTTTGAACAAATATCGTTTACAACATTTCCCGGGACTATACTCATATATGTAAGTCGACAAAGGAGGATCGAGTACGCGTGAGTCAATAGAGTTCGTGTTAAAGAGGTGTTTTCTGGTGTTTTTAAGCCATCTTCCCTGCGAACACTAACACACGTCAACAGGAACAAAACAGTCGTGTGAACTAGGGCTGATGCGGACTTACTTTCCCCTCACGTTTCTAGAACCAATGTTGGACATATCACACGAAGACGTCAAATATGACCGCATTTATGAAAATTGAGGCGATTATGAAGAGGGTTTATATTTGCGGCTTCCGTGTTTTTTAAATGCAGGAATTTTTCGCTGTAAGATGTTTAGTGCTGACGTAACATTACTTACAGAATACATGTGCTGCATGGTTTCAGCTGCAAATATTTTTATATGCCCATGTCTTATGGTTTCATGATATATACTTCTGATGTACCAGCAGAACGTAACTATTCCTCTGCAAGTTTATAATGAAACCGAAACATACAAAGTGAGTGAGTGAATAGTTTAACGCTGATGTTAACAGTATTACATCACGACTAGTCGGTTTTGATGTAGGGGTAGAAAATATGAAGCATGTTTCCCAAAACAATGACCGCTCTGGGAGTACATTTTGTATGGGATTACATCATGTTTCCATCGAGCCAAAGGTCAAATCATACGTTGATGTTAAGAGGCCGGGAGTTATGTAGCGACGTTGGAACAAGTTGTAAAACTAGGGTATCTCTCCCGTCACCGCGCTGTCACGGTCGCCGTCGAACAACAAACAAGGAAATCACTCACTTCCTACGACCTTTTCACACGTGACCTTCAAAGACGTGACATCTGGCGAAAATCAAGTGTTAGAGAGGTGATCGGTATGGCGAACCATGCAAACACTGTTAGGCCATGAGTGATAAAACATCTTTAATTTGTGGGTCGACAGGTTAATTCAGTAGGTCAAACACCTACTTGACGAAAAAATCAACTTGTTTACGTAAGATATCAACGTCTAAGTTCAAGCAAACATGACGCTCCCTTACGTGTGGTTTACGAATAATGTTCTTAAACTCTAAACATGAATGAATGTGAATCGTTTTGCATCGTGTGAACTGAGTTACCGACAGCCCCATCCTACATGCTGGAAGAAACTGAAATAGATAATAGATTACGTGGAATGAAAACATTTCCATTGAACAGCAGTAGTAGTAGTAGCAGTAGTAACAGTAGTAACAGTAGTAGCAGTAGCAGTAGCAGTAGTATGGTATAGTAGTATAGCAGTAGCAGTAGTAGTAACAACAGTAACGGGAGTAGTAGGAGAAGGAGGACTAGCAGTACTTGTAACATTAGTAGTAGTAGCATTAGCAGTAGTAACAGTAGTAGTAGGAGAAGGAGTAGTAGTAGTAGCAGTCGCAGTAGTAGGAACAGAAGTAGTGGTATCATTAATCATTGATGACGCCAACGGCGACGATGATGATGACGACGACGACAATGACAACGACATTAATCTCGTGCCTCATGTAACCCGTGAAGTTCCGGGTTAGAATATTGATTATCAGTAACCCATGCTTGTCGTTAGAGGCGACTAACGGGATCGGGTGGTCAGGCTCTCTGACTTGGTTGACACATGTCATCGTATCCCAATTGTGTAGAGTTGATGCTCATGAAATTGAAGCATTATCGGTGACAAAGGCACGTTTATAAGGTTCAATGTTACCAGCCACATGAAGGCAGTAGGTGACCGAATCGAGTTAATACAAGAAGATCCAGTGACTGCGACATAAACATCGACCTACGCGGCATGATTGTGTGTTTTTGTGTGTGTGTGTGTGTGTGTGTGTGAGAGAGAGAGAGAGAGAGAGAGAGAGAGAGAGAGAGAGAGAGAGAGAGAGAGAGAGAGAGAGAGAGAGAGAGAGAGAGAGAGAGAGAGAGAGAGAGAGAGAGAGAGAGAGAGAGAGAGAGAGTGGTGTCTCCCGTTAGAAACCATCTACGCGCGAAGGTTCGGTGCTGAAGTTTAAAGGTGCTTCGGAACATGTTACTTTCGATACGAGCACAGGGACGGATACAGCCTTTTGAGAAAGGGATGTGTGCCCATCCGAGTTTCAATGGTCATATAACAAACTTTCTGGACGAAAGAGGGGTTGCGCACCCCTGCACCCCCACTCTGGATCCGCCTATGGATCAACATTACATTCCATCGCTACATTGGTAACAAAGAAAATATATCTTCATCTATAACTCACACACAAGTCTTTTGTAAATCTTTGTCATCTAAGTAGCTTATATAAGTCTACACAGACCTTAATGCTCTCGTACTTCCTGCGGGACGTGACAAAGACAGAGGACTCTTTAATAGGTAAATATTCCATGCATGAAAAGTCTAATTCCCCTTCAAATCCCACACGTCGGTAACATTTGTCCTTGCAATGGTAATCGGCCGTGCGGCGACCGTAACGGCCGTTGATGTCCGAGTATTTACACACGACGGTGGTGCATGTCCGAGCCAGGGCGCGGGAGATCGCACGTTCAATGTAACCTTTGCATGTTCAGTATCTACATTCCCACCTCAATCCAGCTTCTCGTGGACCGACAGAACACAATTAACACGAGGCTATGGGAAGGTGTTATTCTAGAAACAAAAATGGTTGAAATTATTTGATTGTGGGTAAGCTGCTCGCTTTGTGCCCTGAGACAGAAGGAAACGTGTTGTTGTCGCCTATCAATTTCCCGCTAAGCGTATGCTTGCTTGGACACTGTATTGCAAAACGAACCTATTTTCAACTGTTTTGTGTTTCCTTTTAAGCAGCAAAATCTCTGCCCAAGTGCAAAGCTAAATATCAAATCGCTTTTAGACAAAATCAGAAGTGGCGGAGCGGTTTGTCTGGAATCCTCGAACACCACTTGATTGTCTAGTGTGTTTACATAACGCCATCGCAAGACTTAGGTGGGCTTAATCAGGTGTGGTGCAAGACAACAAACGCAAACCTTTTTAACCCAATTGTGTGAGTGGCGAGTACTACGGGTAGAGCTAGACACGTTTACCCTTTTGTGAACACCTGGTGTCATATCTGATACTCATACTCCATTCATAAAATGTTAACCGCTGTTTTGACTTTTAAGTGCGATGGAATACTTTCGTCCGATAATCGAGACTTGTTACTCTTTGTCCTTCATAGTTTCTTTAGACATAAACTGATCACTGCTGATGATACCATTTATATCAATATTGTACACATTATGAGTGAAGAAAACCTAACTATGCACGCGTTTACAAACGTCCTGGAGAGCGCCTTAGACAAATTTCAAAATTCACATCGTCGAATACATGCTATGTTATTTCATAATCAACTGTCAAAATTAGCCCATAGCTGTGCGTTCACGTTAATTGTGTGGAAGTATTGCCTAAATTCGGTTCGACACTGTAGTCTTAAAACTTAATAGTTTAGCCAGTGGTTAATGTCATGAGCACTGGTTCATGTCACCATCACGTTTCGTCCAATAATCAAGACTGGTTATTGTCTGTCATTGACGATATATATACTGAATGAAAGGGTTTCGTCGCGCTTATTAAATGCTAATGTGATTTAACTGGTTTCTTTCTCTTTAGATACCGTTCATATGTTCCCAAACGTTTAAAGAGATTAATGTTTTTAAAAAATAAACCAGAAAATATCACCACTTACCACAGAATCGTCACATGGACCCGGACTGGTAGACTGGCATTGAAATTTGTGAAATAATACTTGAAGGAATTCCTCGGTCTTGGTCAAGTTGAGGCTGTCACCGTCTGTGATGTTTAAAGAGGCCAGAACCTGATGAAACACGTTAACTCTACCATGGCCGTGGTTGTCTATACCTGAGACTTCCAGACAGAGCGCTGGCGAAAAATAGTCACAATTAGTACAATATCCAAAAAGAAGGTTGCCATGTCAAAGCTGTGTTTTCACCTGTGTGTCTGTTTAGCATCTAGGGACTTAAGAGGCTCACGCTGAGATGATAGGTGGAAGCCGTGTGCAAAGGTTTCACGACACAATATGACAGTCACGTGACAACAACGTACCGATTCATTTGGCTGTAAGCAATCACCTCTAAGACTTTCAGCGTAACGTAATACGGCATTGTTTATTTTGACTTTCGGACTAGCCGTTTCTCTGTCCGTAGATAAAGAAGAGCCAAACAATCACATTGGAACCAATAACATGTGTTTTTGTACAAACCATCCAGTTTGATCAGTGTACAATCTATCAAAGACTATTCTTTAGCCACATTAAGCCTACATGCTTTGAGACCCGTGAAGATGCGGGTTAGAACTGATCTTCAGTAACCCATGCTTGTCGTAAGAGGTGGGTGGTCAGGCTCGCTGACTTGGTTGACACATGTCATCGTATCCCAATTGCGTAGATTGATGCTCATGCTGTTGTTCACTGGACTGTCTGGTCCAGACCCGATTATTACAGACCGCCACCATGTAGCTGGAATATTGCTGAGTGTGGCGTAAAACTAAACTCACTCACTCACTACATCCTTTGAGGAAATACACGTGTGGTATAGGTTTCGTTAAGGTTTGCTTCAGTCGTTCATCTGCCTTTATCATGTTTTATTGGTCTGCTTCAACAGTTTATTTGACTTTATCATGTTTCAGAGGGCTGTATGAACAGTTTATTTCACTTTATCATGTTTCAGAGGGCTGTATGAACAGTTTATTTGGCTTTATCATGTTTCAGAGGGCTGTATGAACAGTTTATTTGACTTTATCATGTTTCAGAGAGCTGTATCAACAGTTTATTTGACTTTATCATGTTTCAGAGGGCTGTATGAACAGTTTGTTTGACTTTATCCTTTTTCAGGGGCTGTATCAACAGTTTATTTGACTTTATCATGTTTTATTGGTCTGCTTCAACAGTTTATTTGACTTTATCATGTTTCATAGGGCTGTATGAACAGTTTATTTCACTTTATCATGTTTCAGAAGGCTGTATCGACAGTTTATTTGACTTTATCATGTTTCAGAGGGCTGTATCGACAGTTTATTTGACTTTATCATGTTTCAGAGAGCTGTATCAACAGTTTATTTGACTTTATCATGTTTCAGAGGGCTGTATGAACAGTTTATTTGACTTTATCCTTTTTCAGGGGCTGTATCAACAGTTTATTTGACCTTATCATGTTTCAGAGGGCTGTATGAACAGTTTATTTGACTTTATCATTTTTCACATTGATGTTTCAACAGTTTATATGCCTTCATCATTTTTCCAGAGGGCTATATCAACGGTTTATTTGACTTTATCATGTTTCAGGGCTGTATCAACAGTTTATTTGACTTTATCATGTTTCAGGGGCTGTATCAACAGTTTATTTGACTTTATCCTTTTTCAGGGGCTGTATCAACAGTTTATTTGACTTTATCATGTTTCAGAGGGCTGTATGAACAGTTTATTTGACTTGATCATACATCAGAGACACACAGACAGACAGAGGATATTGAATGGTTCGGCTTTGGTGGTAGAGTTTCGTTGTGCTCGCATTTACAAATTGTATATTCTGCAGTTCTATGTGATTACATACTCAAATAACACAAATTAGTCATTACGTGAACTAAAGAAAAAGTCGATTGTCAGAACTTGCTATCCAATAGACGTTTATTGAGGTCTGACTGTTATTAACGATTGCGACCTTGTGAATACCGACAGCTGCAACACGTCGGCTGTCGGTGCTCTGACTTAGGTCCTTCGGATTCATAGTTTCTCCGCCTAAAACTCTGCAAAATGTTCGTCCAGATTGTAAGACTTTGTAGTCAGTATTTGGTCAATAAAACCTGTTTGTATGTGGTGTCTGTCTCAGCTGTATGCATGTTGTGTCTGTATCCCCTATGTAAGTGGTGTCTGCTTCACATGTATGTATGTAGTGTCTGTCTCAGCTGTATGTATGTGGTGTCTGTCTCACCTGTATGTAACCTGTATGTATGTGATGTGTGTTTCACCTGAGTACATGTGATGTCTGTATCCCCTATGTAAGTGGTGTCTGTTTCACATGTATGTATGTGGTGTCTGTCTCAGCTGTATGTATGTGGTGTGTGTCTCACCTGTATGTATGTGATGTGTGTTTCACCTGAGTATATGTGATGTCTGTATCCCCTATGTAAGTGGTGTCTGTTTCACATGTATGTATGTAGTGTCTGTCTCAGCTGTATGTATGTGGTGTCTGTCTCACCTGTATGTATGTGATGTGTGTTTCACCTGAGTATATGTGATGTCTGTATCCCCTATGTAAGTGGTGTCTGTCTCACCTGTATGTATGTAGCGTCTGTCTCAGCTGTATGTATGTGGTGTCTGTATCACTTGTATATATGTGGTTTCTCTTTCACATGTATGTATGTGGTGTCTGTATCACCTGTATGTATGTGGTTTCTCTTTCACATGTATGTATGTGGTGTCTGTATCACCTGTATGTATGTGGTTTCTCTTTCACATGTATGTATGTGGTGTCTGTATCACCTGTATGTATGTGGTTTCTCTTTCACATGTATGTATGTGGTGTCTGTATCACTTGTATGTATGTGGTTTCTCTTTCACATGTATGTATGTGGTGTCTGTATCACCTGTATGTATGTGGTTTCTCTTTCACATGTATATATGTGGTGTCTGTTTCACATGTATGTATGTGATGTCTGTTTCACCAGTATGTATCTGGTGTCTGTATCTCCTGTATGAAGCTGGTGTCGTTTTAGAATACGATCTCAGACGTGATGAAAAGCAGCTAAAACACTGGATAACATTTATCCTGGTTCTAATAATGAATGTTTGTAATATCCACTTCTCCACAGCACCTTGTTAGTTGGTGCAGACAACCGCCCCAGCAACACCGACAGGTGGCATTGGTTTGATCTGCCAGCTGTGTACATGAGTGATACGAACTGCTATCACTGTTAATGCGCACTGAGGCAGAGATCGATCAGGCCTTGTGTATTGTGGGTGTGCTTATCACCGTCATTACCCATCTCATCTCAATACACAACAGAACACCTTCATTACCCATCTCATCTCAATACACAACAGATGTATTCTCAATCATAAGTACATTTATTGACATTTTATTAATGCATTTGCTCGACCTCCCACTGAAACAGAACTTTGACGTGAAAAACACAGTGATATGGCTGGCCTTACAGTGTCGAAGGTGCGGTGGGGTAGCCTAGTGGTTAAAGCATTCGCTCGTCTGACGATGATTCGGGTTCAATTCCACACATGGGTACAATGTGTGCAGTCCTGGTGTCCTCTGTCCTGATATTGCTGAAATATTCATAAAGGTGGCGCAAAACGAAACTCACAAGCCAAGAATTGTCATTGCTAATTGTGCCCAAATGAGAAATTAAACCCGTGACATAACTGTGACAAGCGAAAATCTTAACACCTGGGATTCTACAACGTCCAGTTGCCATATACCCAGAACTGCATACAGCAATCAAACGGTTGACGAAGAATTATTCTAGTGCTATGTATATGACTGAAAATTTGCAATAGCTCAGAGTAATACGTCCAATTATGCAAGTCGTGGGAAGGCGAATCGTCGTTCTATCCACATATGTTCAGTAGGTTTGAGGTAAATTGACCGAACTGGCAATTTCCATACAGACAATCACCTCCAACTCTCTGTAGGCATCAACATCCATGACACGACGAGGTCGTGCAAAATCTTCCAAAGGACGATTACGTCAGCATAGGTCTCACGTACACACCCACAGTATAGGCCCTCACCTGTCACCGCACATCTGTCCCCGTACAGCTGTGTAGGATATTTATATTGCTTCTTTCATCGCTACTGATCCACCCCATGTGTTGATTGAGCTACCCCAAAAATCCATAGAATCACGATCTCTTCCTGCGTGTCACGGGCACAACTGGGAAGTCCTGACAGAAAATATTCGAGCCCTGCCCTGGTCTGTCCAATTGATGTGAACTTTAGCCCAATCAAAACTAGCCTGGATGGGATGTCGGTGGGATTCGAATGCATGTGCTCCGTGACCGATGTCTGAGCCTCACTGAGATGATTACGCACCTGTCCTATTCTCTGTCATCAAAGGACGTCTTTGACACTGAAGACGCATAAATGATTATCTGCTCTCCATAAAGGTGCACCCAAATGCTGTTTTTAGGCACCTCATACATGTCGTAATATGTTTCATTGGTAAAATGTATTTTGATATGTTAGTCACGAGTGACCTCCGTTTCGTATTTTCATACGTTTCGCACGGTTGCTATTTTGTCACCCATCACACCCTCCCAGTAGTATTATTGGTTTTGAAGTAAAGGGGAATCAATTAAGTGTCCTTCTCCGCCCCGCATGTTGACACCTCTTTATGACTCATATTTGCTTGCTTAATCCTTATGTATTAACTTTCCATTCTCTTGACATATGTGTCTTTTGTTGTTTATACGACACGTTCAGATTGTTAAAAGATGTTGATCACTGGATCGTCTTGTCCAGACTCGACTATGTACAGACCGCCGCCATATAGCTGGACTTTTGATGAGGACGGCGGTGCACAACAATCAAACAAACAAAAAGCCTCACGCATGGGTTCCTCTGTCCGTTCATCATAAAACTGAGGCGCTATGTTGGTTACCAAATCATCATGAAATTTCAATTTACTTTGGTTGGATTGTTTTCGATATTATCAAGACCTGACCCTCTGCAAACTTTGAGTAGTATATATTAGTATATTGCGGCTGGTGATTATGATCGTAAACTCCATGACCATCAGTGTTAAACACTCAAGTATGTTGCAGCAGGTGGCGATCGCCCACAACATATGGGGCGAAAACTATGTCAAGCGGATATACCACAGTGGTAATCTACCTCTGATTACCGTAAACATAACCTGAACTACAATGGCCCTTGTTATTGCCAAGCATACTTTCTAAAGAAAATGACACAATCAATATGTAATAAAAATAGTGAAAACTGCGAACTTCTATCGTGATCCAATACGGCGCAGAGCAGGCATCCATGTTACAAAGTGTTCAAAAAAGATCGATAGATATATGTGTGGTTGAAATACAACAGGGGCAGATTTGTAATAGAAAGCCTCACAGCCGTGGGTGGCAATTATTGGATGAAAGGTTAAACTATCAGGTTAGTCGAGAGCTAAACGTGCCAAAACACACCACAAGTTTTTCTCTATATGGTAGTGGTATATGAGTGTTGGTGTTTGGCTACACCCGGCTACACTTGACACAGTCTCTGCGTACCTCTTGGGGAGACGATACTCCACTATCAATACATTCCAATAATCTTGTCGTCATCACTGCAGATCATTTCATTTTCTAAAAGTGGCTGAAGAATCGTTATTAGATACATTAAATACTCAGATGTATACATTTCAAGGAGTCACATCAGCCTAGTGTTACACGTTTCTCATATGTGATATCATCGATTGAAACAATCGACGTCAACATAGCAAGTATTGCAACAGCTTGTTGAACAAAATGAGTTAGATCCGAATGCACTCAACATAAAGGTACAGCATGGCGGATACTCAACCTGACCAGAAATCTCAAGCCTCGGAAGAAACTAAACATACTGACCAAAGCAAGGACGCTCCAAGCAAATCGTCCCCGAAGGAAAACAGCTCCTTGTTGGACTTCACGAGAGAAATCAAGTCCTATAAACGTCGGTGGTATGTTCTGGGCGTATTCGCGTATGCTGCGCTCCTCCAGGCAGGGATATGGAACACTTTCCGGACCTATTGCTCAGTCAGCAAAGGCTGTGTTCGGGTGGACAGATGCCCATATAGCACTGTTTTACAATGGTGGGAATATTGGCTATTTTATTTTCATGTTTCCCGTGGCTTGGCTGATGGACGTGAAAGGTTCGTGCCTGTCTTATTATTGTCTTTGAATTGCCTCTCATCCATGAAACATTGGACCTAGCTACTTCTAGTTGAGAAATTAAGATAAACCATTTGTATGTTTCACAATAATACCTAAGTTGATTTAAATTTGAAAATATATGGGAGCATAATATATGAGATGGCAATCTGTTATAGAGTGTGTTCATGTATACATGTTCGATATACGTCCTAGGTATGTTACTCTGAAAGATAATTAGAAATATCATCCCAATGATAATTCCAATATCAGCGTCAATATCAAATTTAAATAACCAAATTGAGGGAAACGTCACTCCGTATTTGAAAAATGAAATATAATATATTATTATAAACAGATGTGGAGCTAGTTTGAATTGATTTAGTATAGTTGATTTATATTATTTACAGTTGTCTTTGAAATAAATATCAACTCTAACTTTCTGTCTTTCTGTCAAACGGGAACCGGATATTTGTATGGTACTAATGCAAGCAGCGTAATTACCCGACAAAACCAAATCGAAACTAACCTGAAGTACCTTAGGATCGCACGTTCTCAGTAAAGTACAGATTCTAGCACTTTTAGGGTTGCCTCTCGCTTAGGCAGATATAGTATGACCAGAAATTATTGAGAATTTTAGGAATATGTTTACATGTAATTGGATTTCTAGTATAAACAACCTTGACCAGCTATCAAGTGCTTGGTTTCATTCAAGAGAGACAACTTCGTTAATCCTTTTTCATTAGTTTGTGAAGAGTTATCCCCCTTTGTTTACTTGCTAGCAGACGACATTTTCAGTGATCCTCAGTATGGATGATTTAGAGAAGAGGAAGTTGATTTTAGAGTATTATAACAAGGACATCAGATCAGCTAAAGTGATTTCAAGTAGTACAGGCATCCCTTTGTCCACTGTTTATCGTGTTTTGAAAAATATTGCAAATGGATATGGCCATTGAGCACCAGGGAGGCGCAGGTAGGCCCTCGGGTCGGGTGACAGGAGGCGGCTTGGTATTCTTGTTTCTAAAAACAAACGAAGGAGTTTAGAAAACTTAAGGCTGGATATGATTCATAGAGGAACTGTGGTTGTCCTGTAAGGAGACAATTGGAACTGAGCTGCATGCAAAGGGTTGGCAGAAAAGTCGAGGAATTCCATCACCGATCATGAAACCTGAACAAAAGGAGCGAAGGTTGAACTGGTGCTTACAGCATAGACATTTTAACTGGGACAATGTTTTTCTCAGATAAAACTTCTGTGTGGCTGTTTCGTAATACACTGAAATTCTGGACCAAACAAACTGAAAACCTTTGTATCAGCGTCCAAAGTACACTCCGAAATTTAACGTGTGGGGTGGCATATCTGTGTTAGGGGCAACGCCCCTCTGTGTATTGAAGGGAATATGAACAGTGAGTGGTACACAGATATTCTCGAGGGACATTTACTTCCATCTGCTCAAATGCCTCCCGAATCTGCTCACGTGTTCTATGGAAATTTTGGATTTTCCAGCAGGACAACGACCCAAAACATCGTTCAAAGCATTCACAGGTCTGGTTTCGGACCCAAAATATGACATTATTAGATATAGCCCTGACCTAAATCCAATAGAAAATGTTTGGGGACTTATGAAGGAAAGTGTCAATAAGAAAAATCTTACAAATATTGCTGAAATGAAAGAAGAGGTGGTCCGATATTGGGACAGCATAGACCACGACTTTCTAACTTCTTTGATCAGTAGTATGCCCCGCCGCATTGAAGCCTGCATTGCTGCCCATGGTGACTTGACAAAATACTAACTGTTCACCTGTCTTTGAATCTGGAGTTATGTTCTGCTAATATTCACATTTAATACGTGAGTAATGAGTGAATAATAAAAATATTAAAAATTACAATCTTAAATTCTCAATAATTTCTGTACTGTATTTGATTGTAGAAACACTAGTGTACTAGGCTCTGTTCTACAAACCAATCTTTACGATACGACTATCGTAGGTGAATTTCAAAGTATGGGAATCACGGTAAGATCGCTTTGAGACACGAAGCCCTGCTGTCAAAAGATACAATGCGTAATTAATATAATATCCTTGGTATTTTAAGAACTTGACGTGGTGGTTATCCTTTCCATCTGTAGGTCTGAGGACGTCGATGCTGGCGTGTGCAGTGCTGTTGGTGTTGGCAACGTCAATAAGGTGCATTACGAGCGAACCAGTACCAGCGACATGGTAAGCATAAAAAGTACGATCATCTTCTTTTGAGGTGATCAAGTTAAATTATCGGAGAAAACATAAAGCATGTGTTTCTTCTGTAGATCTATATTCATGACATTTTTATAGATCATTACACCAGTTTCAATGGAGCATGTAGGTAGAGTTGCACACAAACTTGATATTGAATCGAAGCTTGTGTAATACCGTATGTGACAGTTTGGCCTATACTTAGAGACATAAACGCATTGCGGCGGATTTTTTCGATAATGAAGCAGTATCATTTTCGGTTTTGTGTTACCAGTTTGATTTTGTGGACGCCAAACTGAGAGGCTGTAAATATTTACGCTTTAGCCATATTTTGTTTATGTGACCTTCTAAAATGTTGAATACAAAACAATCCTTTATAACCTAATCAAATATATCTAACAAGGAATACTTCCTCCTTTAATGTGCCATGAGTATGACCTGATTGGACAAAAACAAGATCAAATCAAAATAATATTCCAGACGTTTAATAAAATGTTTTTAGGACAATTCTTCATTTTAGTAATCGTCAGATAGTAGTTGTTAGTTGCTAGTAATTGTAGACTAAAGTTAGTAGAATATTCATATGATGTATGACAATAGAACACCCCAATATTTATATCTGGCATATTTTTAGTATTAGTAAAGAAAGATAACTGTCTGTTATGGAGAAGTGAAAATAGAATCACCAACATCGTGAGAAAGTCAGAGAACTTGAAGGGGATATCCTTGATATAACTACTCCATATTGATGGATCCTATTCTCCAAGAGACTGTAACATGAGATGACACTGATGAGGTATCCGATATGAAACTAGGTTAATTACATCTCAACCTACATCTCTACCGCATGTGTGTTTGCTTCAAATGGTGTAAAATCCGGCTTTTGGCCCCATGTATAGCGATCCGGGTTGAAAAATACTGCTTTGTGTACCCAGATTACCTAATATACATGTGAAGGAAGCAGACATGGGTTCAATTACTTTGAAATGTAATTAATTAAATTACAATTACTTTGATTTTCCTCAATTACAATTACAAATACAATTACACCTTAAATTAAAATGTAATTAATTAAATTACAATTACATTACCAATGTAATTAATTACATTACAAATTACTTTGTTAAAAAAAACAAAAAAACAAAACAAATATATTTCTGTATTCCTTTAATCAACAACATATCGATGTTGGTAAGCAGTGGTCACTAAATCCAATTCATATTTTTGTCATCAAAAAGTGAAATGCAAAAGTAGATTATATCTACAATGTACACTATTTGATCAAGTTTGTATTTTGCATATTTCTTTGGGCTTATTATCAAATACACACCTCTATCATCTCTTGTTGCAAAACACTTTGTCCACCTTAGGTGTACTGTATCATGACATCATTACAGGCCTACATTACAATATAAACTCTGCCGGTCTCTCTATCTGACATAATCCACATTAACATACTAAAGGATTTGTCAACTTGGATTTATGGCTTATTACCTTTCATGATTATAAAAATAGGACTACAGTTCAGTAAGATTTTGAATATCATATCCTATGAGAAATAAACAAAGAGGCCATTTTAATAGGAACTTGACTAATAGTACTGTTAATCCCCCATTTCCTCAAATACCAACCTACATTCAGTCATGCGTTACTGATTCCCTTTGTTTCACCAATGTGCAGATGGTGATAGTTACAAAGGCTTAGACATTCAAATCTCTTTCAAAACTTAACACCTGCTAGAGTATATACCGACAACAAGCATCTTATTGAAAAACACTGCTTTGTCCTCCTTATTGTACAGAATATAATTGCAAGGGTTGCCTGATGACCACCAAAATAAAAAAAAGTGAGATGTAATTAGATGTAACTGAAAAGTAATTAAAAATTCAATTACATTTAGATATTAATTAATTAAATTACAATTACAAATTACATTTTAAACATTCAATTACAAATTACATGCAATTACATAGATTTTGTAATTAATTACATTCAATTACAATTACAAATTACAACTAGGATTGCCTCCTGGGCAATACTGTAGGTCTTCAGACTTCCTCATATACACCCCGTGGCTACTTTTACTTATCCTGTTTCTTTGGACACCAGCTGGATCGCCCATTACAGTGTTTCTGAGATAGAATTACCTAGAAAGTAAATGTTAGTTAATGTGAAATGTTGACGCCCTAATTTGGCGCTGATTCAATGCAGCTGACACAAACTGCAGAAAAACAAACAGGAACGCACAGCCAAGCACAGCAAAGGACATGCCTCTTGAGAGATTATATCCTTCCAATTCCAGAACACTAACTCTTTTGAATGTAGACCTAAGAACAACGGAGTTACTGTTAAAAAGGGAACTATTTCTGTGGGCACTGGTACACCAGGACGTGGGCAGTGCTAGATTTTACTGGCGCTTCCTGTTTGATGAGCTAACTAACTAACTGACTGAAGGAAGCGCAAGTAAAATCTAGCAACACTCGCTGCTTTCCTTCAGTTAGTTATGTCCCAACTGAAAAAATGCGTAATCCTCATGTCCCTCACTGTTTGTGGCGTAATTGTGGCGTAACTATTGACTTTACATAATAATGATGTGAAGCAAAATTGTTCTACATTTTATCGTCTACAGTTTGGTACCTTCAAACATGAAATCCATTGTGTCTTCGCAGAGCTGTGAACCCTATAAAAATGCGTTTCGCCAAAATTGACCAACTTCCAAGGGCAATAACTCCGACACTATTAAAGATATCGACATGCATTGAACAACCGAAGTAGTCCGGAGTGTGGGCTTTAAAACCATATATAGAACACTATTGTACTATTTGCCGTTCAGGAGCAGCAGATTGTTGAACACAGGCACCGTAAAAAAGTGCGGAAATGTGCAAAATCGCGAAGGCTGTGTTTGTGTCGTAATGGTGACGTTATTATTGATTTTACATAACCATGATGTGAAGCAAAAATGTTTGCCATCCAATTACCTAGAGGATGGTACTTCGAAAAATGGAATACATAGATTTTTCGCAGAGTTGAGACCTTTTTCTTAACCCTATGAAAATGCGTCTTAGAAAAATCACCAACTTCAAGGGCGATAACTCCAAAACCATTCTAGATATCGACATGCCTTGAGCAAACTAAGTAGTCCAGAGTATGGGCTTTCCAACGGCGTATCGAACACGATTGTACTATATGCCGTTCTGGAGGAGAAGATTTTCAAAGACAGGCACCGTCAAATCGTGAAAATCGGGCAAAAATCAGTTTTTCAAAATAGCGGAAAATTTGACCTGCCGGCCAACTTCCGGTATGTGTTGAATCGACGGGGATGATGTTGTCTACATTGAGTGAAAATTTGGTCAATCTATCTCTTATAGTTTTGAGTTATTCAGGTGCAAAGATTTCGACATTTTGGGTTCTCTGCCCTTACCGGAAGCCGGAAGTCGGGATTTTTTCGACTATGTATCAATTTCAGCACACAGGCTATCATCCCTGAAAGTTTCACGAAAATCGACCTAGCGGTTAGGTCAGTAGAGCTGTCACAAAATCGGTTGGAATAATAATAATAATAACTAGGATTGCCTCCAGGGCAATACTGGCGGTCTTCAGACTTCCCCATCTACACCCGGTGGCTACCTTTACTTATCCTGTTTCTTTGGACGCCAGCTGGATCGCCCATTACAGTGTTTCTGAGATAGTACTACCAAGCAAGTAAATGTTAGTTAATGTGAAATGTTGACGCCCTAATTTGGCGCTGATTCAATGCAGCTGACACAAACTGCAGAAACAGGAACACACAGCCAAGCACAGCAAAAGACAGGCTGCTGGAGAGATTAGATTAACTGTTAATATGGCTGAAATATTGCCGATGTGACGTTAAATTTTCACTCACTCACTCACTCACTCACTCACTCACTCACTCACTCACTCACTCACTCACTCACTCACTCACTCACTCACTCACTCACTCACTCACTCACTCACTCACTCACTCACTCACTCACTCACTCACTCACTCACTCACTCACTCACTCACTCACTTTACTTGTACTGTTTCTTCGGACGCCAGCTGGAGCGTTCATACATTACCATGCCGTCATATGATTCCGTGGTACTTACGTTTCCGTGGCATTTTCTAATGACATAATTTCTCACGAGCCATTCACCAAATCGCGCCACCTATCGATTGTTTACGTTCATTAGTCGATCGTCACGGCGCTGATAAAAAAATGTTTAGACTTTCAGCAATTTGCGTACGTACAGTCATCTACCATTAAAACTAATGCAACTTTATGTATACTTCATATGAATAAACTCGTATTCCAGCCAAGGCCTACATCGAGTTTATACGGCGAGTGCATTTTCTTTGACGCACCTTTCCGCAAGAAGTTTGACGGGAGGGACACTTACCTCCACTATAATCGACTCACTTTATTACTGAATGACCTGAAACATAAACACCCCCACCAACTTTACACCATTTGTCGACCATTTTGGTTATGGTAATTAGCAGTTGTATCAAAAAACCGAATCGTATTAAACGGACCGTAATAACATGACGCTCTGAAGTCGGGGGAAGGAGGACGAACTTTTAGCAGTTTCTATTTGTTTGTAAATACGTTTTAATGCGTTTGCACTTTTTATTCAACGCTAATTACCATAACAGTATGGCCGACAAATGTAGTAGAACGTAGGTAGGTCTCTATGTTTCAGATCCTTTAAGTAATAAAATGAGTTGGTTTTAGAGGAGGTAAGTGTTTCGTTTTGAAGATGAATGAAGGGTTTATCAATCCATGCACATGTATTAGTCGATAGGTTGAGTTTCCATCCTCGTTTTGTCCTAAATCCGTTGTGCCTCTGTGCCCAGCGAAGTGCGACAAAGAACTTGGATTCGCCGGCTAGACGTCGCGCACACCTTGGTATAGTGCAGAGTCGTCTAGTTATATGCTGGACTACTTTATGTATAGCACGTAATGCAGTTTTTGTGCGATCTCTACAAACATTTTGTATAAACGTATTCTGCTTATTATTATCATCTCTTAAGTCGGCTTTTCACTTTTCATTTCTCGTATCCCGTTGATCAACTCTACATATTTTGTGAAATGGAAGTTTATGTTGAAGACATGTGGCTGTTGTGTTAATTCTATAAAATCGTTGACTGTATTACAATTTATCAACGTCGTTATTACTGTAAACCTACAGTAACACTTCTGGATTTGCTGCCGACAGCCTGTTAGATTGCCACATGTGCTGTGCGCCCTTAATGTCATCTGTAGGTTTGCGTGAGTTTGTACATAATGGCCGTTTGTCGTCTAACACTATATTATGTTTATATGACTTGACAATATCAGCGATCATAGTGATAGTCGCAAATTCCTAATATCACAGAAACCCATTACGGGAGGGTATACTGTAGTGTTTTTGAGATTAATGTGTCGCTGATTCAATGCTGCTGACAGAAACGGAAAATTCACAGACTACATGAAAAGCAGGAAAGCACAAACTGGTGCCTCCACGACAGTGTGTTTGAGATTAATTTGGCTGTTGTCAAGAGGTCAAGCGTTATGCTGTCACCGCCAGGCGTTATGGAAATAGAGTTCCCTTTGTTCATGTCGGTTAAATGACGTGAGGGCAAAATGTTTTGACCTCACTTGTTTGCCGATTCAGGCGTAATATCATCCGCCAAGCGATGTGGGTTGTGTCGACGCTCGAGTATGTCTGTGAACATTTAATACCAATTGAGGTAAAGAAAAGTCGAAAATAAACTCAAGTTCTAAGAAGATTCTGCCAGTGTGTTACGTAAATAGAAATTCCTTTGTGAATATCTTTACCATATCGCAAAGGGCAGAATTTTTCTTGGAACTTGAGCTGATTCTCAAATTTGTTCTGAATGACATTGTGATTTATAGCAATTTGTCAATTTCTAATATTTACGCAGTTATACATAATGCTAAACATTGTATCCCACCGTACTCATGCCACCCTCCCTCCCTCTGACACGCGCACATGGCCACTGTCGCTGCGGTTTTGAAGGCGTTGGGGTGGGGAGGGCCGCGGGTGGGATCAAAGGTAACCCGCCACAGTACCAGTGTCACAGAAGCCAGAACATACTTTTGATGCTGAAAATGGGTGGTAATGCATTTTAAATCCAGTAAAACACAGTTGAAAAGAAGTTCTAATAAGACTGTGGCATTGCAGTGTAAAATAGAAATTCCTTTGTTAGTGGCGCTGTATCAGCAGAAAATGTTACGTGATAAAGGCAAGTGAGCTGAATTTGACCTGGCGGCCAGTTGCAGGCTTGGTTTGTGGTGGGGAGGGGGGGAGGAGAGATAGAGAGGGGGTGTTCTAACATCTGCGACGCGCTGTGGGCTTGGGTAACGCTCGTGTATTTCTGTCAACATTTAGTGCCTATCCGGTGAAACACAGTTGAAAAGAAATTCGAGTTGTAATAAAGCTGTGAAAATGTAGGCAGCATTGTTTGTGATGGTAAACCACATCAAATCCCGCACGCACGTCCCCCTCTCTCTCTCTCTCTCTCTCTCTGGGACGCGCACATGGCCACGGCCACTGTCTCGGCAGAAAATGTTACATAATAAAGCGCAAGTAAGCTGAATTTGACCTGGCGGCCAGTTGGGCTTGGGGGTTTTTTTTGGGGGGGAGGGGAGGGGGTTCTAACATCTGCGAAGCGGTGTGGGTTTGGGTGACGCTCTTGTATTTCTGTCAACATTTAGTGCCTATCCGGTAAAACACAGTTGAATTGGAGAAATTCGAGTTCTAATAAGGACGTGGAATTGAGGGCAGCATTGTTTGTGATGGCAAACCACATCAAATCCCACACGCACTCTCTAACAACAAACACCCCGCGCACATGGCCATGGTCACCGAGGGTTCCTATCATCAGGAAGTGGGTGTGTTTGAGCGAACGCTCGTGTATTTCTGTGAACTTGAGTTGGTTCTTGTGAATGTTCACGGAATTTCGCGCATTAACACACACGGCTTCGCGGATATATTTGCAGGGTGCATATAAATACGACGGAGTCCATTCGCGCCATCATTTCCAGTAATGAGCTAGCTTGAGTGCGCGTGGCCTGCTCAGAGAGAGAGAACTTGTTGTTGGAACTGCGGTGTGCAGCCGTCATTGCCTGTAGTGTATTGGCTAGTGTATTAGTACCTTTGCAGCTGGTTAGCTCGGAGTATTTTGTGACGTTCGTGTTGTAGTTTCTTTGCTGTGGTGTAGTTGAAACTGGGTGTGCACCAGTTATCAACGCCACAGCAATTGTGACTGCCTTTACTTTATATTATTTGGTTAGTGTTTTATTTAGGTTTCCAGCTGGTTAGCTGTGAGTATATAGTTATTTAGTAGGTGCGCTCGTGGCCTATTTTGATATAACTGGTTCCAATTGCGGTGTGTAGCAATTCAGGACTGTCTTTACTATATATTATATTGGTTAGTGTTATTACGCTTCCAGCTGGTAGCTGTGAGTATGTAGTTATTTAGTTGGTGCGCTCGTGGCCTGCTTTGATATAACTGGTTCCAATTGCGGTGTAGCAATTGTGACTGCCTTTACTATATATTATATTGGTTAGTGTTTTATTTCGTTTCCAGCTGGTTAGCTGTGAGTATGTAGTTATTTAGTTGGTGCGCTCGTAGCCTTCTGCTTTGATATAACTGGTTTTGCAATTGCGGTGTGTAGCAATTGTGACTGCCTTTACTATATATTATATTGGTTAGTGTTTTATTTCGTTTCCAGCTGGTTAGCTGTGAGTATGTAGTTATTTAGTAGGTGCGCTCGTGGCCTGCTTTGATATAACTGGTTTGCAATTGCGGTGTGTAGCAATTGTGACTGTCTTTACTATATATTATATTGGTTAGTGTTTTATTTCGTTTCCAGCTGGTTAGCTGTGAGTATGTAGTTATTTAGTTGGTGCGCTCGTGGCCTGCTTTGATATAACTGGTATTTTGCAATTGCGGTGTGTAGCAATTGTGACTGCCTTTACTATATATTATATTGGTTAGTGTTTTATTTCGTTTCCAGCTGGTTAGCTGTGAGTATGTAGTTATTTAGTAGGTGCGCTCGTGGCCTGCTTTGATATAACTGGTTCCAATTGCGGTGTGTAGCAATTGTGACTGCCTTTACTATATATTATATTGGTTAGTGTTTTATTTCGTTTCCAGCTGGTTAGCTGTGAGTATGTAGTTATTTAGTAGGTGCGCTCGTGGCCTGCTTTGATATAACTGGTTTGCAATTGCGTGTGTGTAGCAATTGTGACTGCCTTACTATATATTATATTGGTTAGTGTTTTTATTTCGTTTCCAGCTGGTTAGCTGTGAGTATGCAGTTATTTAGTAGGTGCGCTCGTGGCCTGCTTTGATATAACTGGTTTGCAATTGCGGTGTGTAGCAATTGTGACTGCCTTTACTATATATTATATTGGTTAGTGTTTTATTTCGTTTCCAGCTGGTTAGCTGTGAGTATGCAGTTATTTAGTAGGTGCGCTCGTGGCCTGCTTTGATATAACTGGTTTGCAATTGCGGTGTTAGTAGCAATTGTGACTGCCTTTACTATATATTATATTGGTTAGTGTTTTATTTCGTTTCCAGCTGGTTAGCTGTGAGTATGCAGTTATTTAGTAGGTGCGCTCGTGGCCTGCTTTGATATAACTGGTTTTGCAATTGCGGTGTGTAGCAATTGTGACTGTCTTACTATATATTATATTGGTTAGTGTTTTATTTCGTTTCCAGCTGGTTAGCTGTGAGTATGTAGTTATTGAGTTGGTGCGCTCGTGACCTGCTTTGATATAACTGGTTTGCAATTGCGGTGTGTAGCAATTGTGACTGCCTTTACTATATATTATATTGGTTAGTGGTTTATTTCGTTTCCAGCTTCTTAGCTGTGGTATGTAGTTATTGAGTTGGTGCGCTCGTGACCTGCTTTGATATAACTGGTTGCAATTGCGTGTGTAGCAATTGTGACTGCTGCTACTATATATTATATTGGTTAGTGTTTTTATTTCGTTTCCAGCTGGTTAGCTGTGAGTATGTAGTTATTGAGTTGGTGCGCTCGTGACCTGCTTTGATATCTGATTTCTATTGATTGTAATTAAGTTAGTTCATTCTCGCTGTGTTGTTTTTGTCACCTGCTGTTTACTGTTCAACTGCGCCTTTGCCGTAGTTTAATTGGTATTTAGTATCATACCGAGTGTTTGAATTTATAACCGGTTTGAATGTCGGTGTTGTAGCAATTATCATTTTCTATAGTACCAACTAATATTGGTTATTTTTGTATCCATCTTGAGGCTGAGGAACGGGAAAGTTATTTACGTTCAGCTTGTGGGTGCCTTGTGGGTGCCTTTCACGTACTATTAGTTTGAAGAATGATTATTTAGGCATTAAAATTACGTTGTATTAATCATGGCCCTGTGACCATTACCATATTAGTTACTTTGTATTCTCTGCTTTGTGGTGGCGAACGATAGATATTGATTTACCATCTGCTTGGTTTATGTGTCTTGAGCATAACCTACTGAGTAGTTGGTGTGAGTGTCGGATTGAGATGTGATTCTTAGCCGTAGCTGGGACTTGTGAATTATTCCTATAGTTGTTGAGGCAAATAT